>NC_081406.1:141391298-141740464 GCF_030272615.1 Cryptomeria japonica
TCACAACCTAATCAACACGGCCCTAAAATTACATTGTAATATGTTGAACCAATATTTTCCAAATATGGTCTCTTATATCTTTAGTGGCAACACTAAATCCATCTCTCTCTTTGTAAAAGAGTTGAATACCTCTTGACAAGGAAATAGCATGATCTTTACTACATGTTGGTACAGTGTCCTTTTTCAAATATTCCCACATTAGTTCTTTCAATAATTCATCTTGCAAGCAATTAAGATAATCCAAAGCTTCTTCTTCAGTTGATTTAGGATTATCTCTCATATAGCATCTTACACAAGAAGATTTCTCGCCCCTAGCAACTTCAGCCTGTATTTCATCACACAATTAAATTTTAACTAAAACATCTTTCCTAAAATGAACAAGGCATTAAAAAGGATAAAGAAATTATAAACAGATGTAGCTCCATTTTTTTTAATAGACCTCGAAAGTCTTAATATCATTACTTAATCGAAAGGTAAGTGCCAAAAGATCATTGAACCTTGAAGGAAAATAAATTTTATGAAGAGGTCCTCCGAAAGAGGTGTGTCTAATGTTAATATGGGCTGCAAGATAAGTATTCGAGCACCACCACTAATTTTTCCATTCTCTAGATACTCATCAAAAGTTGGTATGTAACGAGCAGCTAGCCACTCCGCTTCTTGCAAGTAAGAATTGAAGAAAAGATCCCACTACATTACATATTCACCATTTAAGAATACCCTTTTTTCACACTAGCAACAATAAATATTTAATATATCTATTAAAAGAACATACATCAACTAGATAGATGCTTTATTATTATACATGTGCATATATTTCAAATAAATATAATAAAGATATATATGCTAGTTTGCATTATTAATAAAAATATGTATTTACTAGGACTTAAATTTCAACTACTTACAACATTTCTAGCATAATCAAGTGTGTCCCGTCCTTGGGTTTTGATTGCCTCTTGTGTTATTTCATTCACCATTTCATAAAACATGACGAACACAACTTTCATATATTCAGGAAGGCAGTCTATAGCAAATCTTAGATCCCATCTAAGCAAAAAATAGAACAAAAAAAGTACTATCAAAAAATAATATTTTGCACTAAAATATCTCAATATAACTATTTCATTTAATTTTGTATGAGTTGTTCAAATTTATATTTTTACCTTTTAATGGCATTTGTGAAGAGTTTGAGTTCATCCAATGTCCCATATGTGTCATATATATCATCAATAACTGTTGCAAGAGAAGCAATTTTAGCAAATCCAATTCTAAAAGCAGAATCCTTTGGTTCTACACTCCCTCCTGCTGCCCAAAAATAAAATTCCACATATCGATTGCGAGCAAATTTTAGTTGGCGAACACCTGACTTTATCCACCACCTGTTCAAACAAACATGCAAATAAAATGTAACATTCTCATAACTTATCTCCTAGACTGTATTTTTAATCCTTGTATCTTTTCATTTGTGATTATTTGTGTGTATCAATAGCAATTTCAATCTTAAGTAGTTTACAAACATTGAAAGTATTTGAAGTTCTCGTTGTTGCACAGACTGCACCATATTGAAGTCTAACTTTGCTAGATCTAAAATCTTCTTGTTACTCTCACATGTCATCCTATATATGAAGGCATTGCTCTTAGGTAATCATGTCCTTTATTTGATACTTTAAAAATTAAAATATAATGATAATGGATTTTTTCTTAGATATCATCTACTTATACCATGATGTTGCTCCTCCATACATGTCGATATAATTTCTTGTTTCCAATCTAGGCACATTGGTGTGCCAACCATACTCCAAATTAAATTCTATCTATTAAACCACAAAAAAAATAAAACATAATTTAAATAATTATAAGTTGCGTACTTTGATATGCAAAATTATTAATGAGTATACAGTAAATACCTCTTGTGAAAGACTTAAATCATTGATCTTTGGTAGAACTTGTTTCAAATATCTAGTTGCAAAGACTTTAGCCTCTTCCATGACTTTCTGTCCATGAAATGCAATGAGTGAAGCACGAAATAAATTTAAAATTGTTTTTATTTCTTTGTTTGATTGATTATACGAACTCAAGAACTGATCATCTTTTCCTTTAAAATTCTCCAATACACCTTCCATTATCAAACACAAACATTAATATAATAAATCATTATCAAAATAATTCAAAAAAAAGTAAAGTGTATTAATCAATAATAAAGAAAACCCACTAACAAAAGGATGCAACTATTCTGATTCCAAAACGCACTGTGATAGGACACTTACGATCACGGACAGTAGAAGACAGCAATACAGCTATTACAGCTATTCTGCTGACCTATAAGGAGATCTGTTATTTTCTCTGTCTTCCACTGCCCGGATAGTGCCGTTTTGGAACCAGAATAGCTATAGCCCTAACAAAATAACTTAAAATGTCACTAGAGAAAGAGAATATAAGATCCCTACCTTTAACTTGATAAGGATGGAGGAATGAAATTTCGCAGGTAGTGTCAGGAAATACAAGCGTAAAAAAATATTAGATGTTTCTATTAAATAATAACCTAAATACTACCTGAAGAGACTTGGTATCTGTGCAGGCGAAGAATTCGAAATGCCAAGGCTGTGGTGTTCAGATCCGCGCAAGCACCACCTTCACCATTTACAATGCCTTTGTCGTTCCAATACCTGCTACCCATCAATATACATTACATGATTTGCTTTAAGATTTAGATGTTGAAGATCGTTATAAGAAATAAACCTGTAAACATAATCAAGAGCCTCTTTTATTTCTTTTTTGAAATGCCGATCGATCCCAAGGCGTTCAACTTTGTCCACCATGGAAAGACGTTCATGAACAGAAGAATTTTGAGTTGACATTCCATTGAAAATCTCCTTCACTTCCCTAATCAGTCTCTCTGCGCGTTCTACATAACAAGGAGCCTGCAGCCCAATACAATCAATCAAGCGAAGAAAACATAACAACAGAAGCAAGCAAAACTTCAAAGTAGAATGTAGAAGACTGAAAAACTAACATACGTCGTAAGCTTTTGGAAGGGAGTGTATGAAATCATCATCCCACAAGTTGGGGTGATGATTGTTTCTGCGCCTCGCAGTAGATTGATCAGTGATTGAAGCCTTTCTAGTAATTAAATCCAGTCTTCTTCTGCTTGGCTTTGGAAACACATGAGTAGACATCCTAAGCTCATTACTGGGTTTTTGTGTGGATGGCTTGTTGAGACCTGGAAAGGCCAGAGTGAAACGAGAAAGAGAGATGGAAGCCATTCTCAGAATGATTTGGGAGGTGCGAAAGACAGATGGGTATTTAATGCCCGAATTCCACGCTTAGTGATGAAAGAGTAGTAGAAGATGGGTATTTAATGCGTGGACTCTACTCATCCTTGTGCTGCCCATTTGCAACTTGCGATACAATAATTGCCCCTTTGATATTGAAACAGTGCATAAAATACGAAGATTGATTCTCTTCTGTGAAGCGTGGAAGATAATGACTCATTTGTGGATTTGAATATTATTTGTTCTGGCTGTTTTGTGTTGATTCGAGTTGTATTTCAAGCATGTTTTGGAATATTTGTATTTGTTTGTTTTCTCTGAGGTGACACACGAGCATTGGAAAGTGTTTCGTTTGCTCCTTTTGAGGAGAAATAGGGACCCATTGCCACCAGAAATTGTTTTGTTCATTTGTTTTCTTTGAGATGAAATAGGGATCCACCTTCACAAGCACTAGAAATCATTATTGTTGCCGTACTATTGGATGGCCTTTCTGTTTTCCCCTCAATTATTGAGGGCTGCAGCTCTTTCGACTGTATACAACTCTATTCCAATTCAATAGGATTTAAAATCTCAGTTAAATGACTCAAAAAAAAATTGAATATGATTGGTAGTTTGTTATGGTTTGATTGAGTGGAATAAGGATTAGAATTTGTATGCTATTGATATTGTTTGTATTAGTTGTTTTGGTTTAAATTGTTTTGAATTGATGATGAAGTCTATTTAAAAACATGTAATAATATTATTTGGAGCATTCTTGGAATATTTGTATTTGCTCATTTTGTTATGTGTTCATTTTTTTTATTTTACTGATTTATTTTATTATAATTTTCATTTGGTTATATAAGTGTTAGAATCATATTTTTAATTTATATTGTTAATCTTTATTTCTAACATTTGATATCAAATCTTGGTCAGCATTGCCTATTGAATGGAAGTGTAAATATTTTATAAATTTTGTAGAAGCCATGGTTACATCTTCATCTCAATTGGATATTAAAAATTTCAAAGGAGTCCTCTATGAGAAATGGAAGCTAAAAGTGGAGGATCTCATTAAAGAGAGGGATCAATGGTTAAACAAAGGAAAAGAAACCAAACAAGATAGATTAGGATGAGTAGAATAAAATTGATAAGAAATCATAAAGAACCATCCAACTTTGTCTTGCAGACTCTTTCTAAATCGAAGAGAATGTGATGAGCTAAAATTGTCACCCAAATCTCCATGCAAAATTCAACATTCAAATGAAGTTGAGTTAACTAAAACTTAATTGGAAACTTTAGTTTTCAACTTGAGCTCTCCAATATTGTCTTATCTTTTTTTGTAATAGGTTTATGAGAATCAAATACATCTATTGATCTCCTTCCATTTCACACTTAACTCTACATTCCATGTTCTTTTTAATTTAACACACCTTACCAATTGCCATAGTTGTGTTTAGTAAATTCTATGACAATTAAGTGATAATTATAAATTGTCAAATTAAAAACTACAAGGTACAACTAGTGTTACTCTACATGAAACCAAACAAAATAAGTCTAACTAAAATAAATATAATTAAATAATTAAATATAAACATTGAAAATATAAGGTTGAAATATCTTTTCCCAATAGAAATTTGAGTAATTTAATTATATGTAAATGAGAGACAACAAACAATGAGTCTATAAACTAAAAAACAAATCTTAGACTTCATCAAGAAAAGGGAGAGAAGACTAATTTGAAAGTGGAATATAAGTCAATACACAAAGGAGCCACTTAAAGTGAAATTCAAGATATATAGGGGGTATGTGCACAAAGATGGTGGTCAGAAAAGTGGACACCACCCAAAAAAACATGGAAAAACAAGTAGTGCATACGCGATTCTAAAATTTGAATTCACCACGTACGCACTTAGGTTTGTTATTCTCGAGCCTAGAGAAGGGGTATGGAGGAAGGGAGAGGGAGAGAGGGAGAGAGAGGGGGGGGAGGCAGAGAGAGAGAGAGAGAGAGAGAGAGAGAGAGAGAGAGAGAGAGAGAGGAGGAGGGAGAGGGAGAGAGAAAGGAGGGGAAGAGGGAGAGGAAGAGAGAGAGAGGGAAGGAGGGATATGGAGAGAGAGAGAGAGAGGGGGGGGAGGGAAGGTAAAGAGAGGGAGGTAGAGGGAGGGAGAGAGAGAGAGAGAAGAGGGGGGAGGGTGGGAGAGAAGAAGGGGTATGGAGGAAGGGAGAGGGAGGGGGAAGGGAGAGAGAGAGAGAGAGAGAGAGAGAGAGAGAGAGAGAGAGAGAGAGAGGGAGAGAGGGGGAGATAGAGAGAGAGGGGGGAGGGAAGGTAGAGAGAGGGAGAGAGGTAGAGGGAGGGAGAGGGAGAGAAGAGGGGGGAGGGTGGGAGAGAAGAAAGGGTATGGAGGAAGGGAGAGGGAGAGTAGGGTGGAGGGAGAGAGTAGGGAAGGAGGGAGAGAGAGAGGAGAGAGAGAGAGAGAGAGAGAGAGGGAGAGGAAGAGTGAGAGAGAGGGAAGGAGGGAGAGGGAGAGAGAGGGAGAGAGAGAGAGAGAGGGAGAGGGAAGGTTGAGAGAGGGAGAGAGGTAGAGGGAGGGAGAGAAGAGGGGGGAGGGAGGGACCTATAACGACACCAAATAGCACACCATAGGACCTATAACGACACCAAATAGTGTCCTAAGGGTCATATGGCATCCTATGACCCCTTAGGACACCATATGGTGTTGTTATGTGTTGTATGGTGTCTTAAGGGGTCATATGGTGTCCTAAGGGATCACAAGACACCATATGACCTCTTAGGAAACAATACGACCTCTAATGACACCTAAGGGGTCATATGGTGGGCTAATAAAATGATATATTAAATTTAAAGTTATGAATAGAACATCATACAATTGAACATCAGTAGTTTAGTTTTGATATAGCTAAGTGTAAGAGCTTGACCTAATCCTAAGAGTATTGCCTAAGTTCTAAAACATATGATGCTATTAAATTTACAAGGTTATAGAACTGATCTCGATTGTGACTATAGGAATTACAGAAGAAGAGAAAGAGGGAGGGAGATAAGAAGAGAGAGAGGGATGGGGTATGGAGGAAGGGAGAGAGAGAGAGAGAGAGAGAGAGAGAGAGAGAGAGAAGGAGGGGGGAGGGAGAGGAAGAGATATCGAATCTAGGACACAATATGACCCTTAGAACACAATATGACCCCTAACAACATCTAAGGGGTCATAGGGTGTCGTAAGGGGTCATATGACACTATATTATCCCTTAGCACAACATAAGACCTATAACGACACCAAATAGTGTCATAAGGGGTCATAGAACACCATATGACCCTTTAGAACACCATATGGTCTTGTTATGGGTCATTGGTGTCTTGAGGGGTCATATGGCATCCTATGACCCCTTAGGACACCATATGGTGTTGTTATGGGTCGTATGGTGTCTTAAGGGGTCATATGGTGTCCTAAGGGGTCACAGGACACCATATGACCTCTTAGGAAATAGTGCGACCTCTAATGACACCTAAGGGGTCATATGGTGGGCTAATAAAATGATATATTAAATTTAAAGTTATGAATAGAACATCATACAACGAGACTCCAAGTGAACAAACAATGAGGCTTCGCTAAAAATCAAGTGTAAGAGCTTGACCTAACCCTAAGAGTACTGCCTAAGTTCTAAAACATATGATGCTATTAAATTTGCAAGGTTATAAGACTGATCTCTATTGTGAGTATAGGAATTACACACTTGATTTCTTTCATGGGTATGTATCATTCCAAGCCATTTGACAAGTGATGATCATCATATACTACCACTACCATGCATACAACAAACTTTAATTTCTTTAGGTGACAGGCGTTGTGTAACAACATGGGAACTCTCGCATACCCACCACTATCATTCTCCAGGACATCATCTGTGTTACTCTCCCTCTTTCTCTTCCTACTGGTTGTTTCCTTCTGAAAAACATATTGCCAGTACTCTGACTCATCATGTTCCTTTGTTGACACTATTTTCCACATCTTCTCTTCTCATTAAAAACACATTCGAGAAGAATATTGCTACAGGTTTCCTTGTTTGTCATGGTAATACACCCGTGGTTCAATTTCAAACCATATTCCTCCTATTCAATATACACACACAAACCCATCAGTCAATTTTCTTAGGAGAGCATACATGATAAAAATTAAAGAGGAAGTTGCAGACAAGAAATAAATTCACTTACTTCTATAAAAGTGCAGACACAGTTGCAGTGTGGTATGGAGGGAGGGAGGGAGGGAGAGAAGAAAAGAAAGAGGGATGGGGTATGGAGGAAGGGAGAAGGGGAGAGAGCGAGAGAGAGAGAGGGATGGGGTATGGAGGAAGGGGGAGAGAGAGAGAGAGAGAGAGAGAGAGATATTGAATCCAAGACACAATATGACCCTTAGAACACAATATGACCCCTAACGACATCTAAGGGGTCATAGGGTGTCCTAGGGGTTCATATGACACTATATTATCCCATAGCACACCATAGGACCTATAACAACATCAAATAGTGTCCTAAGGGGTCATAGAACACCATATGGTGTTGTTATGGGTGGGTATGTGCACAAAGATGGTGGTCAGAAAAGTGGACACCACCCAAAAAAAACATGGAAAAACAAGCAGCGCGTATGCAATTTTAAAATTTGAAATTCCCGCGTACGCGCTTAGGTTTGTTCTTCCCGAGCCTAGAGAAGATAGTGCGTACATGCTACTTTTAGGAAAATGAGTGTGTATGCGCTACGCCTAGGAAAATGAGCACGTACACGTTGCTCATAGAAAATCAACGCGTACACACTAATAATCCAAATATAACCACGTACGCGGTGCCTGGTAAAAAAATTTAAAAAAAAAAACTAGGTCTCATTTACCCATGAATAGCGTGTTTTTTACTTCATTTTTTTCCATTTCCTCTCCTAAACTGTGAACGGGGTGCTAGATTTGTCCTCCAAGCTATGGATCAAGGTTAGTTTTTGTTTTTCTATCTTTCCCATTTGTTCAATTTGTTTTACATTTTGAATTTACTTTCATTAATTTTGATTAGGTTTTTTTATTTTTTGTTTCAAAAACCAGATTCTTCTAATCCAAAACAAGAACAACCAAATGCACCTTCTGAAAACCGACAAAAACAACCAAATGCACCTCCTGAAAACACACAAGAACAACCCCCAATTCCTCCTTTTGACCGCACACCCGAAACATAGGAGCAATTAATTAATCAGTTAAGACAAAATACGTCTAAAATCAATAGACTGATTGTTAAATTGAAAACTTCTGAACTTGAGTATCATCAATCCCTCGCCACTAGCCTAGAAACATTAGCTAGTGGTGCCATAGTTGTTTCCAAAAAAATTACCAAATGGGGAAGCATTAGGGATAGGTGTCGTCAATTATATGTCAATGGGCTATCATACGATAGAGTAAAAAACAAAAATATTACTAAACAACAAATATGTGCCGTTTTCATTGATCCCAAAACTAGTCAGTCATTACCTCTTAATGCAAAGAGGTTTCCCATACATTGGTGTACCAATGTGCAGATGAAGAATCTTTTTTGGCAGAGGTGGTGGATGGTCTTTAATGATCCACCTTGTAATAATTATGAGGTGCCATTATATTTTTTGAGAAAAGTTTATTGTGACTTTGTGCTCAATGTGCGCCCAAACTATTTTGACATGAGAGAGTTCCATGGTAGAGGTGGTGGCTCTTCCCAAGATAGACCTGGAGCCCATAGGTGATTACCCGCGGAGAGTCGCCACCCCCTAGCACCCAAACCCAAGGTGCATCACGTTGTCCCAATAGAGCTGAAAGAGTTGATGGAGCTACAGACTCTTCAAGCAGCCACAACATTGACCGGTGCCATCATCCAACATGGGACGTCATTAGCACACCCTATTGTACTGGATGATGAGCCATTAGGTGGCGACAAAGAGCCCATCCAGCATATGTGTGTCAGTTTCTCAGGGATATGCTTGGGGATAGATGATGCAGTTAGTGTAGATGGATCCTCATCTGATCTATGCAAGATTTGCGGGAGTAGATGTCAGGCCCACATGGTTGAGGATTTCGTGCTGACACATGAGTTGATGGACATGGTGTTTGCCCATGAGCCACAAACATAGGTGTATTGATTTTAATTCATAGCATTTTATTTATCAGTCACTTTAAATTTGTAATTACATAAATGAATTTTCATTTATACATCGATTTAAATTGAGACAAATAATATGCATTTCAGGATGCAGCAGTGGTATCCCATACTCCTCCCCCAGTTACTATAGCTGCAACTTCGATGCCTGAGGTATAAATTTTGTAACATGTTAAAATAGAATAGTACACTTTGAATTCAAAAAATACAAGATATACTAACTATCTTTAATGCTTGGTCCAATTTCTAGTTTGAAGATGTTGACAGGGGACGAAATGTCCCAGATTGATGACATCATGCTCTCAGCGATCGATTTTGGCCTACAAGGCTATACGGTATCATATTTTGTACAACCATTTTTATGTATTGTTTTTGATGGAATATGCAAGTCATTTCATTTTAGATTTTTAAAATTATGTTTAATTTATTATTTGCACTAATATCTCATGTTAATTTATTTTTTTAGGGTACCCCCTCTACGTCTAGGGCTCATCCTAAGAAAAAGAATTCCTCGAAGATGCCAAAACATAGGAAGAAGGTAATTGAACACATTTTTAGTTGTAAAATTGTTTGAAAATGTTGAAATCAAGTATTAGTTGGGGTTTGTAGATTGATTAGTGTTTTTTGTCTATTTTACATGTACAGCGGCCATTGAGCTATGTGGATTTATTGAATGCACATGATTCTCCCGTAGATCAAGAGAGGGCGAAGGTATGTATCTCTACTTTATTTTCTTGATTTCATGATTATATGCACACGTACATGTGAACTTTTGATATATTATAATCTTATAATTTTTTCATATAGGAAATATCCATACCTATTTCATCAATGGCGAACCCTCCTCCTTGCACTAGAAAAGCATCTCAGGATCCGGTATACTTTTGTTTGATATGTAAAATTAATTTTTTTTAACCTTCAATACTTATCATTATATTAATTGTATTTAATCTTTGAACATTTTTTGTATAGGTAATAGCAATAGTTTCTACATCGACAGTGAGCCATCCTCAATCCATTGGAGAACCATCTCAGGCATAAGTACGTCATTGTTCTCTATATTATAGATTTTAAGTGTTTTTGATATATTTGTGTTAGTACATTGTATTAATTTTACATTTAATCTACAATACACCCCTTCGCGGTACGGCCATAACGTGGATCCATTTAAGTATGTCTTCAAGAAAACTCCTAAGAATGACAAGAAGAGGAGAGCGAAGACATTAGCTCCTAGATCAGTCGATGAGGTAATCTACATTTCAATTGCAAAGAAATTAAAGTTAAATGCATAGTTATGTTGTTAATTGTGAACTATTTTCTACAAAAGAATTCTAACTTGGCTTTTGAATTGTGGTTTTGCAGCCATCTACATAGCCGCTTACTGCATCGAAGAGGATTGATTTTGATGATCCACTACAAGTTTAGGATCATATAGTGTTAGTTTAGGTCATAGAATGACCAATACATGTAGATATATTTTACATTTTTATTGTATATCGATTTGGACATGTCATATGCCACATTTTTGTAATACTTGTATTGACTTGGCAGACATGCCTTTTTTTATATATATAAATATCAATATTGGATCCAATAAATGTGTACTGAGTTCATTATTTTGTATTCATTGTATTTTTTCGTTGTCCTTTTATAAATTTAAATTAATATTTGCATATGTAATCAACAATATGAATATAAACAATAAAAAATATGATATAAAACATTGCAATCGTGGAATATGATTTGATAAAATTTCTAAAATGTTGAATTAACCCTACAAAACTCCTTGTATTCAGTTCATTATTGTGTATTCGTTGTATTTGGTGGCTGCCCTTTTATAAATTTAAATGAATATTTGCATATGTAATCAACAATATGAATATAAACAACAAAAATCGGCAATATGAATATAAACAACAATATGTGTTTGGTGCGAGAGCACCCTCACACTCGCAATGGTCAAATTTTGTTCATCATGTCCACAAACCAACATCGCAAGCACATCTGGGTGGGCAGGTTTATGCTAGATGTGTGGGCAGGTTTATGCTAGGAATTCCCCTTTCATGCATGCCAAAGCGCTGGAATGTCGAGTGTCATACCGTACTAGTGTGATCTCTCAAGTGCCCTGAGTCCAAAAAATTATCAAAATTTGACGGACTGTTTCTTCAAATCCAAGACACATATGGTCAATCCATTTGAACTCGTGGGGTTGTATGAGGCTCCTCTACAATGGCCTATCTTGGTTTTTGACGAGTCGGATCCATTTTCAATTGGTAACATTTTTTTGCTTGCTGCAAAAACCGTCAGTTGCATGCAATGCAAAGTTGTCAGATTGGCTAGAATTGATTTGGTTCATCATGTGCAAAAAATCACATCATGAGCCCATCCAGGTGGGTAGTTTTATGCTAGGCATGCCCCTATCATGCATCCCAAAGCATCGGAACGTCAAGACTCATACTGTATCGGTGCGATCTCTCAAGTGCCTTGAGTCCAAAAAATTGTCAAACTTTGACGGACTTTTTCTTCAAATCCAGGACACATATGGTCGATCCATTTGAACTCGTGGGGTCATGTGAGGCTCCTCTACAATGGCATGTCTCATTTTTTGATGGGTCCAAGCCATTTTCAATTGGTAGCATTTTTTCGCCTGCTACAAAAACTGTCAGTTGCATGCAATGCAAAGTTGTCAGATTGGCTAGAATTGATTCGGTTTGTCGTGTGCACAAACCGACATCGTGAGCGCATCTAGGAGGGAAGGTTTATGCTAGGCATTCCCCTATCGTGCATCCCAAAGCATCGGAACATCAAGAGTCATACCATACCAGTGCGATCTCTCAAGTGCCCTGAGTCCAAAAAATTGTCAAAATTTGATGGACTTTTTCTTCAAATCCAGGACACATGTGGTCAATCCATTTGAATCTGTGGGGTTGCATGAGCCTCCTCTACAATAGCCTGTCTTGATTTTTGATGAGTCAGAGCTATTTTCAATTGGTAGCATTTCTTCGCCTGCTGCAAAAATCGTCAGTTGCATGCAATGCAAAGTTGCCAGATTGGCTAGAATTGATTCGGTTCATCATGTGCACAAATCGACGTTGCGAGCACATATGGGTGGGTAGGTTTACGCTAGGCATTCCCCTATCATGCATCCCAAAGCGTTGGAACATCGAGAGTCATACCATACCGACGCAATGTAGAAGTTGCTTGACAACTTTTTTGACAATTTTTTGGACAATAATGACAATTTTTGCTCAAATTGTATCTAGTCTCAATCTATGACCCCTATGACCTAATAATGACTCAAATGATTCTCCATGATTATAAAAGAATCAAGAATTCTCATGATTGACCAGGGACACATCACATATACTCAAAACATAGTCACAAAACATTGACACACAGGATAGTCACAAAACATTGTCACATATTATTCAAAAATTTGCCTCTAAATATGGTCAAATCAGCTCTTGGCTATTTGATTATACAAAAAAATGTCTTACAAATCATCTCATGGGCTTTTATACAAAATTTGGCATTACAATATGTGCGATTCAACTCATCGCCATTTTAATATACAAATCATCTCATGGGCTTTTATACAAAATTTGGAATTACAATATGTGCGATTCAGCTCATCGCCATTTTAATATACAAAATTTGGCATGTACATATGTACAAATCAGCTCATTTCCATTTAAATATACAAAATTATGCCCCTGAACTTGTAAAAATCAGCTCATGGGCATTTATATATACAAAAAATGAATATAGAACAATTCGTAGACAATTTATACAAAATTCTCAAAATCATTCTACTCTGAACCACAAAATCAATCAAGTGAGCCTTCAAGATCGGCTCTAACCCATATTGTGTCAAGTATTGCCTCGTAGTTAGATTCACAAAATTTCCATAAAATCTTGTTATGAGGTCTACCACAATACTTCATCAAATGAATATTTGTTGCAACAACAAGGTTAGAGAAATGAAGAATATGTCTGTGTGTTTCAAAGTCCTCGAACAATCAAACATCAGAATTCCTGATAGGGTATCTCCGAAGCCATTTTCCTGTCATGACAACAGACCCTATTGGGTACTCAATACCCTCTCCATCAATGATTGTGGTTGTCAATTTTCTTTTAGGCTCAACACAATGACACAAAGAGTAATATGTTCCTTCTTCATTGTTCTCTTCTGCAACAACTGCATACACATGACCTGCATTTTATAGTGTTAATTAATACCAAAAATAAAGTATGATGTACAACAAAATGAACCAAAAAGAATACTTGCAAAAAAATTAACTCAAAAAATCACCTGAATCCACTTGGTTGGATACATGGTCAAAATCCACTGATGTCTCCATCTAGCTCAATTGTAGTGCTTTGGGAATTTGATATGAATCAATGGGAACCAACGGTCTACAAGACCATTTGTCAACCCACTCTTGTGATTCACATTCTTCCCAAAAATAATACATGCATGAAGAGAAAAAACATACCATCTGTCTCGTATAAATTACCAGTGAACTTGAATTTGAACTCATAAATGAGTGCATGTCACTCGATCCTACTACTGTAAAATAATCTAGATAGTTTTCAATGTTAGATTCAGTGATAAGCCAAAAATATCTATGAACCATTGACGTACCTAGATTACTTGGACCCATCATATACTTACACACTCGCACAATTGTTTCTGCATCTATCAACTCAGCACCACCTTCATACTTCAATTCTTCCCTAGATAGGGCTCTTTTCACACAAGCTCCTGCACAATTGTGCTCTCCCTTACCATGTCCAACCTCAGTGAAATTCCAAAAATGTTGTACACCGCTTGTCATATGCATCCTTGTCAACCAATAAAACATCCTTGCATTCTTGAATTGTGTAGTGCAATTATCTGACCATATTAAGTGTCGGTTGTATTGTATGTTCCTTTCCCTTAAACTATCATAGAAAACTTTAAAGCATCCTTGCACAAACTTTGATGAATGAGTATGATAATCACTTATGTAGAAGTGATACTCTCTTACAACCTTTCTATCCTCCTCTGTGCTATCATCTGCATGCATGAATGCTATGTGTACAAAAATAGAAACTTGTGTAGAGTGATAATACATGGATTGCACTTCATTTTGAGGTTGTAGTGTATAATTTTTAGAGAAATCAATGATAGAGACAATGGTGACAAGAGGAAATGTGTCCTTACATAGCTTGAATTGCTCATCTAACATCGAGCTCTATGTATATGCATTATGTACTCATAAACTAGTTTATCTTGAAACATTTTCATAAATTGAGCTACACATATATCATTTTTCACCAGCTCATATCTCTTCAAATCTTTTCCATCTTTAACTCCATATGTGGTTGTCTTGTATTTTCTGAAAGAAACTAGTTTCGTACCAATTTCATGTGTGCTCTCCAAATGTACGCATCTTGGTAAACATTGCAAACCACCACATATAGCACAAGAACCTTCCAAACAAGGCATGTTATAATAAATGCAACCATCATGTCTATTACATAGCACACTTGAAATAAATTCTCTTACCGACTTAGGAGGTGCTTGTATATTACATTCCTGCAAAACATTGTTAGTGTGCAAAGTAGAACAAATATGATGAAAAATATCATAATGCATGGAAAATTCAATATGAATCCTACAACAACACGTGGTGCATACATGATTAATCTTAATATAAAAAGGTTTTGCCATTTCAAAAAATCTTTGAGAAATTCTTATTTGAGGAAACTTTTGAAGGAATCTTTCATAAAAATTAGTTTGAGTCATATCCAAATAGTGTTTGGCATGTGGTTCACAATTTGTAGACCCAATTTGCTTTCTAACAACATCTCTTTGGTTGGGTGAAACTCTTGTGTTGTCATGCCAAAAAAAATCAATTAATGTTTTTAGTGCATCAACAACAACCTTGTCTTTGTGTGGTAGTCTACCCAAGAATGCCCAAAGAGAATTATTGTTAGGTTCCTCTATTTTTTCCCGCCTCTTTAATGCTTTACTTAATGTTGTTCTACTAACATTTAATGACTTACTTGTTTTGCTTATCAAACGATCTTTTTTTATTTTCTTGCTCATTATTGTTGATGTAATGACACATCGAGTAGCATTAGAATCTTTAGTACGTGATTTTGAACCAATAGCTTGATATGCATCAAATAGATTTCTCACGATAGTTCTTTCACTATTACTTTTAGATGATCGTAGGCCTAGAATTTTCATTGTCTCTCTAAAATTCAAATTTTTAATCATTTGAACAATTAATTGACATCTAACAGTTTGATTTAAGTTTTTAAAATAGTTTTGCCATATTATTTTAACCATTCTCCTACAAGTTCATTCATTCATTTTATTGGGCATTGGCTTCAATATATTCTCATCAATGTCAATTGGATACTTTGGTTTCCTACGAATGATTCTAGGAGGTGTTAACATCGGTGCATTATGTACACTCAATTCATCAAGTAGAGAAGGTGTAATATGTTCATCATTTAATTGATTATTCAATGTGGTATCTTCTTCAATTGTATTAGGTTCAAATGGTAAATCAAATGTCTCTTCTTCAATTGCATTAGGTGAATTATATTCATTTGGTAAATTGAATTGAGATGTTGAGGATGACATACCTTCTTCTCCCATTGTTCTTATGTCATGCAATTTCTTCACACATTGCCTTTGTCTTTCCTTTTGAGCCTCTCATTGTTCCATCGTTCCTCGCTTGTTCTTTCCCATGGTTGATATTGGTTGTCCTAAATAGAATCATATTACATATATATGTAAACAAAAGTTCATAAACAAACAAATAACCATAAATATGCATCCTATCACTATTTTTTGGAATCAAACTATTAAATAATCACAATACTATTGACAAAAACTAATAAGAACAACAATTAAATCATTTGAAATCATGCAAAAACAAAAAATTCACTTACTTCTATATATAAAACAATGATAGAAGTGCAGACACAGTTCCAGTGGGCCTTCAATGACCTCAAAAACTTCTTTTGAGGCCGTTGAGGCTCTTGGGCAACTAAAACAATGTCTATAAACCGCATACGCACTACATTAATAACCGTGTATGCGCTGTTAGTCCATAAATGTTGACAAGCCCAACAGTATTCTTTTTTCCCATTTTGGACTAATAAGTAGCGCGTGCATGCTCCTAAGCCTAAAAAAAGTTATCGTAGGGTAACGATTAATGGGACCAGTACCCCATATGCGCTTACAAGTAATAAGTACCGCGTAAGTTCTCCTTTGCCTTAAAAAAGTTATGGCAGGGCAGTGAACTAATATTTTTAGTACCTCGTACACGCTATTGGTAGTAGAAAAGATGTGAATGAAAAGGGAGGGAGGGAGAGAGAGAGAGAGAGAGAGAGAGAGAGAGAGGGAGAGGGGGGAGAGTAGGGGCGAGGGAGAGAGGAGGGGGGGAAGGGAAGGAGGGAGGGAGAGAGGGAGAGAAGAGGGGGGGTGGGAGAGAAGAAGGGGTATGGAGGAAGGGAGAGGGAGAGTAGGGGGAGGGAGAGGAGAGGGGAGAGGGAGAGAGAGAGAGGGGGGAGGGAGAGGGAGAGAGAGGGAGAGAGGGAGAGAAGAGGGGGGAAGGGAAGGAGGGAGAGAGAGGGAGAGGGAGAGAGAGAGAGAGGAAAGGAGGGAGAGGGAGCGGGATAGAGAGAGAGGGGGAGGGAAGGTAGAGAGAGGGAGAGAGGTAGAGGGAGGGAGAGAGGGAGAGAAGAGGGGGGAGGGTGGGAGAGAAGAAGGGGTATGGAGGAAGGGAGAGGGAGAGTAGGGGGGAGGGAGGGAGAGGAGAGGGGGGAGAGAGAGGGGGGGAGAGGGAGAGGGAAAGAGAGAGAAGGAGAGGGAAGGAGAGAAAGGGAGAGAGAGAGGGGGAGGGATGGTAGAGAGAGGGAGAGAGGTAGAGGGAGGGAGGGAGGGAGAGAAGAGGGGAGAGGGAAGGAGGGAGAGAGAGGGAGAGGGAGAGAGAGAGGGAAGGAGGTAGAGGGAGAGAGAGGGAGAGAGAGAGAGAGAGAGAGAGAGGGAGAGGGAGGAGGGAAGGTAGAGAGAGGGAGAGAGGGAGAGGGAGGGAGAGAGGGAGAGAAGAGGGGGGAGGGTGGGAGAGAAGAAGGGGTATGGAGGAAGGGAGAGGGAGAGTAGGGGGGAGGGAGGGAGAGGAGAGGGGAGAGGGAGAGAGAGAGGGTGGAGGGAGAGGGAGAGAGAGGTAGAGGGAGAGAGAGAGAGAGGGAAGGAGGGAGAGGGAGAGAGATAGAGGGAAGGAGGGAGAGGGAGAGAGAGGGAGGGAGAGAGACAGAGAAGGGGGAGAGAAGGTAGAGAGAGGGAGAGAGGTAGAGGGAGGAAGAGAGGGAGAGAAGAGGGGGGAGAGAGAGATGGAAGGAGGGAGAGGGAGAGAGAGGGAGAGAGAGAGAGAGAGGGGGAAGGGAAGGTAGAGAGAGAGAGAGAGGTAGAGGGAGGGAGAGAGGGAGAGAAGAGGGGGGAGGGTGGGAGAGAAGAAGGGGTATCGAGGAAGGGAGAGGGACAGTAGGGGGGAGGGAGGGAGAGGAGAGGGGAGAGGGAGAGAGAGGGGGGTGGGAGAGGGAGAGAGAGAGAGGGAGGGAGGGAGAGGGAGGGAGAGGGAGAGAGAGAGAGGGGGGAGGAAAGGTAGAGAGAGGGAGAGAGGTAGAGGGAGGGAGAGAGGGACAGAAGAGGGGGGAGGGAAGCAGAGGGAGAGGGAGAGCGAGACAAAGGGAGAGGGAGAGAGAGAGAGAGGGGGGAGGGAAGGTAGAGAGAGGGAGAGAGGCAGAGGGAGGGAGAGAGGGAGAGATGAGAGGGGAGGCAAGGAGTGAGAGGGAGAGAGAAAGGACACAGGACACCATATGACTGATCTTGATTGTGACTATAGGAATTAAAGAAGAAGAGAAAGAGGGAGGGAAAGAAGAAGAGAAAGAGGGATTGGGTATGGATGAAGGGAGAGAGAGACAGACAGACAGAGAGAGAGAGACAAAGAGAGAGATAGAGAGCCAGAGACAGAGAGGAATGGGGTATGGAGGAAGGGAGAAGGCGAGAGAGAGAGAGAGAGAGAGAGAGAGAGAGAGAGAGAGAGAGAGAGGGAGAGGGAGAGGGAGATAGGGAGAGAAGAAGGAGGGGGAGGGAGGGAGAGGAAGAGATATCAAATATAGAACACAATATGACCCTTAGAACACAATATAACCCCTAACAACATCTAAGGGGTCATAGGGTGTCCTAAGGGGTCATATGACACTATATTATCCCTTAGCACACCATAGGACATATAATGACACCAAATGGTGTCCTAAGGGGTCATAGAACACCATAGGACCCTTTAGAACACCATATGGTGTTGTTATGGGTTATTGGTGTCCCGAGGGGTCTTAAGGGGTCAGATGACACCATATGACCTCTTAGGAAACAATACAACCTCTAATGACACCTAACAGGTCATATGGTGTGCTAATAAAATGATATATTAAATTTAAAGTTATGAATAGAACATCATACAATGAGACTCCAAGCGAACAAACAATGAGGCTTCTCTAAAAAGCAAGTGTAAGAGCTTGACCTAACCCTAACAGTACTGCCTAAGTTCTAAAACATATGATGCTATTAAATTTGCAAGGTTATAAGACTGATCTCGATTGTGACTATAGGAATTACACACTTGATTTCCTTCATGGGTATGTACCGTTCCAAGTTGTTTGATAAGTGATGATCATCATATACTACCACTGCCATGTATACAACAAACTTTAATTTCTTTAGGTGACAGGTGTTGTGTAACAACATGGGAACTCTCACATACCCACCACTATAATTCTACCGGACATCATCTATGTTACTCTCCCTCTTTCTCTTCCTACCTGTTGTTTCCTTCTGAAAAACATATTGCAAGTACTCTGACTCATCATGTTGCTTTGTTGACACTATTTTCCACATCTACTCTGCTCATTTCAAGAAGAATATTGCTGCAAGTTTCCTTGCTTGTCACGGTAATACACCTGTGGTTCAATTTCAAACCCTATTCCTCCAATTCAATATACACACACAAATCCATCAGTCATCGAGACTCCAAGTGAACAAACAATGAGGCTTCACTAAAAAGCAAGTGTAAGAGCTTGACCTAACCCTAAGAGTATTGCCTAAGTTCTAAAACATATGATGCTATTAAATTTACAAGGTTATAAGACTGATCTTGATTGTGACTATAGGAATTACACACTTGATTTCTTTCATGGGTATGTACCATTCCAAGTTGTTTGACAAGTGATGATCATCATATACTACCATTGCCATGCATACAACAAACATTAATTTCTTTAGGTGATAGGCATTGTGTAACAACATGGGAACTCTTGCATACCCACCATTATCATTCTATAGGACATCATCTATGTTACTCTCCCTCTTTCTCTTCCTACCTGTTGTTTCCTTCTGAAAAACATATTTTAGGTACTCTAACTCATCATGTTTCTTTGTTGACACTATTTTCTACATCTGCTCTGCTCATTAAAAACACATTCAAGAAGAATATTGTTGCAGGTTTCCTTGTTTGTCAAGGTAATACACCCATGGTTCAATTTCAAACCCTATTCCTCCTATTCAATATACACACACAAATCCATCATTCTTCGAGACTCTAAGTGAACAAACAATGAGGATTCGCTAAAAAGAAAGTGTAAGAGCTTGACCTAACCCTAAGAGTACTGCCTAAGTTCTAAAACATATGATGCTATTAAATTTACAAGGTTATAAGACTGATCTCGATTGTGACTATAGGAATTAAACACTTGATTTATTTCATGGGTATGTATTGTCCAAGTTGTTTGACAAGTGATGATCATCATATACTACCACTGCCATACATACAACAAACTTTAATTTCTTTAGGTGACAGGCATTGTGTAACAACATGGGAACTCTCGCATACCCACCACTATCATTCTATAGGACATCATCTGTGCTAGTCTCCCCCTTTCTCTTCCTACTTTTTTTCCTTCTAAAATACATATTATAGGTACTCTGACTCATCATGTTGCTTTGTTGACACTATTTTCTACATCTGCTCTGCTCATTAAAAACACATTCGAGAAGAATATTGTTGCAGGTTTCGTTTTTTGTCATGGTAATACACATGTGGTTCAATTTCAAACCCTATTCCTCCTATTCAATATACACACGAAAATCCATCAGTCATCAAGACTCCAAGCGAACAAACAACAAGGCTTCGCTAAAAAGAAAGTGTAAGAGCTTGACCTAACCCTAAGAGTACTGCCTAAGTTCTAAAACATATGATGCTATTAAATTTGCAAGGTTATAAGACTGATCTTGATTGTGACTATAGGAATTACACACTTGATTTCTTTCATGGGTATGTATCATTGCAAGCCATTTGACAAGTGATGATCATCATATACTACCACTGCCATGCATACAAAAAACTTTAATTTCTTTAGGTGATAGGCATTGTGTAACAACATGGGAACTCTCGCATACCCACCACTATCATTCTCCAGGACATCATCTGTGTTACTCTCCCTCTTTCTCTTCCTATTGGTTGTTTCCTTCTTAAAAACATATTGCCAGTACTCTGACTCATCATGTTGCTTTGTGACACTATTTTCCACATCTGCTATGCTCATTAAAAACACATTCGAGAAGAATATTGTTGCAGGTTTCCTTTTTTATCATGGTAATACACCTTTGGTTCAATTTCAAGCCCTATTCCTCCTATTCAATATACACACACAAATCCATCAGTCAATTTTCTTAGGAGAGAATACATGATAAAAATCAAAGAGGAAGTTGCAGATAAGAAATAAATTCACTTACTTCTATAGAAGTGCAGACACAGTTGCAGTAGGGTATGGAGGGAGGGGGGGAGAGAAGAAGAGAAAGAGGGATGGGGTATGGAGGAAGGGAGAAGGGGAGAGAGCGAGAGAGAGAGAGAGGGATGGGGTATGGAGGAAGGGAGAAGGGGAGAGAGGGAGGGAGAGAGAGAGAGAGGGATGGGGTATGGATGAAGGGAGAAGGGGAGAGAGAGACTGACAGAGAAAGAGAGAGGCACCTTGTATGTGTTTGAGAGGGGGAGACAATATAGTTACATGTGTATATATATACCTAATAAATTATATATATATACATATATATAAAAAATACTATATATTATATGTATATACACATATTATATATACAATATCATATTATACAATAGCGCGTATGCACTGCTTACACCATAAGTACCCCATATGCACTTTTGATTGTTTAGGCTTGGAAATAGGCCTGGATGACAAAGCTACAGTTTGAAAGTTTGATTTCCCTCCATTTCTCTCATTTTTGATGTGTTTTATTTTATCAACTTGGTTTATCAACTTTTTCATCATCAGGTTTACACTTCATCAAGTGGGTATTTCTAAAATTGCCACCATATTTTCACCCATCTTCTGAGCTTTCTAGCCATATAATTTTTTTTCAATTTGAACAACAATAACATATTTTTATTGAATTTATTTTACCAACCATATTTTTACCCATCTTCCGAGCTTTCTAACCATATAATTGTTTTTCAATTTGAACAACAATAACATATTTTTATTGAATTTATTTTACCAATGTCTCCATAGTTCTCGCAGACATAGGTGCACCATTTTTTGAATAAATTTTGATATACTTATCCAAATTTAAAAAACTTTATATATTATTGTATTTAACTTTATTCTTTACAATTTTTTAAAAAAAATTGTATTTTTGATTTTTTAGTGCAACTTATGCTTCACGCATGAACAAATACCTAATTTTTAGGATGTGCTCGATTGGAAAAATCATAAAAAAAATATACTCAACAAAAAATTACAAACAAATACACATCTTCTAGTGCTCACTCTTAACTATCATTTTTCCAAAGGATTTGTCAAAATAATAAATCTAACTATGACTTTTTTGATGCACACATTAGACACTATGTTATGTTTTTTCAGAAAAAATCAGGGTCAGATTTTCGTGCGTGAAGGATTTGACCCCCTTAATCTTATCCTATTTTGAAAAAGTTTAGTATTTTGGAAACTAGAATCAGAGTACTACAATATTTGTTCTTTGATTATCTTCATATCTTGAGTGGATGACTTTCAAATTGTGCCTCCAAGTTCAGGTTCACCTGATTTCAGAAGAAAAAAAGTGTCCACTTATACCCCCCTTTTTGACCACCATCTTTGTGCACTTACCCTAGGAAATAAAAAACTAATAATTTATTGATCAAAAGTAAGTAATAAAAAATATACGGACCCTTATTTAAGTCTAAGGACCTATGGTCTCATTGGCATAGTAGATAAGGTTTATGCATTCACCTAATTAGCCAATGGGTGGGAGGAAATAGTGGAGCTTAGTTGACTCTTCAGACACCTAGATTTTACTTCCCCTCATATCAATATAAAGAGAGAGTTTGTAGGCATCATTTGACTCAATTGTATAAAAAACTCTCTAAATTTGTTAAAACTTTAATAGAGAATGGATAATATTTATTGTCTAAATCTTCTATTTAAAGTGTCAAAACAAATCATCGAGAAAATTAAGATTGCATTGTCAAATATAGAGTCCATTATAAAGAAGCTATGACAATATAGTGTCAAAACTACTAATCTATTTCAAGCAATTACAATTTCATAGTTGAAGTTGACAATGCTTGTTAATAATTTAATTTGACAATATCGTTTAACTCTTATATTTAAAGTGTCAAAAAAATAAATGAGAAAATCAAGATTGGCTCATCATAGGTAGAGTCCATTGTAAACAATTTATAACAACTTTATAAAGATATCGTGTCCAAACTGAACCAAGGGGAAACTTTGCAATGGTGAGAAGGTTAGATAAATCCATATCAAACACAAAACATGCAAATAAATACTAGTTAACCTTATACCTTGCAATGAGACCACTTGTTCCTCTGATAGAGCCTTTGATGAAGGCAAAGATGTGCCCCTCCTCAACTTATTTGGATAGTCTCTTGATAGATTTATGGATTGTTCTCCACACACAACAACAATGGTGATGATAAAATGGATGGATGGATGAGTGATTGCAAATGACTAAGGATAATCTAAGCTAAATTTGTCTATAGTGAGAGTTCTATGGAGATTATTCTAGCTCTATTCTAGCAGCATAAGATTGCACATGAGATGGATTGCAAATGAAGGGGAGGAGACCCCAATTTATAGCTTTGAGGGAGGATAAATGGAGGGTCATGATTGATTTGGGATGACGGGATAGGATTGAAGGAAAGTGATAGAGGGGATTGAAAGGACAAGGTGTGGAGACCAAGAGATTTTCCACAAAAGCATTTCATGTCTCCACACTCCACAAGGTGCATGGAGAAGAGATCCCCACGTACATAGGGAGGATAAAAATGAATTAAAAATTCCTTGGGGAAGGACAAGAGAATTAAAAATTCTCAAATATTGGATTTATGGGGGAATGAGGAGAGACAAGGAATTAAAAATTCCTTGATAGGTGAGGGTACATAGGAAATTGGGAGAATTTGAAATCCTTGAAATGACCAAAGTTGGTGCATTTAAGGTTGGGGGTTGAGAAGGGGACAAGCCATTTATGGAAAATGGTTGACTTATTCCTAATCTTGGGAATTAGGAATGTGCAAATTGTTTTCATGCTTGAAATCATAAAATTAAGCTAATTAGGAAATAAGGATGATCACAAATCCTTAACTAATCTACCTAAAATCAAACACAAGGCAATAGAATAAATGAAAGATAAAATATATATGCTGATTAAAACTATTGGAATCCAAGAACACTGAGAGGGGGGGTGAATCAGTGTTCTACCAGTAAATAAAAATTTAATTCCTTTAGATACTTTTCCAATTAACAACCGGTAAGCATATAAACAAGATATAATGAAGATCAATGCAATCACAAGAAATAACACCATAGATTCATATGTGGAAAATCTCAAAGAGAAAAAACCACGGTGGGATTTGTGACCCACAATATCTATCCACTGGCCAAATGAATAAATATTACATATAAGGGGCTTGCACATGCAGAAAGGCACACTGCCTAGAGCACATTGTTCATCACAAAAGAGCCTCACTGACTATAGATACAAAATACTGAATTACAAACAAAATTCTGAACTCTGAGTATGCATCTGATATGCTAGATGAGTTTCAATTTAAGCACTGACTGTACCGGTTAACACTGTAACCTTCCTTTAATGATATTAATTCGCTTCCCAATCCTCTTGACAAACAACCAAGATCGACTAGAGATCATTACATTTGCATTCTGTTGATCAAGATCTCGCACATACAATATCACATTACCTATCTCACCTATATCTCAAAATGACTTAACCAGATTGACATATATACCCTTTACATACATGAATGCCTTATGTTGGCTTACAATCATATTACAAAGTAATTAC
Source organism: Cryptomeria japonica (assembly GCF_030272615.1). Lineage (NCBI taxonomy): Eukaryota > Viridiplantae > Streptophyta > Pinopsida > Cupressales > Cupressaceae > Cryptomeria > Cryptomeria japonica. Next base: position 141,416,171 of record NC_081406.1, read on the forward strand.
ATGTCATCCTAGACAAAAATATAAGTATTAATCTTCATGACTATTACTGCTTGATCATTTACAGGATCATTCTTCTTTGTCAGCCTCCACATACCAGCTCCTAGTTTGTTGGTTACCCTTGCCTACCAGTTTCCTTCAATGTCGAATGTCAATCCTAGAATACCAGTGGATAGCGAATAAGTATCCAACCCAAAATGATGTGCCTTGCCATCAATGACAACACCATGAGCCCGTATGAGTGTCAATTGCCAACAATCTCCCCCTTTGGCATTGATGGCAACACTCATGTGAAAAATGAATCACTGAACTGATGTTCCGGTTCCTCTCAAAAACCTTTCCAAAAACAAATCTCAAAAAGCTGCTCCCCCTGAGCTATACATTACTTCTTATGTCCCTTAAAATTTTTCATATCCAAGCTCTCCCCCCTTTGACAACAATGCCAAAGTCAAGGCAAATAATAAATGAAAGAATCAAAATTTGTGTTTACTGGATCTAGATGTACTTAAATATATCAGGGTAAGCACTCTTCAAATACTCCAAGTAAGTGTCCGAACGGGTTTTTCAATGTTCCCAAAATTGATACAAACCCATGAAGAATGTATGCAAGTAATTCTTCTTCTGTTAATGTTGTCAGTGTGGGCTTATTCATCTATTCCATACATTCCCTTTTGTGAAGCAACAAAGTGTTAAGTCGAGGACTAACCAAACCTCTCAATTCTTTGGCCCGTTGAATTAACCTATCCATATCCTTTTCTAAAGATGAAATCTCTGATTCTGAAGGCAAAATTTGACCATCAAGAGTGTTGGTCAATGACTGAATACCATCAAAATTGTTTGCAAGATTCTCTAACTAGACCTTAGCCGCTTTTATTTTAACTTCCAAGTTTGTTGTTAATTTAGTTGTGTTAGAGTAAGACTGGTATATACTGCTACATTGATGAAGAGCTTCACCAATCCTTCTCAACGCTTATGTTAGCTTGGCCTTGTCTGATATGATCATGTTATCACAAGTGACCTTCCTAGCTGCATTGTACCTCTCCACCAATTGTTGGTTTGACACTTGTTGAAGAGTTTTGAACTCCTTGACAATGTTCTCTATCAAACCCTTGAGCTTGTTGGAAGGGCTAGCTACTTGACTAATTTTGCATTCTGATGCAAACTATTGTAGGACTAGAATAGATTGTTCTATAACTTGCTTATCCTCTGATCAGGCTCCTTCATAAGCTTTTGAGCTGCAACCACCATTAGTTCAGAACTGCTCAAATGCTCAATATTCTTCTTCTCAAAATGACTAAAATCTACTTGATCGGATGTGTCAAGTACCAACAATGAGGGACCAACAACCGGTGATTGTGTCGGTACCCTGACTTCAATTTGTTCTTGTTCTTTCTCCTCCTCTACCTTATGTTCTTTTTCTTCATTTTCCTTCTTCTTGTCACCAGTGGCTTGCCACTTGGTGTAGTTATTTCTTCTGCTTCTACCTCATGAATCTCAACTACATCAATAACCGGAGGAAAATTATCCTCAATATTATCTATCGGTTTATTTTTCTCTATATCATGTACATTTGTAACTATCAGAGGAATGTCCTCAGTTAATTTCTTATCCAAAACCGGTGGATCTTCACCTAATATGCCTTTTCCCTTAGCATCAATTGGGATGTCTAGAATGTCAGACTTAGGAGGAACTTATGGTGATGTGAAGAATTTTGGAGTATCAATAAAGAATTTTTTCCATGCCCCATGAGTCTCTTTAGCTATTTTGTTCACTCTTCCCACCATTAAGCTAACATGCTTGTGCCTACTCTAGAAAATTGTTTCATTTGCAAATTCAAGGCACTTTTGCATCTCTTCTTTAGTTTTTGCACCACAAATAGTTAACAGTCCTGAATTTTTATTTGCCTGTCTTCTTCAAGTGCAGATAGTCTTTGAGCATCTAATTTATTATACAACTTTGTTGGTATTTTCTTTTCTATCTCTATTAAGGATTTCTTATATATATCTAAGTAAAACAAAATTGCTTCCTCAGTTTCCTTTTTCTCATCATCATCCATATGTACATAATAGTATTGTATATTACTCAAAATTCCATCCTTAGTGATTTTATCAATCAATTCATCTACAGATAAAGGAGGGATAACTTTTATACTTTAACCGGATTCAAGAGCCTTATCCAATTCCTATTTCTTATCTTTCTCGGATGGTGGAGGAGCATCCTTTTTCGGTCTCTTCTTCTTTGGGTGCTTCCTCTCCTTCAAAGGTTGCTTATGGGCTGCTAGATGGGTGACCTTGGTTTTCAAATGCTTTCCTTCCTTGGGCTTCTTCCTCTAAATTCTCATGTAAATTTTGGGAATCTTAGAGGGTTCTTCTTCAGTTTCAGATCCAGAAGCAACTGGGGAAATAAAGGTTTTTGGTTTCTTCCTTTTCATCACTCCTTTGTTGGTTGTTATTATTGGTGAGGCTTGAACTGGTGTCAAAGAAGATGAATCTGCTAGTCCAATAATCTGCTTGATTTAAGTGGACATCTTCTTGACAACATGTCCTACCTTCTTTATTTGACCTTCCCTCTTCTTCCTATTGAATCATATTTGGACTTCAAGTTCCTTTTGCTTAGTAGTGCCAAAAGTCTTTTATTTTTCATCTATAGGGGCGTCTATAAGCATCTTAGCATATAAGTCCAATACATGTGCATTAACTTCATAACCCATCTCAGTTACCCATATTGTTCTAGGTTGAACAACTTCCATGGTAGTTTCATCCTTCTTAACCATAAAACAAATTTTATTAGAGTATTTATCTATAATTTGTTTTGGTACTCTTTCCCTTTGTTTAGTTGCCTTCTGAAAAGCCTTGAAATATCCCCATAAGGTGGATTCTCTGTCCTTTCCTAGGTTTCTTAAGGCATCCTTGATTTGTTTCCCTACCGGGATTTCAAAGGCCCATTGCCTTTTTCTGGATCTCAGGGTCTCATTGAGAAAGATTAGCATCAGACAAACAACAATATTTCCATACCAGAATACACCCTTCTTCTCACCCTTGAATTTCCCAAGATTCAAAATTAATTCATCACACATCCACTAGAAAAGATCATATTTTTCATTTTCCTTGATCATCTTATGTGCACAGTATATATAGGAACTAGAAACAAAGTTCAACCGATTAGATTGAGTTACCTTATACCCAATAACCATGTTGGCAATGTAATACCCTAAAAATGGTCATCTAAACCATGGGCCCCTAATCTTGACAGCATCACCAAGGTCCTAACCAAAGGCAATTAAATCAAATCTTGAGCACACAATTAATTTCTAAAGTCATTAAATGTCACATGGCAAATTAATCAACCAATATTAATTAAATATTTATTTAATTAATTGATCATTCCAATTAAATCATTTTTAAAACAATTATCCTATTTATTTTATTGAATATCCTAGCATATTTAATGAAATAAATCAATTTTCCATTAAATCATCAAAAAGAGGAATTAATTTGAAAAATAAATAAAAATTGCCATAAATCTTCAAAAAAGGAAACAAATCAAAAAAGGAATTAATTGACAAAAAAATAATTAAAAATTAAGAAAAGAAATCAATTGGAGATAATCTTGAAAAACATTTTAAAAATTGACAAATAATCTTAGAGAAAGCAATTAAAACAATTAAATATTAAAATTGAATAAAATAGAGAATAAATCAGTTTTTTCCTGATTTTATCTTAATTTTAGTTCAATTTCCTTTAAAACTGAGAAAAGCATCCAATCACATCAATTCACCTGGATTGTGCTTCCCCTTGGAAAATCTTGACCGCTCATCATCATTTGATCTCAGTCGTTGGTTTCTTTCTGAATTTTCTATAAATTCAGGCTCTCATCTCTCATTCAAAAATCCTCGAGAATATATTGTTATTATGTTGTTTTTGCTCTAGGTTCATTGAGGTATTTCATATTGCTTAAATCATTTATCTTAAATATTCACATATTTCTTAAATCATATTAGATTAATCTTGCATATCTAGCTTAAATCTTGCATCCATTTAGCTTAATATCATGCTCATATAGATTAAATCCTTTGTCTTGGTGTAGTCTAGTCACTGGTATTGCTTATACAAATCTAACAGCAATCTTATACTCACATCTTTTAGAAGGCAATTAGTCGATTTGTTATGGTTTTATTATTCATGCTTATATATATCTAACCATACATGTAATGACTTAATTGAAGTGTTGTGTATTCCAAATACAGATATAGGTCCACTTTTCACACATATTTTTGGCGCCCACCATGGGGCTCGAACCCATGACTACAAGATTTATAATGTTTCTTAAACAAATTTAATGCTTGGTTTTTATAACTAATAAACATGTGTTAAATTTGCAAATAAAAATCTTTCTTTTTGCTTGTTCTTCTATGATAGTCAAAAATGGTCTCTATTTGAAGGAAATAACTTTTTATTGAACCATTGGATCTAAACCAATTTTTTATATGTTGTTGAAAACCAATATTTCTACATTTTCACTAAAGATATTTTCCTAATGATTTCTTGTTTGAAAGTTATGAATGACAGAGTGTAGTACTATCATTTTACTTATTCTTCTATGACAGTCAAAAATGGTCTCTATTTGGAGGGCATAACTTTTTGTTGAACCATTGGATCTACATAAGATTTGGATATGTTGTGTCAAACTAAGTCTTCCATATTTACACCAAAGAGATTTACCTAATTATGTCTTGTTGGAAAGTTATAAATGACAGAGTACAGTACTATCAAAACTGTCATAACAAAGATAGTCATAAAAATGAAAATTCTTGTTAGATTAGTTTAATTTACAGTTTGCATGCTAGAATTTTCTTTTGATGATTTTTTTAATGTTATTTTGGCAAATAATCTTGAACTTTTAATTTTTGCAGGTTTGTTTTACAAAGAATTCAATCATTAAACATACGCTTGCCAAAGATTATAAACTCAAACTACTGATATCTTTGTTTTGCAGGTTGCCTCTGGAGATACAAACAAACATTCTGTCTTCTTAGTCTTTTTAGGAACACTTCAATTTATATAAGGGAAAGAACTTTGTTTTACATGTTTTTGGAAAAAATCTAGAGTAGGAGAGTATGCTCTTGTCCATTTGGACAATCAAAAATCCAGACCTTAGGTTTTTTCTATTAGAGTTTGAGATCTGTTGATACCTTTAGAGGGCTTACCTCTCGAGAAGCCCCTAAGGCTTGGTGAGGGGGAATGGCCCAAGTCAGCCCGTTCAAAGCCAGGAATCCAACTCACTATAATAAAATGCTTTTGGGGTGAAAGTCCCAGGAGACGGAATAATTGGTGGCACTGCTTCATTTATGAGTAGTGTCTCATGTTAAGCATCTTGTAGGGCCTCGCGGTCTAAATCATGCTTGCGTGACTACATGGTTTCAACATCCTACTAGGTTTGTATCTAAATCATGCTTGCATGATAGTCAGGTGGTCCTTTCGAACAGAACCCTTACTAAAAACTATAAGATAGGGGCTACCCAATTCACCTCCGAAAGGGGAATAATCTTTGTGCAAGAGAGATAGTAACTCTCCTAAGACACTTGCCATATCGTGCCCCCATTAGCATTTGGAGTTGGCTAATACGGTGTTGAGAATCCATTGCGTGAGACTCAGTGGTTGTATTCTGATTAGCTATTGGGTGTGTGCCTAAGTTAGCAAGCAAATATTTTCTTCTCTAAGCCAACTTTTGTAGGGTTAGCGTGTTGTGATTGAATTATTATATATCTTGTGTGTTTTCCGTGTTTTCATTCCTAAAACTAAAACTGAAAAACTAAAACTGGAGAAAACAAATCAACAAACCACTGATAAATTGTCCATATCCAAAATTGGTCTCTATCAAACATCAAAAACTGGTCTTTGTCAGTCATTGAAACTTTGTCTGTCACAATCTCATCTCTGTCCAATCCTCTGTCATACGAATTCTTGATCTTGTCAGTCAAAATAGTCAAACCTACCCAGATCAGTCTATAGCGAGCATATAACTAGTTATCATCCTCCTGAGCATAAACAATCTTGATAGTGTACCCCTGCCATTGCATTGCATGATTTTGTCGATCATCTTTCAGCTAGTTCAATCAACTACTTATCAAACTTAAGTCACTTATATAAACGTCTTACACGGGAGAGATCTTTCCTAAAACTAGACTGAGTCTTAGTCACTTCTCTTGAATCAACTTAGATAAACATCTTACACAGGATAGATCTTTCCTAAAACCAGACTAAATCTTAGTTGATTCTCTCAATCAATACATTAACCGAACAACTAGCTTCAATTAGATCTAGACTTCTACATCACATCTAGCTCTCAGTCTCGTCGGTTGTAAATGCCTGTTCAAAACAGAAGCTCTTCTAAAAATTCTGACGAAAGTAAGAAACCCATGGCTACCTTGGCCCAACAAATTCAAGATCTCAAGAGAGAAATATATGACATTCAATCCCAACGAAAAGATTCAATGACCCCTCTTGAGATAAAAATTCATGATATTAAGAACGCCTGACTACAAGAAATGCTAAAATAATTACATAAGATGGAACATAAAATAATTGACAATCAAAAACCAAATCTCAAACAAGCTCACAAGACACCTTCACCAAGACATAAAGACATTTCCTCCAAATATCCTCTAGATAGATAGTTTACACCTTTGGGGAAATCTATTAAGTCAACTTTGAAAGAGCTTATTGAGCATAATCTTTTCATATTACCTAAAAAGACCACATGGGGATGTGAATTTTTTAGTAAGTATTGTGCATATCAATATAAGACTTCGCATTATATAGAATTAAAACATAAGATTCAAGATCTCATTGATAATGATGTCATTGAAATTGAAGATCCTAATGACTCAGCTAAAGAAAAAGAAGGAAATACTTCTAAGCATGATCAAAATCATGAACCTATGTCTAGCAAGGCTCCATATGTGGCCTCCATCCCTTCCATGATTCCTTCATCTCCTAAAAATGTTGAACAACAATCCATATCATATCCCTCAAATAATGAACCTAGTGATGAAACTTCTCATGTTTACCTTCAAGGGCTATCTCCTATGGAAATCCAAGTTAATGCTACAAGATCCTCTAAAGATTTAAAAATCTTAGATCCTGTGCCATCATGCACTCCAATTCCAAATGTACCCACTCCAGAGAGTCCCACTCAAATTGCTTCCCCATCATGCCAAAATATGGAGACCTTCCAAAAATCCCCTACACCTATGCAAAATCCTATCCCTTCCTTAGAAGTGATTCCAAGCCAGGAAGATAATCTGAAGAATGAAGAAACAATTCCTATCATAAATCAAGATCAAGACACCAAAACTCCTCAATCCCATCTAATGATTGAAAAAGATCCTATTTCACTAGAATCCCATAATGATCCCCTTATACCTTTCCATTTCTTCCAAGATGATCCCTTTCCATCTCAAGAGCAAAGCATCCTTCCAAATCCACTTCCTACACAAGATCAAGATATACCTTCCATTATTTTCAATGATTCCATTGAAAGTCAAGAGAATAGTGCCTTTAAAGAGGAATCCAGTGATCTTCCAACTTGTCAAGATCAAAGTATACCTTCATTTCCTTGTCATAATCCTCCATGTTCACCTCAAGGATCTGTCAGGCCTACAAAGCCCTCTCATGATCCTAGTAGTCAAAATATTAATAAACACAAAGGGGTAGATCTCTACAAGCAAGAACTCCTCCATGTTAAAGACAATATTAAGGGTCATGGCCTCAGTGACATTCCTCAAGATTGTGGTATCCCTATTAAACCAAAATCTAGGTACATGCCTTCACCTTCATCTCTTCCATCCATTTGAGGACTCTATATCCCTCCATTCCTTGTGCAGGATCAATAAAGGCGTACATCTTCACATACCTTCCATCCATCTAAAAGGACACAAAGGCTCACTGAGAAAAAGAAAGAAAAACCAAAAGATATATGGGTTCCTAAGGAACTTGTAGAAGCAATGCATTCCAAGGCAAAAGCATGAAAAGTCAAAAACCATGTGGATCCCTAAGTGTCTCCTTGAAGCACAACAGTGTAAAGAAAAATCGAAATCAACAGCCAAGATTTTTGTTCCTCCATCCAAACTTTCCAAATATATTTCTCCATCACCTCCTTCATCCATTTGGGATCCTTATGTCCCAAAATCCCTGGTTGTTCCTCCATCTTAATCTCAAAATCTGAGATCCACTTTTCCTCCATCAATCCACCATCCCTCAAGATATGTGCCAATGGTGATCCTACCAACATTTCCATTCACTCATGCACCAACCTTTCAGTATCTGCTCCACTATCCAACACCTCATTTTCATCCTTCCATACCCCTTATCCAATCCTTTGCATAAGACTTTACCCTAGTTTCATCACAAAATCCAAAAATTAAGGAAATCAACATTGGAGATGTTGGACATGTACACTTACCTAAGTCCTTCTTGGAAAGACATCTTTATGTTGGACCAATGAACTACCTACACAAAACTCCCTAACCCTATGAACAACATGCACCTTAAATGATATATATCTAAGGGTTGGGTTAGTTTAGCATTTTCTTTCTACATTGCATATCTTTTTCTTAAAACCAATGCATTGCATATAGTTTTTTTTTAAATACATCACATTCATAAAGTCTTTGCATTTTCATATAGCAGTATCAATAAAACAAGGCAGTTGTCCAAGTTTATCATTTGTTTGCATTCAAGACAAACAAGGTTCATCTCCTTTCTTAGATATTCAGACATGAAGTCCTTGAGGTCATAAGGTCATTCATTTTTAACATTACCCTGTGACGACACTTTACTTATGGTTGGGTAGTGATTTCACTATTTGAGACTTGTTAACCCAAAATCTATCAATTTATATATCTCAAACACATTAAAAAAAAAAATCGCTAATTCATTTTAGACACCTAGTTTATCATATGACTAGTGAAAAATCTAAAATTCTACTTCAGCGCCACTATAATTGTCACACCCAAGTAGGTTTCATTACTTACAAGTCAAGGCAAGAAAAAGAAAAAGAAAAAGAAAATGCTATGCCAAATATTCATCTCAAGGGAAAAGAGCAATGATATATAATTGAAATACATGCATACAAGTGCGACAAAAATCTTGACTATGGGAACATGCAAGTAACTCCATCAAGGCTATAGACGCCTACTGGCAATGGAGCAATATTTGATAAATTACAATCTATAACCTCGTCGGAGCTCTAAAAGCTTGCTAGTAGCGAGGCTTTATTTGGGATGCTTTTGAAGTTAGAATAATCCACGTAGCTAGTCATATAGGATGCTAAGTATCTTTAGTGAACACAAGAGTGGGAATTAACTCATTTCCACTCACATGGGCAAAAGAAGATCAAATTTTCAAGAACCAATGGGGAAGTTTTATGCGTCTCCATTTGTAAATCCTAGTCACTAAGTGTGTTAATTTGGATGTTCCAAGGGACCTTATGGATCGATTGACCGCTTATCTATGAATTTTTTTGTACCTCCAATTCAATTGGTGTATTACAAAGTGCTAAACAAACATAGTCATCCTTGTTCAAATAGGAAATGCATCTTCATCATGCATATTGCATTAATATAGATCATATCAAAAATCATTGGCTCCACATGCACTCTACAGATCACCATGTCATATAGGTTTGCATACTAGGGGCATAGCTAAGAAAATCCTAAAAAAAGTCATAAAATGTCTTGGAAAAAATCTAAAAATCAAAAACTCACAAAATAAATAAAAAACTGAAAAACTGAAGCAAGAAAGCATAGAATATCCTTCAAACCAAATCAACATCAGACAAACTCTCAAAGTCTGCAATCAAACTTATCACATGTCTTGTTAATCAATCTATCACACTCTATCAAACATCAACATGTCTTATACAGGGAAGGGAACACTCAAAACCAGACAGATCGGTCTTATACAAGGTACTTACTCTTTGAAACTAGACATTCCTATCACTGATCAAATCAAAACAATGACATAGATCAGTATGGTTGTTGGATTTTGTCTAGGTTAGTCTTATCTCTTGTACTGAAGTACAACATCTTTTCTTTATCTTATACATAACTTTTAGTCACTTTTGTTACATCCTGGTTCATTGGAACCCTCATGACTTGAAACTGATTAATGTCCTAGTCTTAGGTTAATCAACAGAGCACATTACATGTCCTAAGAAATATCAACCAAGTCAACTTTATGTCAGTGAAACCTGGTCGTCAACTCTGAGTTAGTCACCTATCTCCTAACTACTGAAGAGTTTTATCACTGAGTACATAGGCAAAACAGCATTACTGAAAACAATCACTAAACGGTTTGAGCTATGCATGGAATTTTCTTTGTGTGTTGTCTTTTATATTGGCTTTCACTTATTATTATCTCTCTGAGTAACTCGAGGAAGTCTATCTTGACTAAGAGGAGAAAGGATTGGGGGCATAATACTTTTATTTGTTTTCTTCTTGTAGGAATGATTCCAATGATCTAGAAACATCTAATCAATTGGGTGTCTATGATAAGTGCCTTCACATCAAGGTGAAATCACCACACATACCTTGACTCCACTTATTTGTATGTTATAGGGAGGTTAGAGTCATTTCTTTTTCTGATTGAGGGAATTTCTTAAATTTGCAATCTAGATGCATGTGTAATATGTCCAAGGATATGAATGAAAAAAGGGTCATTGCGGACAAGATAATTAATATTGCATATGAAAAGGAAGGAACTCTATTTTGCCTGCTATGTTTGTAAAATGCTCAGTGATGAAAATTAAGCATTCCAAATTCAGTGACTAGGTTTAGGTTGCATTCATTCTAAATTTTATGCATTTTGAGTGATTTCGGAATGATAACAATGATCTCTTTATCTTTTGAATGAGAGTCTAAGGCATTCATCATTTCTCAGCTAAGTGGTCTATTTTTCATCATCGTTTCTCCGATCGAGTACTTGTGTATTGAGATGTTAGTTGCATACATGAGCATCTTATATAGATCCATACATTTCATTTTATACGTATTTGCATTCATATTATTGCATGAAGAAAAATAAACATTTGCATTACTAGTTACTCATTCTCCTCATTTATTTGCATCATCATTTATTTGCATAAAAAGAAACAAAAATAAACATCCATATTCCATATGCATTCATTCATCTATACTAAAAAGATCTGCATACATATAGAATAAAGCATATAGAACAACATCTCATAAGCAATCAACACAAGTATGATGAAATCAAATCAAGAGCTCATAAATCGGCTGTCCTGAGTCCATTTTCAGGATCGAAATCGAAATCTGATGTCAATTCTCTCATCGAAATTTCATGATGTTGCCCACTTAGCGCTTTCATCAACTTCTCACTCTCTTCTTCAATTTGTACTCAATTTCACATTAATCAACGCTAAATCTCAATTTAATTCTCACATTAACCCTGATTTTAATCTTCAACATTAATCTTTATGCTCAAATAAGTTATAATCACTTAAAATAAATGCTTAAAATCATTACACAACCCTCGCTATCTTTCAATTTCACTCCCGAGGGGGCATACTCATGACCTCAAAGTCGAGAATTTCTTTCAAAAATCTTCATTACAAGTCGAGCAGCTAAGCTTCATCAAATTAATCGCTAGGAGCATATCAGTTTTATCACTTCATATCAAGCTGAGATTGTCTTTGTCTGAATCAGTTTCTTAACGTTAATCAGTTCTATAGCTTTTCATCAAGCTGATTATTCATTTAAACTCAATCAAGAGTTTAAAGAGTATCTTCGATCACACACTCAATCTAAGCAGGTGTTCAGTTTCATCACATTGAATCAAGCTGGATAGATTATCTTCACTCATGATATCTTGATCAATCAAGTTCAAGATCAGTTTTCTCTTCGCTCACTGAGTCTAGTTCAATCAAGTTCTAGATCAGTAAGATCCACTTCTTGATCAATCAAGTTCAAGTTTGGTATCTTTGCTCTTCATCGGTCCTAGTTCAATCAAGTTCGGGATCGGTTTCGCTTTAATCAACTCTGTTCAGTTTCATCACTTCAAAACAAACTGAATACCTCACTCTTCATCTAGTTCGTGACCAATCAAGTTCAGAACTGGTATCTCCTAGACATCAAATTTTCTTTGAACCAATGCACTGCTTGCACATTAATTCAAAGAGGGGCAAATGTAATACCCTAAAAATGGTCATCTAAACCATGGGCCCCTAATCTCGACAACATCACCAAGGTCCTAACCAAAGGCAATTAAATCAAATCTTGAGCGCACAATTAATTTCTAAAATCATTAAATGTCACATGGCAAATTAATCAACCAATAAATATTTAATTAATTGATCATTCCAAGTAAATCATTTTTAAAATAATTATCCTATTTATTTTATTGAATATCCTAGCATATTTAATGAAATAAATCAATTTACCATTAAATCATCAAAAAGAGGAATTAATTTGAAAAATAAATAAAAATTGCCATAAATCTTCAAAAAAGGAAACAAATCAAGAAACGGGAATTGGAAATTATGAGCACAAATCTTCAAAAAAGGAATTAAAATTTGAGAAAAGAAATCAATTGGAGATAATCTTGAAAAACAAATTAAAATTTGATAAATAATCTCAGAGAAAACAATTAAAACAATTAAATATTAAAATTGAATGAAATAGAGAATAAATCAGTTTTTTCTTGATTTTATCTTAATTTTAGTTCAATTTCCTTTAAAACTGAGCAAAGCATCCAATCACATCAATTCACCTGGATTGTGCTTCCTCTTGGAAAATCTTGACCACTCATCATCATTTGATCTCATCCGTTGGTTTCTTTTTGAATTTTCTATAAATTCAGGCTCTCATCTCTCATTCAAAAATCCTCGAGAATATATTGTTATTATGTTATTTTTGCTCTAGGTTCAGTGAGAATTTACATTGAGATATTGCATATTAGTTATTTCATATTGCTTAAATTATTTAGCTTAAATATTCATATATTGCTTAAATCATGTTAGATTAATCTTGCATATCTAGCTTAAATCTTGCATCCATTTAGCTTAATATCATGCTCATATAGATTAAATCCTTTGTCTTGGTGTAGTCTAGTCACTGGTATTGCTTATACAAATCTAACAGCAATCTTATACTCACATCTTTTAGAAGGCAGTTAGTCGATTTGTTATGGTTTTATTATTCGTGCTTATATATATCTAACCATACATGTAATGACTTAATTGAAGTGTTGTGTATTCTAGATACAGATACAGATCCACTTTTCATACACACGGGAAAATTGCATGTCCTTGTCTCTGATTATGCTAATCCTTATAGACCAATTGTCAAATGTAGCACTGGTTAGCTTGGTGACTTCATTGTTAGAGATTTTCTTCTTATCTAGTCTCTGACCAACCTAGGGAAAACCGATAATTACCTAAATGGTATGCTTGGTAATTTTATGAGGCCAGTCTAGCCACATAAACTCACCATGAACATGGCTCAACACATACCGGATGATTTCATCATCAAATTCAAGTATCTCCAAAATGTCTATAAAGCCTTGATCCTTCAAATATCTAAATTTTGATATGATTACACCTTTCTTATCCAACAATGTTGTCATATACATAGTTTTTATCTCGGATGTTCCCAATTCCTCCAAAGTACAGTGTATGCTCTAATATCCTCAATATAAAGAACATCGTCAGGAACCCTAAAAAATGTGTTGACTGAATCATCAACCTTCGCAATCTAAGGGTATTTCTTAAATACTAGGCATGGACGATCCTTGATATCAACCACAACAGGAGCACCAACATCTATCGGAGCGGGAGCAGATCCAGAAGCCATTCCGATTTTGAAAAAGATAGTTTGAAAACTGAGAAATACCTTAGAATCTTCACCAGTGAAAGGCTCTTCAAAATTCATTTTGAATGCACTGGAATTCGCCTAGAAATGCTCAGGATCACTTTGAATTGCCTTGGTTCACCTTCAACTCGCTCTGAATGCCTGGTGGTAAAAATGAGTCACTTTTTGCCTTTTAACCTGTAGAACCCTAATTCCTCATTGACATAAATGTTTGTCATCATATCATACCAGATCCAAGATCAGTCATATATGCATCAGTAAATCTTCTGACTAACTTCTCCAATGTCTAAAATAAGCTTTCAAACCACTACTGGGGGTAATACAAGATATGTCATCAATTTGCCTCCCCCTAAGGCTAATGCCTTAGTTACCGTATGAGTTTCATACCAGTGCAGGAACATTCTGCTCTGTTGGTTGAGTAACCAAGGTATTTGCTTCATCCGATTGATCCTCATACTTTCTAATCCACTTCTTCTCATGCTCCTTCCAAATATCATCAAATTTTTGTTTTCCCTTCTCATTGGATTTATCATTTCCTGCCGGTAGGTTCTTGCTTCTGCAAAATTTAGCAATATGACCTATTTTGTTGCATGTATAATAGGTGGCATTGTTCTTCCGATTGCCTTGCTATAACCTTGATCATTTCTTGACCTGAATTGATTAGCCATATGCCCAAACTTTCCACATGCATGACATTTCACATTCATTCTACAATGTGTTGTCCTATGACCGTACTTTTTGCAATTAAAACATTGACCAATGCCTAAATTATTATTTTGATTGACTCTATTTCTACCTTGACTTTCCATATGACCAAACTTATTGCAAACAAAGCATCTACCATTAAATTTATGTGCATTGGGTTGTCTTACTGATGAACTCTGATTCTAATTATTCTTCTGACCAGATGTATCATCCTGATTTGTAGTACCAGAGCTTTCTCCATGCTCAAATCCAAGACCTCTAGTGTCTCCAGTGTCCCTTTGATTCTTCAATAACTCATCAAGCTTTGCAAAACTGGCCTTAAACTTGTCTTTGTACTCATTTGCAACATCCAGATCACTTCTTAGAATTGTCATCATTATTTCCAACTCTTTCTCATTGTTTTGAGATTGTACTAATTTAGTTCTCAACACATCATTCTCATGTGCCAACCTAATGCATTCTTTAGATCTATCTTTCTAGGATTTGGCAAGATTTTCTTCATTCTTCTTCTGGTCTTCAATCTCCTTAGACATCCTCATGGTTAGGGTTTTCATTTCATTCTTCATCACACCATTTTCTTGACTCAACTTCTAGCATAGATCCTTTAAATCATTCTTCTCTTCATCATCCTAATTTTATAAGAGTTATTTCCTTTTGGCTTGTGCAGATGACAACCTCTCTTATAGAGTAAAGATGAATTCCTTTGCAAATCTCAGCTCATCTTTTTTAGAATTTAGCTCATCTTGCATCTTCATGTTCTTCAATATTTTAGCATCAAAGTCTTCAAGTGCTTTTTCAAGTTCTTTTTCCAAACTCATCTCCATGGATTTCGGATTCACGATCTTCCTCAAGCTGTTAGACTTATTCTGAGGCACTAGGCTCTGATACCAATTGTTGGAATCCAAGAACACTAAGAGGGGGGTTGAATCAGTGATCTACCAGTAAATAAAAATGTAATTCCTTTTTCCAATTAACAACTGTAAGCATATAAACAAGATATAATTAATTTCAATGCAATCACAATAAATAACACCATAACACCACAAATTTATACATGGAAAAGTTCAAAGAGGAAAAACCACAATGGGATTTGTGACCCACAATATCTATCCACTAGCAAAATGAATAAATATTACATATAAAGGGTTTACACATGAAGGAAGCCACACCTCCTAGAGTGAACTTCTCATCACAAAAGAGCCTCACTGACTACATATACAAAGTACTGAATTACAAACAAAATTCTGAACTTTGAGTGTGCATCTGATATGCTAGATGAGTTTGGGTTTAAGCACTGACTGTATCGATTAACATTGAAACCTTCCTTTACCAGTATCAATTCGCTTCCTAATCCTATTGACAAACAACCAAGATGGACTACATATCATTACATTTGCATTCTGTCGATCAAGGTCTCGCACATACAATATCACATTACCTATCTCACCTATATTTCAAAATGACTTAACCGAACTGACTTATATACCCTTTACATACATGAATTCTTTATGTCGGCTTACAATCATATTACAAAGTAATTACATGTCAGCCTAGACAAAAATATAAACATTAATCTTCATGTCCGTTACTGCTTGACCTTTTACCGGATCATTCTTCTATGTCGGCTTCCACATACCAATTCCTAGTTTGCTGGTTACCCTTGCCTGTCAGTTTCCTTCAATGTCGGATGTCAATCCTAGAATACTAGTGGATACTGGATAAGTATCCAACCCAAAATAATGTGTGTTTCCATCAATGACAACACCATGAGCCCAGACGAGTGTCAATTGCCAACAAAAACTCCCTATTCTACATTTGCACTTCCATTGTTCTTCTTTGAATTGTGTATGAAAGTGGATCTCAAGTGTTGCACTAAAATTCTTGCATAAAGTAGACAATTATTTTGAAGAGTGTGATCTAGCTTGATTTGAGAAATAGATGTTGTTTATATAGATTTTCATGAGATATGGGGAGGGATTTGAACTCAAGTCCTAGTTGGGAGTGAACTAATTTAGATTGATTAGTTAACAGAGTTGATTGATTTGTTAACTCAGATTGATTGAGTAGACAACTAAATAGATTGAATAGTGGACTGAATAGATTAGCCAATTGAATGGATAGATTGAGGAGATGACTGATTTGATGAATTAGAAGACTGATTAGATTGATTAGTCAGAAAAGGTGATTTAGAGTGAAAAGGGGAGATTGAAGAGTTAACTGAGTTAATTGATTAGTTAACTGATTTGATCAATTGGTCCTAATTTCAACATGTGTTGTAGGACTTTTGAATTAAATTCCAATTTCATTTTGATTATGATTTGAATTTGGGTTTTTGAATGCTGAAATGCACATGAAATTAACTAAAATTCATTGAAATGTAGATTTGGTGAAATGTTAATTTGATGATTTGGAATTAGATGAAATTAATTGAAATCCACATTTGGGGAATTGTGAATTTGAGAGAAATGAAATTAGATGGAATTATTTGAAATTCAAATTTGGGGAATTGGAGGAATAAATTAATTAATTAAATAATTCAAATGAAATTATTTAATCATTAGAAATAGGATTGATTAAAAATAATTAAGAAAATTTAATTAAAAAAATAATCGTAATCAATTAAATAAATTATATTTAATTACTATTGGAGATAAAATTAACTGATTAATTAATTAAAGAATAGAAATTCGATAATTAGAAATGTTGAATGTAATGATTGACTTAGTTCATAAGAATACTTAGCTTAATTAAATAATTAAAGAATTACTTAATTAATTAGGATGAATAACTAGTGTGTGATTAATAAGAAATTTTTAGGTGTCTGCATTTGCCCCTCTTTGACACAATGTACATATGACATTGTTTCAAAGAAACAAAAAAATTTCTGCCCCGGTGACGCTCATAGTGTAAATATGCCCCATTGGAAAAACTGGTCGAAAAAATTACAAATTGAGACCATTTGTTCGATACCATGGTAGTGAGAAATCATGTGAAGTTTCGCACAATTTTGAATCCATTTGACTGGTCTACAAGTGCATTGAAGTTCAGGGGGACCGCGGTCATCAGAGTGGTAAAAACCATAATTTTGAGCTATAAATAGTGATTAGACTTTCTAATTAGCTCATTTGCATTCATTTGATTTTGTAGATTTCTTAGTGATTTTGGTGCTTTCCTACGACTTTGGAGTGTGATGGTGGGTCACAGATTGAGGTTGCATTTGTCTAATCAAGTTAGGTCATATTAGAGACCACTTGGCACTAGAGGCATGGTAAGTTGTCTGAAAACTTTGCTCTTTTTGCTTGTTTTTCCAAATTTTTCCATGATGTTGTTAGAGAAAAATAATTTAACTGATGCACAATTGCTTATATTTGTGTTCCTTTGCACTAAATTATTCGCACTTGGTGTTTTTGTGATTTTTCCAAAATGACAGTTGATTTTCCGCCATGCGAATATAGTATCTGATATTTTTATGTATTTTGTCTTGTAGGCATATTACCCTATCCTGGTTGGTAAACAGACGAGGCCAGATGGTCTTGAGCATTTTCATGGACTTCTTGATGAGGAGATTGCTTTGATCAGACACTTGGGTTTGTATCACATATTGCACTTGCCAGAGTTTATGTCCAACAGGGCCATGATCACTTCTTTAGTCGAGCGGTGGCATTCTGAGACTTGTTCATTCCATTTACCTATTGGTGAGGCATCAATCACACTAGAGGATGTGGGGTGCATCTTGCATATTCCTATTTATGGAAACCAAGTTACATTTGATTGTGATTATGGTGGTGTCAAACTATGTGATTTGCTTGAGTGCTCAGAGGAGGACTTACATATACGGGGTCAATATGAGATCCCATGGGATGATCTGGATTATGATGACCTGACTGTCATTTTGTGCTCTGATGTTGTTGGCCTACTGATGCCTGATAGACAGACACATGGTTTCCCTATCGGATGGGGTAGATTCATCCAAGATATGATAATTGAAAGACGTGTTTTTGCTTGGGGTCCTTTCTTATTAGCCACTTTATGTTGGCGTGATGATGAGTGTAATATATTCATCATATGTTGTCATTAATGAAACACATACACACACATGTTTATATTGTCTATTGGTATAACTTCAAGTTGTTTATACTACAACCAGTATGCTAGAGGTCATACTAAGAGGTTTATCTCTAACCGGTACTGTGTCAACCAATATATACACAGAATACAACAAGTGAATACACATTAGTCGGCATCAAGATGAAGATCAAGATCAAGATCAAGATGGAGATCAAGCAGAGATGATGACAGTAAATTCAAGGATAATGGTTCATATGTTTTACTCAAACCGGTATTTTATTATTCTAACTAGTATTCAGTAATTTTGTGATGAGTTACCACAGATCGTGATCAGTTATCCCACCGACAAACTTTTGGCAGTAATTTTTGTGATGAGTTATGATCACTTGTCCACACACACTACACCTAGGAAATTGTGTTATGATTTCTTAAGGCCAACATGAAATCATAATGTCTATATATTGACATCACAATGAATTATTTCATATAAGTGAAAGTGTTATGTTGTGTGCAAAAGTAAAAAGAGTTAAATTGTAGAGTATGCAGAAGAGCAGTGTTTATGTTTAGAAGGATCTAATCAAGCAAGTATTATGCTCCTCAGACATATCAAACCAATCCTATTGTTTTCTAACAATTACAGCAGAATCAAATCCCCTAATCGGGTAACCTCTAACAAGCTTCAATATATAAATCCTCTAACAAGGTGAGCCATTAGATTGGATTCAGAAATCCTCCACCGAGGTTACTCCTAACAGGGTACTACCTTTAATAGGGTATAAGCTTCTAATCAAACTTTGGGATCTCTAACAAGATTTGCTCCTAGCAGAGCACTTTGTAGACCTTAACCGGTCAGTTATCTATTAATGTAGATAGTTAACTTGTGAGTTCCATCTCACCGTGTGTTTTACCTATTTGGGTTTTCCACGTACAAACACTTGTGTTATGGTGGATGTTTTACTTTTTGTGGATATTGTTATATCATTTTGGATCACATGCATTGTGTTTAAAATTTTTGTTAAGTTCATCTACTAGTTAGTGTTTGAAGTATTTTTATTTTTGGTGTCACTGATTTAGCCCCCCCCCAGTGCTTTTCAAGTCCATCAATTGGTATCAGAGCCTAACTTCTTTGAATCCTAATCACTTAGAAGGGAGACTTGAAACCATCATGAGGGACTCGAGCTACTTCGAGATGGCTAGAGAGATATAAGCTAGCAAATATGAGCTTGAAACCCTTAGGATCAAACTAAAAGCTTCACAAGTCAAAAGGAGAGAGCTAACTGAACAGCTGTTAGAGATGTCTGATAATAGTTCTTCAGATGAAGCCAATATTGATGCTTTAGCAGAGGAAGTTGAAAAGTTAAACAATGAGAAACTGAATCTGAGGAGAGAGCTAGAAGTCTCACTATCTGCATGAGTTAGGAACTGGAAGCCAGAAGAGCTGTTGAAGATCTTATCAAGGAAAGAGATCAAGAGATTTCCAAGATCAAGTGGGAAAATGTCACTATGCATGAGCATTTGGTTGCTGAAAGAGAAGAAAAGGAGAACCTATAGCTAGATCTTGAATTTGCATCATCTCTAAGAGAGAACTTGTCAAAACATAATGAAGATCTCACAAGACAGCTTACTGAAGTCAATGAGAAATTGGAAAAGTTCAACAGAAGTTCTACCATGCTAGAAGAAAAAATTCAATCACAAAGGATGAAGGGTGATATCTCTGGACTTGGTTTTCACACATCTATAAAAGGTGAATCCTCTACTACAAAGAGAAACACTCTTAAGAACAAATGTCCTCCTAAGATCAATAAGCCTACCGGTAAGAAGATCTTTAAACCTGTGTTTTGTTTTCCATAAATCTAGTCACACTACAAATGTTTGTAGAGACAAACCTAACAAAAATGAAAGTTACAATACTAATGCTAGGTATGTGTCCAAGAAATTTGGAGGTCATTGCTTCACATGTGGAATGTATGGTCATATATTTGTTAAGTGCAGATATCGAGCAAACAATCCTGTACCGCACATGCATCCAAGACCAAATGGTGACCAGATGAGGAATTTTGACAACCAGGTAAACCTGAACCAACAAAGACCCTACAGCAACCGGTTTGGTCCATTTGAGATGGAAAAGGTAACAAATGTTATTTGCACCATCTGTAATAACTTTGGTCATGTGGCTACGAACTACATAAGAAGAATAGGAAGAGGAAATGCAGGACCTTGGAGATCATCTGGTATGGCCTATTATCACTATAACAAACTAGGGCACTTAGTGAAATTTTGTAGATCAAGAAATAACAAATCAGTCAATTCTTCTAAGGATCAGAAAGGAAAGAAGAAAGTTAATGTTGAAGAAACTAGAAAGGAAATGAATCGGATTTGGAAGAAGAAAAGTGACGACTCACCTAGAGAAGAAACTATTCCTTCACCCAATGAAGAGAACCCTGCACGGATGACTTAAGCCTTTTTAATATGGCTAAGGGGAGCTTAATGGTCAAATTACCTCCGGATCCCTTGAGAAAAATGAGCGGTAAAAGAATTTTGAAGCATGAAATTTTGGTAACTTTTTGTCAATATGTTATCAACCGGTTTTTCTCCTTAATCGGTGAAATTAGGGTTTGTAACCCTAATAGGCGAGCATTTAATGCAATAGGTAAAATAGATAAAAATGAGTTTTTACTTTGTCATTTTTACCCTAATGCATTCGAGAAAAAAATTTGGAGTGCTTGCTGAGAATAGAAAGATTGTTGGCTGATAATTGTCGAAGTTGCATTGTGATTTGCAATCAAGTTGATTTGAAGGTTGCAGAAAGTCGAGTTGGTGTGCACTTGGGCATTCAATTGGTAAACAGGGCAACATGTGTGAAACAAGGTATTTCTTTGAATATCCTACTTCGAATCTTGTTCATCTGGAATGGAATCAACTTCAAAAAACTGTAGAAAGGTTAATGATTACTTCTGAGCCAATGGCAGTTGTAGAGGCAAAACAAATTGTGTCGTATAATGTATTATCACAAGTTCTGATTGGAGTTTTGATTAAAGGAGATTTGTCAATTTATATTAATTGTAAGATTAAGGATCTAGGGTCACTTTACATTTACACTCAGCTAAAATCCCTTTGTGATGAGAATGGAAAGATTCAATCACAGTATACTAGGGTTTTCGAAAAGGGTTTTCATAATGCTGCTTACTTTCTTGAATAATTTGAGGAAGAACATATCATAATCATTTTGAGTCGAGTTCATGGTGATACATGTATTTAGAGAGAACTCACACAACTACTAAGGAAGCCATTCAGTTTGTAACTGATTATTTCTCAACCGGTGTAGTCCCTGAGTTAAATTTCAAAAGAGACGGTATTCTCACTAATTGGTTCAACATTTGACAAGCATGCTTTTTTTTTTAACAATATCAGAGACCTTTCTATGAAACTGACAGGAATGGTGATAGGCTACCAATTATTTTACTCCGGTAGACTAAATAGTGTTCCATCAGCAACAGTACACACAGCTTACAAGATGATAGCTGAAAATTCAGATTATGATTTTTGCGAGGCAATTAGAAGACAATTGTTTCTAAATTTGAAATCTATCAAAAAGGACAACAGTCTAAAATTCAAGTATGGTCATCTATTGGTCAGGTTATTCTTCTATTTCTAGAACTTTCTACCAGGAATTGGAAACATTGAATGGTCAAAAGACCTACCGGTCACTGCACAAATTGAGAATAGCATTAAGGTTGTAAGAAATACTTTCCCTACAGCTATGAATAAGTATTTTAATGAATTTCATAAAAAGATGAGCATGAGAATGAGATTATTAGTAGATGTGGTAAGGCACTTTGCAAAAGACATAGTCTTTACTATTACCACTGACTTTTGCTTGATGCAAGAAATTGAACCTAGGAAAGAAGAGATGAAAGACATGAGTTATGAGGTGAACTATGATCTATTGGCTGGATATGCTAACAACCTATTAGCATCGCCTAAAGACAAAAAGAAGGCAAAATTGGACATTATGGCAGTCCAAGTTGCACTAGCAGAAACCAGTATTGCTCCTATTACTAATGTGAAAGGAAGGAAAAAGAAGTCTGATGAAGCACCTCTAGTGATAAAGACTACAAGGGTGACTTGGAGTATCCAAACCAAGAAGGAATTGGCACCTAAAGTCTATACAAAGAAGGAGAACGCACAAAAGAAGAGGAATCAAAAACTTATTCTCCAACCAGAATCTGAGGGTACAGATATTGAAGAAGAACCTAAGAAGATAAAGGCTACCGATAGAGTAGAAAAAATAGTTAAGGAAGTGCCAAAGGCAACTTTGCCTATTGATATAGCATCTTACAAGCCTGAAACCCATTTTGAAAGAACAATGAAGACACTAGGGAGGAATAGGTTTGACAATGTAATTTAGCACTTTGATTCCTTCACTAAAGATGAGAAGAAGCAAGTCATTGAACAGGTAATCACTCATTTGTGTCATTACAGTAGATATCCACATGAACTGGAAAAGGATATCTCAAATTATTTGTAAACTATCCTTTTAGATAAATGGGAGGAAGCTATAAAATTGGAAAAAGAAATCATTGAAGAGATATTTGTACAATATTTTCCTAAATTTTCTAAAGATGAAATTAGTGCTTTAGTTGCTTGATATAAATCTCAGTTTATGTTCAAAGCAAGAAGATTGAATATACTCAATGGAAAGAGGACAATTATTGAAACTAAGACCCATCAAATAGCCCATGAAATGAAAAAGATTGAAGAACTCATCCATTCCTCTATGAATGAGGAAGATGTTGTTAACTGATTGGAAATTGATGAAGAAGAGATTGTTCAATCTGATGAGGTCTATCCTATCAAGAAGAAGGATAACACCATTATTCATGTTGATGATGATGTTCAGGACACATTTGATCTATCTGGAGACAACACTGCACTAGATATGGAACCTCCTGAAATCACTAATACACATATTACCTTAGTTGAGCAACCGACAACTCAACTAAAAGTGGTCAATCCACCATAAATAGAACAGTTGGAGAAACCCCAATATCCATCATTCATTGAAGATAAGAAGGAGTCTACTGAAAAAGTTATCACACAATCCTCTGAAAAGGAAACATAGAAGAATCAAGAGAAATCAATCATTAAGGTTACATCCTCTAAACCGGCAAAGCCATTAGTCACTCCACAGATTGATGAGGATGATAATGATTCATTAGGCATTTCAGGGCCTATTGATGTGGACAACATGAGTGCATCAGAATTGATGAAGATTTCTAATGTCATGCAATCTAGGGTGCATAAGAAGAGACTCAAAGTGCAAAGGATTGAGGTAGAGACAATTCAGACTGCAATAGATATTTTATCTGGTCTGCTACCTGACACTTCTACAGCACATCTGACATCTCCTATAAGAAAACTTGGTTTGTTAGTTGCAGATGCATCTGATCAAATCAAGTCACCTGAAGAAGCTGCTCAGACCTATGCTGAGAAAAATCACAAGAAGTATGGAGAGAAACTAGTAAAGGATATTGATAGTGGAAAATGGCTCTGTCGCAAAATAAAGATTTGTTGGGAAAAGCTATTGAAATAGGAAGAAAGTATCTTGCTTCCACCTGTAATGTTTCTTTATTTTATTCTGACATTTGAAAAAGACAAACAGAAATAGAGCAAGAGCTGGAAAGGATATGCAAGGCATATGTCCCACTTCAGGACTCTATATTTGCTTTTAACAAATCTGTTGATGATTTGCATAACAAGCTAGATATTTATGATAATGAGAAGGTAAAGAGACTCTGGTCTCTAAAGGAACTCAAAAGTCTTCTCACATCACAAGTAGACATACTTCAGAGAGCCTACTCAAATGTAGAAGCTATCCTAGCAACTCCTGAAACCTGCACACTGGATTCCATGGAAGAGTTTTGTTCATAGTTGATGTCTACATTCGAGTACACTGAGAACATGTTGGCATCATGGAAAAGTGATTTGTCACAATTGAATAAGAGCTACAATATTATTTGCATGAGAATTTCTTATGCTTGAACATTGATTCAATTTTTTCAGTTTTATTCATACAATATATATATATATATTGCTTTTTCAATTTGCCATTGTTGTCAAAGGGGGAGTAGAAAAATATGTATGTGTATTTTTGAAAATTTTGTATAATGCATGTATTAAGCGGGAGCATGTGTATATGTGTAAATTTTTTTTGTATGCACACTTAGCGGTATTACTGTAAAACTTTCTAAGTGTTGCCATCAATGCCAAAGGGGGAGATTGTTGGCTTGATGACGATTGTAATAGATTCATCATATGTTGTCATTGATGAAACACATATGCACACATGTTTATATTGTCTACTGGTATAACTTCAAGTTGTTTATACTACAACCATTATGCTAGAGGTTATACTAAGAGGTTTATCTCTAACTGGTACTTTGTGTCAACTAGTATATGCACAGAAGACAACCAGTGAACACACATTAGTCAGCATCAAGATGAAGATCGCGATGAAGATCAAGATGGAGATCATGAAAGGAAATTCAAGGATAACGGTTCATATGTTTTACTCAAACCGGTATTTGATTATTCCAACTGGTATTTGGTAATTTTGTGATGAGTTACCATAGATTGTGATGAGTTATCCCACCGACAAACTTTTGGTGGTAATTTTTGTGATGAGTTATGATCACTTGTCCAGATACATTGCACCAAGGAAATTATGTTATGATTTCTTAAGGCCGACATGAAATCATAATGTCTATATATTGATATCACAATGAATTATTTGATATAAGTGAAAGTGTTATGTTGTGTGCGAAAGTAAAAAGAGTTCAGTTGCAGAGTATGTAGAAGAGCAGTGTTTATGTTTAGAAGGATCTGATCAAGCAAGTATTGTGCTACTCAAACAGATCAAACCAATCCTGTTGTTTTCTAACAATTACAGCAGACTCAAATCCCCTAACTGGGCAATTTATAACAAGCTTCAATGTATAAATCCTCTAACAGGGTGATCCATTAGCTTGGATTCAGAAATCCTCCACCGAGGTTACTCCTAACAGGGTACTACCTTTAACAGGGTATAAGCTTCTAATCAAGCTTTGGGATCTCTAACAAGATTCGCTCCTAGCATAGCACTTTGTAGACCTTAACCAGTCAATTATCTATTACTACAAATAGTTAACTTGTGAGTTCCATCTTATCGTGGTTTTTACCTATTTGGGTTTTCCACATGCGAACACTTGTGTTATGGTGGATGTTTTACTTTTTGTGGATGTTGTTATATCATTTTGGATCGCATGCATTGTGTTTATTTGTTAAGATCATCTACTGGTTAGTGTTTGAAGTAGTTTTATTTTTGGTGTCACTAATTCACCCCCACTCTTAGTGCTTTTCAAGTCCATCACTTTATATCATCAGATGAATGGCATTGTATACTTGGAGCAGAAATCTATTGTTTGCAGCACTACTTTTCTCCAAGGATGGGCTTGGGAGAATATGGATATCTTTCATCCAATGATTCATGTTGATGAGTAGCTATATGCATATAGATATATAGTTGGTATCAAGAATAGGGGTTTGGGGAACAACCTATACTGAAGACATCAGATAGATATCTTGCAGTATTTCCCTTGGCAATTGTATCTTTATTCTTGTGGTTGGGTCAATGACGCTCAGCATTTACCTTATTGCTAATAGAAATGATATGTCATTGGTCGATATGTTGGTAGGCACAGGGTTCTTAACTATGTGATTTATTCAAGTTCTCAGAGGAGGACCTACCTATACAGGGTCGATATGAGATCCCATGGGATGATCCAGATTATGATGACGGCCTGACTATCATTTTGTGCTCTATTTTTGTTGACCTCCTAATTCTTGATAGATGAACAAATGGTTTCCCTATTGGATGGGGTAGAGTCATCCAAGATGTGATTATTGATAGACATGTTTTTTTCTTGGGATCCTCGCTTATTAGCCACTTTATATCATCGGATGCATGGCATTATATACTTGGAGTGGAAATCTATTGGTTGCAACATTACTTTTCTCTAGGTATGGGCTTGGGAGCATATGGCTATCTTTCATCCAATGATTCACGTTGATCTTGTTGATGAGTAGCTATATGCATACTAATATATAGTTGGTATCAAACATAGGGGTTTGGGGAACACCCTATACTGAAGACATCAAATAGATATCTTGCAGTATTTCTCTTGGAGACTATATCTTGATTGTCATGGTTGGGTAAATGACGCTTAGCATTTACCTTATTTCTGACAGTAGCAATATCTCATTGGTCGAGATGTTGGTAGGCACAGGGTGCCAAACTATGCAATTTGTTCGAGTGATCAGATGAGGAATTACCTATACGGGGTCGATATGAGATCCCATAGGATGATCCAAATTATGATGACCTGACTGTCATTTTGTGCTCTATTGTTGTTGACCTACTAACTCATGATAGACGGACACATGGTTTCCTTATTAGATGGGGTAGAGTCATCCAAGATATGATTATTGACAGACATTTGTTTGCTTGGGGTCCTTGCTTATTAGCCACTTTATATCATCAGATACATGACATTGTATACTTGGAGCATAAATCTATTGGTTGCAGTATTACTTTTCTCTAGGTATGAGCTTGGGAGCATATGGCTATCTTTCATCCAATGATTCATATTGATCTTGTTGATGAGTAGCTATATGCATACAAATATATAGTTGGTATCAAACATAGGAGTTTAGGGAACACCCTATACGGAAGACATTAGATAAATATCTTAGAGTATCTCTCTTGGATATTGTATCTTTACTCTCGTGGTTGGGTTGATGATGCTCAACATTTACCTTATTGTCGATAGTAGTGATATCTCATTGGTCAAGATGTTGGTAGGAATAGGGTTATCAATACCCATCTTCCTAGCTAGGTAATTCATCAGTTTGGGGAGGTACAAGGTGTACCCAATGTGACAGCTTACTTCACTCAAATTACTCGGTAGACTGGGGATTGGGGTTCTTATGTCTAGCCTCATGTTGCTATAGCGGAGTTTGATTCTCTTAGACCTTTGTGATGGTTTTGGTCAGTTGGGGTTGTAGATCCAAGTGTGACTCCTCAGTATGATCCTTGGTGGGTTCAACACATGCCAGTGACATTGACGGATCCCATAGTTCCTATTACCGCATAGTAAATTTGGCATGGTTGATCTCGGGGAGGGAGAGGGAGAGGTTGCAGAGGGCGGGATGGTGGAGGAAGATATGTAGGTCAGATTGGATTGATTATAGTAGCAGCAGTAGCAGAGGTAGAACAAGAGGATAGTGAGGAGGATGTAGACATCGATGGAGACACTGAGTCTAGGAGTAGCTCTGACCAAGATGATAGTGAGAGAAATGATTCTCTAGTAGAGCCATCGGGCAGTAGAGTTAATGATGGTGGGTATGATGGTGGGAAGGACATTGAGATGCCCCAGGTTGGAGATGTGCCAGCTGCAGAGGGAGGTGGAGACAAGGAGGGTGAAGATGAGCAGATTTTGAGAGCCTAGATTAGGAGCCTAGAGGATTTAGTTTCCTTTTTGAGACAACAATGGATGGATGATAGAGAGCACTTCCAGTGATCATATAGTGTTGTGGTTGTTGAGAGGAATCAAATTGCATGAGAGGGATAGGGATATTGCTGATACAGATCAACTCCAAAAAGAGGGAGATGATGTGGTGTGGAGGGAACAAGTGACCAAGGATGCTTATGATCAGTTGTTTGGTCCAGGGACTAATGCATAGATGGAGTCAAACAGATCTTTCACTGTTGCTCAGGAGGCTATACACTATAGACAGGCATATGAGAGAGTCATTCTCGAGGGTTAGAGGGAGCCTAGCTATGGAGCCTATAGATCTCGGAGTGGATCTAGCAAAGACATGAGTCAATGGATGAGTAGCAAAGGTGTGATGGGTCCTCCTAGAGCATCATTGGGACATCCTAGAGCAAGATCCAGTAGGCAGGATTCTCCTAGAGATAGAGGCAGTGTCAGTTGAGACACTCTGTGTTGTACTTGATTTGATGTATGCTGACACATTTTTGAGATATATATGATATGCATTTTGGTGGAGTCTTACATGCCTTGTGTTATTTCTATGATGCATGATTCTATATGACGTGTCTATATGTGTTTTATGTATGTGATGCATTCTATGATTCTATGTGCATTTTATTTTATGTAATATGATCATGTGATGATGTGATTGTGCAACTAATACTTTTGACATAGATCAATATGATAATGAAACTAAAATGAATTTTACATGATATTATATTTATCTGAATGAATCTAATGCAATGAAATCTAGGTGAAGATGCACATAAGCTAGGTGATAATGCAAGTGAATCTACGTAACACATAATTAATTCATAATGCAAATGAACCAATAGAAAATTTATTATGCACTTAAAATGATATGCAACCTATATGAATGTTTTTGTTATGCCAAAATACATTGTGGATTGTGCCTCTTGAATTAGAAGAAGTGTTAATAAGAAGGATAGATTTGGAAAAGATGATGAAGAGATACATTAAAAATGAAGAATCAACTGTGTCAACTTGATATGAAGAACCAATATGATACGATATGAATGATACTGATGAGTACTCGTCTTTGCCTTTATTCATAGTGCAATGCATTATCATCATTGAGCCTTATTATGTAACAATGAAGCTTAGTACATCGAGGTATAAGGAACCGAGATGTATAGATATCTCATTGCAAGAAACAAACACGTAGCAAACAAGGAATGAACCCTCCATTCTGAGAATTACGCTAGGGTTTGAGGTATGTGTGGAATTCACAAACTGAATGCTCCTATCAAAGACACGCACTAGAGAAATTCCCCAGAACTTCATTGGTTTATACCACAAACAACAAACAAAGAAAAGGATCATGCTCATGATATCTCCTCTAGTCACTTTTGGACATCCTTGAGTAGCATAGAAACATGATCTTCTCCAATTGATAAAGATAAAACCAAATTAGACAAAACTCAACAGCTTGACTGACTGTGCCCTTGCTTATATTTTTTTGATGTGATGGTTGATAATATCTAGTTTCGGAAAGTTTTGGACCTCGTTTAAGACTTGTCTATCTGATTTCGAGTGTATCCTCTTATGTTTAAGACAAGATAATGATCACGTTGATATAGATATTGACAATTGATAAGATTTGATCAGTTTGATAAGATAGTTATATCCTTTGTTTAACTTTGTGTGAAGTGTTTGTTGGATATCTACTAGAATACTCATGAGACATTTTATTGCAAGTTTTGATTATTTTCGATTTTGAGTTTGTTTTTGAGTTTTTTTTATGTTTAGGGTTTTGTCGATCATTTTCGAATGTTTTTGGTTGATTTTGTTAGATTTTTTTATGTTTTTGGTATTTGATCAGGATCTTTTTTATGATTTTTAGGATTTTTTCAAGGCTTTTACAATTTTTATGATTTTTTCAGGACTGTTCACAATTTTAGGTTTTTTAATGACTTATATGATTTTTAGGATTTTTTCATGACTTTATATGATTTTTAAGATTTTTTAATGACTTTATCTAATTTTTAGGATTTTTTCAAGACTTTATCTAATTTTTAGGATTTTTTTAGTTATTCCCCCAGTGTGCAGACCTATTATGACATGATGATCTAGGTGATGCATATGGAGACAATTAATTTTTTATATGAGTTATGCTAATCCAAGATGCATGATGAATATGCAATTCCTATTCAGAAAAGCATGATCATGTGCATCTTTCATTTTGAAATGCACTTATTGGATTAAAGGTGTGAAGCATTTCAAAGATAGGAGTTCAATTTGTTCTCAGAAGACCTTAGTGTTAGAATCAGGGATCATTGAGAGGGGCGGTGAATCAATGATCTATCTAAATTCAAATCCACAAACTTATTCTTTATCCACTGGTAAGCAATGCATAACAGAAAAGAACATAAACATGCAACAAATAAACCAGAGATCCACAACACCATAATTTTTACATGGAAACCCAAATAGACAAAACCCATGGTGGGTTTGGAAACCAAAATATTCATATTTTACTATGGCCAGGAGTAGATAAATATTACATAGATGGGGAATGCACTTGCGTTTAGGCTCACTACCTAGAGCTCACTGCTCAATTACAATTGCCTGGAAGGCTACAATATTCAAGGAAGTCTCACTGACTTACAATTTCATTACAATGAGGAAATACAATGAAATGAATTCTCAAGTAGCATCTGATAATGTAAGAATGAGTTTTGGTTAAGCATTGAATCTCTAATTATCTTCACTCTGCTAAATACTTTGTTTCTCTCTATCATCTACCAGATTGTTTGTAAATAAAATGTGCACATGAAAATATTCTCAATCGCACCAAAATTGATCGCCATAATAGTGTAACACCGAAAACCAATCACCAAATCAACCTTATATATCTAGTCTTAACATAAAAGTAATCTCCTTCAAGTCGGCTTCAAGAAGTGTCACATGTCGGCTTTAATCTTGAACAAAACATAGCACTGGACCAAAAGAGTATATTCACATGCTTCCTAAGGATCTTTCCATTCACTAAGAACATGAGATCAATCATCCAAATTACTGCAATCATCGAAAATCATTCCAGATCAAAACATTACTGAGATAGCCATGTTTTATCAATTAACTACCTACTAGTTAACTCTAGCTTCTGAATAAGATGAATCACAACCACTAGATCAAATTTCCAAGAAGAGTTTCCATCAATGACAACCCTAGACCATAAATCAAGCATCAAAAGTCACTGAATGAGTGTCAATTGCCAAAACTTTGACCATCCAACCTAACACACTATGTAACCAAGATTTATGAATGGAGGCATGGAAAAATTCTCTATCAACTATTGAAACTTTGATCTTCTTTTTCCCATGTGTGTGCATTTGATTTTATTTCCACCCTTATAACCATTATAGACCCTTGGAATGCTATGTGGCTAGTTACATGAGTTATTCTAACTTCAAAAGCAACCTGGATAGAGCCTCATTCCTAGCAATATTTTAGGGCTTTGACGAGGTTATACACCATAATCTCTTGAATATTTCTCCATTTCTAGTAGGCATCCATATCCCTGATGAAGTTATTTGTATGTTCCCTTATTCAATCTTTATTGCATATTTTTGCATGATATGTAATGCTCGCCAAAATACCCTAGAGAAATATAGCTAAAAACATGCTAATTTAATTTTTTTTTTTTGCAATACAACACATAACACCTCATAAGCAATGCAACGAGCACACAACAACCTTTCACTATTATGAACATAGAGTAAATCACTCAAGCTATTCAAACAATTACACAAGCGGAATACATTAAATCATTACTACTAACTTCCTAGGGTATCTCAACACCATTACTTAATCTACCTACATAAGCAATAAGCATTTACTTTCTTCTAGACTAGCCACATAATCTTAATCATTATACACCCATAGATACATCATAGCAATACCTAACACTCATGATATGCAATCTACTTAATCTTTCATTTTACATGAGAAACACCAAGTCCAAATGTTCCTATTACCTTTAACCAACCTTCAACTATGGACATCACCATTCACATACCAAGATTAACCCTTACATTGCATTACCATAATTTTCATTTACAATTAACTTCTACATAGTCACTTATAATTCTATGCTCCTAGCTTACTTATTACTTCATCATGATTCCAGAAGCTCATAATGCAATACTCACAAAGTATCCTTAAACATTTAACCCATAGCTCGTTTAATACTCATAAAATCTCTTACACCATATCAATTAATCAATAAACATTTTATTACAAATCAGGTAATTACACAAATTCATCTTAACATAAACTAAGATACAACATCCTAATTCCATAACATCTAATAGCATCCACCAAATGGAGACATAATCTTAAAACCATATCACGTGATACATTCTAATCCTTTCCTAAAAGATAAGCATTCATTTTACCGTCTACCCATACACTTACTAGAAATCTCCTTTAATAAGATTAGTAATCCATTCGTTAAGAATCTCCATACAATATTTTCACAAAGAACATTCAGTCACATCCTAACAATATAAGATTTCAATATAACCATTAGATCATTTTCTATGAAGTATGATACTATAATTTCAAATTCATTAATCGCAGATCATAAACATTTCCTAAGATACCTTCCAATATTACTCATACTCATACATCCTATCAAGACATAACATTTCATCTAACTAAATCATTAGTTAAAGACATCATTTCAAATATAATACCATTGTCATAACATTTACCCAATTTACTTTTAACATGGTTCATCAAGAATACAAAATGCATCATTTAGTTTCGAACAACAATACTTATCCACATCTCATGTATCCATTTCATTTAATATAAATGTGTTACACTACAACTCAAGGTTCAACATTACAATCATCTACCATAATCAAAAGCTATCACTATAACTAGAAAAACATAGTCATTTCTCATATACATGACTTCTTTTACAACCGTTACATAAGAATTTCATTACATAAATCGCATCATCATTTACTTTCTTGCTACAATTATTATCCATGAACAATCTGAAGAAGCATCCTCATCCACGCAAGAAGAATCCAAAGACAGGAACATCTCAATGGTTTAAAAGCACCAACCACCCGACCATGTGGAACCAAAGGAACCACCCCCCGTGCTAGGAGATGACACAAGGTCCCAACACACACTCTACATCTAGGCTGACACTCAAAACATAATCACAAGATAACAAGAATGAACTCCCAGAGGCGTAAAACTCATCAAGACATAAATTCTCCAATAAGCATAATCATAAATCACAAAGGTGGAACACATGTAGGAGTGGAGTGTCATCACATGCCATCCTCATAACATAATAACATAATAACATAATAACACAAGGCACTAGCCTGATAGACATGTGGAGCCATCTCAACCTATGAGAGACCAAGGGAGATTAGCTTACCGTCTTCACGGCCTTCTCATGCTTATCCTAAAACATCCTCCCTAGGACTAAGCCATGAGGCACCAAAACTATTCATTATCTTGTTTAAATTAGTTATAATTTCCCATCCCAATTAATTCATTATTAATGTTATCACTTGTTTACAAATCATGGAAAACTCCAATGTGCCCTGGCGGTCTAGACTTCATGCATCCTGACAAGGAACCTCATGCAAGCCTATCTCTCGTGACCCCGGTCATCACAAGGAAGCCCACTCCCCCTAACATGGCCCAACAACACATCACAAGAAGCTCTATCAACATAAATACATGAAAATAATACTCAATGGAGCCAATAACTTCCACACATACTCTCACAACATATGCAAGGCTACAACAACATCAATATAGCAACATGAGCCTCTTGGCTAGCAATAAACAAAGGCATAACAAGCCATCAAATGCTGCCATCCAATCAAAAGTAACATCACAGCAAGGCCTATTCACTTGCTAGTCCAAAACAACATAGATATTCACCTCAATCATCCATGGCCTATTCACATGGAAGAGAGACTAAAATACCCACAATAGTATAGAGAGATAAATATACATAAACCATCAAAATATATCAAGACTGATAAAAGCCAAATCTGGAAAGTATTAACAAACCTCAAAACAACCTCTAGTACAACAATCCATTCGGGAAAAATACTTCAGAAATGACCAAAAACTCACAAAATACAACACACAGGCAGATTAGCATTTTTGCACAGTAGGACAACGCTTCTGCTAAAAAGACAACACTTTTGCCAAAAACAAAGACAGAGTTTCTGCCGAAGAAGACAGACAAAGTTTCTACCAAAAAAAGACAGACAGAGTTTCTATCGAAAAAAAACAATGCTTCTGCAAAAAAACAAAGACATAGTTTCTGCTGAAAAAAACAAACAGAGTTTTTGCCGAAAAAAGACAGACAGAGTTTCTACCGACAAAAGACATATAGCTCTTCAGCCGAAAAAAGACAGCGCTTCTGCCAGACTTACGAAAATCCCAGAAACTTTCGGGTAAAATAACAAAATCCAGACTTTACAAAAAGCCACGAAAAACATATGAATAGGGATGCCCATAAACAAGGAATACTTGGATATAAGCACAATAAAATATCTCAAACAATAGACCAAGATTTAATCAAATATCTTCACAAGGGTTCTCACAGAACTAGGAAGGGCATACACAGGAAATACCAAATACCCATTTCCAACAACTATGCAAAACTCAAATAATATAAAGTTCTCCCCAAATATTTCCTTTCAGCAATAATGAAACTATAGCATATAATATTATTTCAACCCAATACCCAAAACAATGCAGACACAATGCATACATGAAGAAGCCATTGAAACCAAAATACAAAGTGAAGAACTCCAACTTGCAACTTTGAAGTAATGGATTGAAGCTGAAGAAGAGCTCCCACAAGCCAAACCAAATCCAATCCAAGCTCCAGCCAAAACGAAGAGAGAAGAAATCCAAAGACAAGAAGAAAACTTGCTAGAGAAAACTTTTTCAGAGGAGAGCCAACCCCGAAAACTTCATGGGAAAGAAAATAAAAAGACAAACATAACTAAAAACCCTAGCCTCAATCTCGGCCAATCAAAATATTCCAATCTATAATATATTTTACCAACCCCGCCATATAATATAATTTTACCTCCTTTTTAAATTCAACCAATAAAAAAAGAGGGTAGGTAAGATAAATACAAATCATGATTTTACAATTAGGTGGGAATGTTTTATTATTTTATTCTAAAGTGTATTTATACAACCCACTTAATGTAAAAGTCAACTAATAAATAAACATGAGCCACAATTAAATAAATCAAATGGGGAACTTACATTAAATAAACCAAAGGCTCATAAATAAATCAAAGAACCAAATAACATTAAATACCAAATAAATATTAAACCATAGATGATTAAATAAATAAACAATTAAATACCAATAAAAGGTCAAATCATAAATAAATATAAAACCACAACATAAGCTAAACAATAAATATTAAATCATCATTAAAATAAATAAACATTTAAATATCAAATAATTAAATACCCAAAAAGGCAAGAATCCAATAAATTAATTTAAACATTAGATAACCAAATAATCAAATCGCTACTAATCAAAATAATTAAAATAAACATTATTAACTATTTAATCTCGCATCGATAACCAATCAGCCTCAACATAAAAGGACTAAACAACCAATACTAACATACTCACAACATAGAAGAAACCAAGCTTACTAACTGACATGGCGACTTGCGCCAAGACACTGACAACTCACAGTGAACAACTTAGACCTAGAGTATGTGAGGGGAACTTGTGCCAACTCTGAACCACATACCATTGGGATTTAAAGACACGCTCAAACCTGTGGAGCTAGGTGTAGTCGATGTTAGGTACTTGCAAATCCTGCATCCACAAAGAAACGATATGACATATGCATATATATAATAACAGGCAAGGGTTAGAGAATCGCAACGACACATCCCGCTCGCAATGAGTGATGTGGCATTGTCTCTATCCTGAAGACAGTCATACAACAATAAAACACACCATAAGATCAACTCATCATAGATAATCATTGAATATGGTTAGTACATAAAAACATCATCAAGTGCATGATTAGTATAATTTATGATTATAGTAAGGCATGTAAAATCCATCAACACTTATTCTCATCAAATCACATGATCAATATAATCTTTTGATAGTCAATAACATAATAAGCATATAGTGCCTAATAAATCACACGATCAATAATGATAGTATCACATCATATAAATCATCTAAAATAGAATATGCCCAATAATGTCTATCACGCATGAATTAAAAGTCAACTCTAGTCAAAACAAGTCAAGTCAAGGGTGGGCCTTACATGATATTTCAGTTATATATCTTTGTGTTGGCATTGAGTTGTCATTGATGTCAACCGGTATTGCAGGCACTCTACTGGTAGAGGTATGACATCTGGTATAAAGAAGACTGAACCAGTATGGTGAAAGACAAATAAGGTATTGAGAAGATTAACATGAAGGCTTGTCGACTGGTATGGTGGAAGACAAGTAGTTATTAAGACTATCAGTGACTTCACTGGTATGAGGTGAGATG
The DNA here is from genome assembly GCF_030272615.1 of Cryptomeria japonica. Taxonomy (NCBI): domain Eukaryota; kingdom Viridiplantae; phylum Streptophyta; class Pinopsida; order Cupressales; family Cupressaceae; genus Cryptomeria; species Cryptomeria japonica. Next base: position 141,452,988 of record NC_081406.1, read on the forward strand.
CATGTGTGTGTTAGCAGGTTGAGTGATAACCGGTAGAGCATAAACAGTTCTAGAGGTTGGCTTCATGTTTATGATGAAGAGGCAGAATGTTAAAGTAATCACAAACCACCAAAGGTGAAGATGTGCTATCGATGTAGTGTGCACTATCGGTTAGCAGGAGGAAAAGGTCTCACCAATAAAGGCTTGTACCGATATGAGTTTGTTGAATGTTCAAGTGTAAACCGAGCTTGTGTCAGTGAGCTAAGTGTATGACCGTTGTGATGTCATGTGGAGCTGAGGTGGCAATCATGTAGAGGTTGGTGAAGCCTCCATCGACATGGTTGTTGAAACATCTAGTCGACATTAATGAAACAGCCAAAAATCATGAGATGGTAATTGACTGATGCATCTCGAGGAAGGAAAAATGATAGAGAAATATCAGGGAGTAGTTGGTGCCTGGATCGAATCAAAGAAATCAGACTGTAAGAAGATCACGAGAAGGAAATAGCTAAGCTTTTTATGAGTCGACGGATTTCAAGGTAGAAAATCATGTATGAGATTGCTATGTTTAGCAAGTATGCATTGGATAATGGAAAATGTGTACAGATGCATTGCTTGAGTATAGGTGATCGATCCAAGATAGGCTGGATCGGATCTCATGCAAAAAATTTTGAGTAAAGGAAACCCTAACTGCCCCAAGTTTAAATTGATTCTTGGTGAGAAAGCTCAAGTTTAAATATGATGACTTGAGACTATGATTGTTGTTGTTGCATAGTGAAGACAAGTGTAAAATTGATGTCTAAGATCCAAAGAGATAAACACTTGAAGTGTTTATGAGTGAAGTATTGACCGATAAGGAGAAACAAAGTAAACTGGTATAAAGAACAACCAGTGGAGAGTGCGTTGAACACAGAGGTGATAAGCCAGTAGAAGTTGTGCCTGATTAAAAGTGATCAAGTGTGAGTTGAGAGAGGGAAGTTATTGTGAGAGGGGATTGAGAAAAGTGATCAGAAAAGTCAAGTTGCAGAGTGAGTGGAGAGTATACAGACCGGTAAGGCTGAAACTGGCAAAGGAGAATAGTGTAAGATTGCAAAAACTCATTTGCAACAGTGATTTCATTTGTATATCTGAGTTTTATATTGTTTTCACTAAGTTGTAGCTTAGTGCGGGGGTTGTAGCTCCTTTAAGTTGTAGCCTATAAATTGTGCAAAGATTGGTGCTCCTTTGAGTTGGTGCTCATAAATCAGGGGTTGGTGCCCTAAATATTGTAATCAAAGATTCATTGTGAGGCTAGATTGGAGCAAAAGATCTCCAATAGCTATTCTCACCGAGGTTTTTCCCACATTGGGTTTTCCTCGTATATATCTAGTGTTGTGTGTTGCATCTTTGTGCATGTGGTATATTGATGTTTTAGCAAGTCCATTCACACACCTTGGTTTCACTATTTGAGCTACCGGTTAGCACTCAGTTTGTTTTATATATTACCGCTATCTCCTTGTTGAAAGAAAAGAGTTTAAATCATTGATTCACCCCCCTCTTAGTGATCCATTGTGTCCAACAATTAGTATCAGAGCCTAGGTTCCCTTTTTTGTCAAAAGAATTCTCTAGCTTGGGTAGATCCTGTCAAGTGTTCACAATGGCAAGAAATGAATATGCCTCCTCAAAAGATCCTTTGTTTGATGGTATCAACTATGCCTTTTGGATTAGAAGAATGGAAACCTATTTGTCCTCTCTAGGTTGTGATGTATGGATGTTGGTTGTGAATGGGTATGCATTCCCTAATAATCCCCCTACTGATCCAGATGATAAGAGGGAATATGAGAACAATGCTAAAGCTAAGAATGCCATTCTTAGTGGGTTGTTTGATAATGAGTTTGTTAAAGTCATGCACTGCTCCTCTGCCATGGATACTTGGTATAAGTTGTAGAAGATATTTGAAGGTGATGCTAAAGTCAAGGAAGCCAAGTTGTAGATATTAAGAGAACAGCTTCAAGGTTTGAAGATGAGAGATGAAGAGAAGATTGTTGACTATCTCCAAAGGGTTGATGAAACAACAAATACCATTAGAGGGCTTGGAGAATAAATAAAGGATGAGGTGGTAATGAAGAAAGTACTTAGATCTCTTGCATCTAAGTATGACACAAAGGTCTTAGCAATAGAAGAAGCAAACAATCTGAAATTTTTTACAATGGATGAGTTGTATGGCTCCCTAACTACTTATGAGATGAGGATTGTTGGTATTGATGTTGTGAAGAAAGAAGTTGCATTAAAGACTTCAAGAAAAGAAAAAGAAGAATCTTCTCATGATGCAATCGATGAAGACATCATGGAAAACTTTATCAGAAGACTCAAGACAGGTTCAAGTAAATATAAAGGCAAGTTTCCTTTGAAATGTTTCAACTGTGGAAAGATTGGACATTTTGCTACTAAATGTCCTTATGGTGATAATAATGAAGATGATCAATCAAGTGGTAGAAGATCATATGGTAAGGATAGGAAGAAAAATTTCTACCGACATGGTAGAAAGAGGATACCGAAAGAAGAGCAATCTCTACACACATGAAGATGATACCACAGATGAGGAAAGTGCCCCAGATGACTGTTGCAATGGAGATGAATTCAGAGAAAACCTTTTTTATGGCTCAAGAGGTACCGGTACCTGAAGAAGTAGAAGAGGTAGAGAAAGAAGGAGAAGTAGACCTTGAAGCAGAACTCATTAGTGCCTTAGATGAGATAAAGAAAACAAGAAGAGACTTAAAGAAGGTAAAAAAGGTTGCATCTTAAGAACAATAATTGCTCGAGCAATCTCTTGAAGAGTCTAAGAGAACAATCACAGATCTAAAACTCCAGTTGGAAGAGGCCAAGAGGATGTGTGAAGTCACTAGTATTGGTCTGAGTGAAAAGGAAAAGGAACATCAGAATCTAGAAGCAGAAATAGTGAAACTCTGGAAGGACTTAGAGAAAAGTCAGGAAGAAATAAAAGTGAGAAGCAAATTTGAAGGCAACACTGAAGCCCTGGACAAGATGTTGAGAAAATAGAAGCAATCCAAAGATACTAGTGGCTTAGGTTTTCAAGAAGGTCAAAGTTCAAATAGAAAAGACACATCTAATAAGGAGATACAATTCACTTCTTCAAATAAAGGTGAAGTGAAGAAAACATTCATAGTAGGCAAGGATACCGACAAGAAGACATATGTCGATGCTGCTAGAAACTGCCACACAAACCGGTATACTCAATCAATGAACCAGAGACAATACTCAATGCACTGACATGCAGATCCAAGGAGAAATGAAAGTATTGATCATAAAGGATTCACAAGTGTTAGCAGCATGAAAGGAAGACCCCCAGTGAGAGTCGTTTGCAGATTCAAGACAACCTAACTGGTATTTTCCAAATTTTCATGGTTATTATCAACGGTGTAATAAGTATGGTCATAGAGTGGCAGATTGTAGGAAAATGAATGTCAACCCTAGTTTTGAGAGTAGAAATTCATTTGTTGCGTTACAAAGTGCAAATCTCATATATTATAATTGCAATGAGTTTGGTCAAAAGAGTTATGAATGTAGGAGTAATTTGCAAATGTCCTACAAGAATGCATTAAGTACATCTTATAGTGCTAATGTGAAATGCTATAAGTGTCCAAATTTTGGTCATATAGCAAGGTATTGTCAGCTGAATACTGACAAGGAAAAGATGTTACTACTTATCAAGTTGCCATTAGTTTTTATAGTCAAAGTCATACTATATACTCTAGTCGGTTAGCACTACCAAATCATGCAGTCGGTATACACAGAGAAGTCGGTATGCACAGTCTAGTCGGTTATAGAGGAAAGCAGTCACAGAACACAATATACACTGAGTTGTCTACCGAGTATCTTTTCATGGCTACCGAGCAGTAAAGATGACACACCGAGTTGATATACACCGAATGAAACGTGTTACCAGATACATTGAACCTGGACATGCATATGAAAACGTGTTACAAGATCAAGGCACATCGAACTATTATCACATTAGAAATTGCACCAGAACATTGTGTATGATTTTGAGATCAATCTAACCAATGAAATATTTTGTATAGTTATTCATTCAAGGAATCATGTTTGTAAGATCGAAGCAATGAATTAGATCACCGTCTTAAGAGATCTATTTATACAGTATGAGTTAAGGGTGTATATGTGTGTAAGAAGACTGATACAGAGACACAGAGGTCACCAAGAAGGCTTTCAGAGAACAATCAAAGAATAGAGTAAATAGAAGGGTTTACCGAGTTACTATATGGGTTACTGAGGTATGCTATAAGCAAGGTAATCTATTCTGAGCACATAGAATCTGCTATAACATTTCAGATGTAAAGTTGTAGATATTTGTAATGATTTTATTGTAATATTGTGAAGTTGAAAGAGAAAACTTTAATAGGGTAAAAGACTCTAATCAAGTCTATAAATTGTAAAGCCTCTAACCAAGTGCAGCATTCAGAATAAATGTTGTAAAATCCTCTAGCAAGGTAGATCTAACAGACCTTGTTACTCCTAATAGGGTAAGCTATCAGAAATAGCTAAAATGTAGCTCTAACCGAGCAATCTTTATTATTGCAGTAGTGAAGTTGTGGGTGTCATCCCCACCACAGTTTTTCTCTCTAACCAAGAGTTTTTGCGTAACCAAAATATATGTGTTATGGAGTGAATCATGTATGATTGTTATCTATTTGCTTTAACTTTATTTTATGTTACTGCACTATTTTGTTTATGCATAACAGTAAAGTTATTATTCAAGAAAATTTTTTGAGTACTGATTCACCCCTCCCCTCTCAGTACATTAGCTTTCCATATTGGGCCTAACAATTGGTATCAGAGCTTCAATCTTGGAAAAGGGTTTAACTGCCTAAAGAGAAAGATCTTATCAATGGAAGGCTACAAACAATCTCAGAGGATTGTATATCTGCAAGAAGAGTCGGATCATGCTAATCAAGTGATTGTAGACATGCAAAGGCAAATGCAAAAATCTCTGAAAGTAAGAAGAAGATTATTTGATGACCTGCAGGATTCTCAAGAGTTAGTGGAACAAATTGAGACATCATCTGAGAATAGTACATCTGAAGAGACTGAAGAAATGATTGGAGTATTGAAAGAAAAGAACAAAGCATTGGCTGATCAAATAAAAGCAATGAAAAGAGAACAAGAACATTTCAGTACACAGTTGACTGAAAATCTAGATGCATTGAGGATAGTTGAGGATAAAGAAAGAGATCTACAAAGAGAGAAACAACAACTTGAAGTCTTAGTATCTGATAAAAATGATGAAATCATAAGGTTGACTGGGATTCAACAAAATATGACAGATCAACTAGGTTATGCACATCATGAAGCAATTCTGAAGAATGATGAGAATCAAGCATTGAAACTTGAAGTATCAAGGTTGACTGATGAACTTGAAATGGAGAAGAAATCCAAAGAAACACTGAAGAAGAGTTATGAAGCATCAAAGATGTTGGATGAGCAATTGAATACAAGAAGACCCAACAAAGATACAGGACTCAGTTACAAAGGAATTCATACTACCGAGAGAGGGGAATCATCAAAGCAAGCTAGAAACAGGAATAACATCAAAAGAAAGAAGCCTATTTGCTACTACTATGGAAATCAAGGTCATACTGCCAACATATACCAAATCAGAAAAGGTAAGCAACTGAATATCACTAAGTCCAATGGTTATTGTTACAATTGCAATAAATATGGTCACACATTTAACCAATGTAGGACAAAGTCTGTTAACAACTATCAGAAGGCAAAATACGAAGGGTTTTGTAGAAACTGCAATAGATATGTACATAGTACTAAGAAGTGTTGGCTTAAGCAAAATAACTACATGTGGTCTGCACACTGAGCAAACACTAGAGGTTACCAAACTCACACAAATCCTTACCGATAATATGCAGCAGTACCATGGGATTACAATACAAAGATATGGTGTGAAGGTTGTGGAAGATATGGACATATTAGTGCCAACTGTTTTATAAGGTTTGGAATGAACAACCGAAGATCATGGAGAAATCGTGGTATGGCATGTTTTCATTGTCATAAAGTTGGACATTTAGCTGGAGATTGCAGAGATCAACCTAGAGGAGACACTAAAGAAATAAAAGAAAAATTAAAGATGATTTGGAAAAAGAAGGAAATTGTGTCAAATGAAGAAAGCACCTTACCTACTGAGTTAGGTGCACCTATTCCAAATTAATCAGCAAAGGTATGAAGGGACTGCATTCTCTAAAGGTTAAAATCATAACAGTTCCTATTCTATTATGTACAAAGTTCAAAAACTGCATAGTTAAGATGCATTAGTAAGTTTGAAATTCTATCAAAAGTACTTTACAAGAAGCCTGTCAAGTCGGTAAATGAAGGAAATTTGGTTACTTGGTTAAAACAAAAAAAGATAGTAAATCGGTTAAAAGGTGAACCGAGTGCATTTAATATTTTTGACCTAACCCGCACAGAGCCTGATAAGGTATTTTGTGTACTTAAAAGCATTTTTGCGGTCATTTACACTTACCAAGTTTTCAAAAGAGCAGAGCAGAGTGATTCCAAGGTGATCAAACCTCATTCTAAGTGAATTCAAGGTATTTACATCAAATCTTGTCACACTATTAAGCTAGCTTACCGATCTTATCAAATTGTTATTATCTACTGAGTGTGAAGTGTCTGTCATTTGTAAACCATCAAACCCTAAGGATAGTTTGCTAAGTTTTACCTGAAATCTACAATGGCACCCAAGATCCAAGATCCCATAGTTGTCAAGAATGTGGAGAAGCCCTCACTGAAATACACTTTGACTCCTAAAGTCGCCTCTAAATCGGATGACAAAACTGCCTTTTCACTCATCCCGGATCGAGTCTTGTTAGTTGAAGATGTGAGATTCTTCACCAAATGCCGTGTTGAAGAACTCATTCATGTTGAGATTAGAAACACCTATGATGAATTATGTACCGATGGTGTATTAAACAGTAAGTATGAACACATCAGAATCAAGGGATTGACTGAAGCCCTAACCTACCCTCGTGTGTTCAAGCCCCAATGGGTTAAGTTTGTTTTGAGCAAAGTTCATGATGATTTCATGTGGCTAGAAGAGCAACCATTCAAAATCACCAAGGAAATCATTCATGTGATCACCGGTTATCCTATCTATGATCATACACGAGCTCAAAAGATGATATCACATAAGGAATTAATCAGCTTAACCGGAGTAGAATCTAATTACAGAAGACTGAAATTGAACAATATCACTGATGCAGAACTTAAGTTTACCATTAGAGTAATCGGTTACTATTTCTTCCAATCAGCAAGGGAAAACAGTGTACCCTATGCAGTAGTTGACTTAGCCTATAAAATTGTGAAAAAGGGAATGAAAGTTGACTTATGTGAAGTGTTACTGAAGAACCTGTTTGAGAACCTAAACACAATAACGAAGCTGAAGAAGAACAACTTGGCAAATACACTAAAGTTTGGTTCACTTCTTGTATGCATGTTTTTCTACTTTGAGAAATTCTTTCCATCAGTCAGTAAAGTAGTTTGGGAGCTACACTAACCAATCACCCATCAGATTAATGACTTTATCAAGAAGCTGGGAGATAATTTCAATAATATAATGGATGACTACTTCAGCAAATTTCAAGAAAAAATGCACAACAGGTACCGGATTCCACCCCAGCTAGTGGAGAAATATAAGGATGATATATGCTTTGAGTTAGATACTGATTACTATTATGTGAATGTTGTGGAACCAAGAACTCAATCTTTGCCACCTATGGGTTATGAGATTGACTTTGATATCACACAACAACAAATTGATACATATCTTACATTACCAAGGCATGCTACCGAGTTGAGATATGGAACTTATGAAGAAGTTAAGGAAAAGGTAAAAATGAGCATTGTAGTACCCAAAGCTACAAAAAAGGCTACAAAGATGATTAAGGTATTATCTGAGAAATTTGGAGAAGACTCCTCCTCTACACCTGTCAAAGGCACTCTTTCCATCACCGAAGAGGAATCTAAAGCTCAAGAGGTAGCTATAACACTGAGCACTGAATTGCCTAAGGGTAAAGTGTTGAAAAGAAAGAAACTGGACACTTCAAAGGCCCTACCGACTCCACCTCCAACAAAGAGACCTAACACTAGAGCATCAGCTGCATCACCGAGTAAGAAACAAAAGAGTGTTACTACTCCCAAGGTAACCAAGACCTACAAGAAATCTACTTGGAGACTCATTCTGGAAAAAGAGTCTAGTGATACAGAATCCGAAGATGCAAACAAATTCTAGATTGTAAAGAGCAAGAAGGTAAATATACATAGTGTTGAAAACTTCTGTGCCAATCTAAAAGAATATGGTGGATTTGGAGGATTTAGATATGTCAAGTATGAGACTAGGAATAATGATGAGAAGAGACAAATTGAAGAAGCTATCATCTGCACACTTCTAAAGTTCCGACTAGCTCCATTAGAACTAGTAAAGTCACTTCCAAATGAACTTTACTTGCATATTGATAATAGGTGGAAATATGCAATGGACTCAGAGAAACAAATCAGAGAAAGAAGTCTAGTCCATCTATTTCCTGATATGTCTATAGCAGAAATAAAGGAACATTTGACAACCTACAATTCAAAATTTCTTGTCAAACAAAGAGCCTTAAAACTGATGAATGGGCTATATATTGATGTAGAAAATGAGACAAAAGCAAAATGGCAGGAAATCTTCAAAATCAAGGATGTCGGTGAACAATCTAAAGTTGAAATTGTTGATGTCACTGAACACGATCCTAATGTCACCAAACAAGGTCTTGATGCTACCAAGCAAGACTCGGCTGACACTATTCAAATTGATGAAGATGTCATGGATGCAGAAGCACCGAAGCAGGAAATGATAGAAGGCACTACATATGCAAAACTTGTATCTAGTGAATCCATTTTAGAACAAGTTCAGCCTTACCCACCGATCAATCAACCTGTCTCTAGCGAAGCTCCTTAGGATACAGCACCAAGAACCGAAGGTCACAAGTCTACAATAGGAGCAGAGACTACTCAAGAAAAGACCTCTGAAGCACCGTCAAGCATTGAAAATGTAGCAGCTGAGACACCCAGTATCGAGACACCGAAAGACACCACAACAGCTACAGGAACTAACCAAAGTGTTGCCTCTACCGAGCAACCTACTGAGGGTCAACAATCCTCTCAAGCTATTGTCTTGGTCCAACCAACCATAGGTAAAGAGAAGAAGGTGAAAAAGCAAAGCTTCAAAGTTGATTTATCTAAACCAATAATGTTGCCCAATGTGGATATCTCAAAATTAAAGGGGCAAGCACTTATTGATTTCGGTGAGCTATGCAAAGCAAAAGCCGAACAAGAAAAATAGATGGCCATTCAAAAGAAGAATAAAGTACTTCAGAAGGTGAAGGCATTGCTATCAGATATGCTACCTACAGCTACAGTGTCAACCAATGCAGCCATCCACATTCAACTAGATGAACTCCTTAATCAAATAGAAACATCTGGAGTAGATGCATCTGAGTATTTGAGAAAGCTAAAAGACAAGGAGCTTACTGCAAAAATGATTGAAGAGGTACAGAAAGCTCTAGCTATTGGCAAAGTCAAACTTGTCAAATTCATTGCTGAGTTGTCCCCACAACTCAAGCATATTCTTTATTTATTTCAGAAACTTTGCACATTTTCTATATTCATTAAAGATATCAAGAATAAAACTAATGTAATTGAGAAAGAGATCACCAATCTCTCAAATAAGTTGACCCCTAAGCCCAATTCAGTTCAAAAAATTTATACCAAGCTTCAACAGCTCATGGCTCAACAACTGGAACTAAGAAATGAAGAACATAAGATTAGGATGGATATAATGACACTCCATACATTATTCCTTCCTCATCTTTCATCAGTTCAAGAACAGATTAACTGAGCTACACGCCTATCTACTACACAAGAGGGAAGAACTCTTGATGGCTTAATATCCCTATTGGCTGATATTCAAGCACAAACTTCTTTAATGGAAAGTGTAAAGGATGCACTCTCTGTCGCTCTCACCAACGCCCGGACAAAGTATAAATCCATTTTTGATCAGTTACCACCCCCGGATGGGAATTAAGTTTTTGATGTTTGTCAAAAAGAGGGAGTAATACAATATATTGAGTGATACTATATATTTGGGGAGTGATACAGTTTTGATAAAGTATTCGGAGTATTGTATAAGCAGAGCACACAAGCACAAAACCAAGCATGCAAAATCAGAGTTATGTATAGAATAATGATAAGGGGAGTATATCTGAATAGACTATTTCATTGACTATTGTATATATTGTCAAGTATAGTCATTTTGCAATGTATATAGATTTTTGAGTTATGACTTTGAAAGTAGTTTTGTCAAACATCTCAACTAATGTCAAAAGGGGAGATTGTTACTACTTATCAAGTTGCCATTAGTTTTTATATTCAAAGTCATAGTATATACTCTAGTCAGTTAGCACTACCAAATCATGCAGTTGGTATACACAGAGAAGTCAATATGCACAGTCTAGTCAGTTACAGAGGAAAGCAGTCACAGAATGTAGTATACACCGAGCTATCTACCGAGTATCTTTTCATGGCTACCAAGCAATAAAGATGACACACTGAGTTGATATACACCGATTGAAATGTGTTACCAGATACATTGAACATGGACATGCATATGAAAATGTGTTACAAGATCAAGGCACATCGAACCGTTATCACATTGGAAATTGCACTAGAAGATTGTGTATGATTTTGAGATCAATCTAACCAATGAAATATTTTGTATAGTTATTCATTCGAGGAATCATGTTTGTAAGATCGAAGCAATGAATTAGATCACTATCTTAAGAGATCTATTTATGCAGCATGAGTTAAGGGTGTATATGTGTGTAAGAAGACTGTTACAGAGACACAGAGGTCACCGAGAAGGTTTTTAGAGAACAATCGAAGAACAGAGGAAACAGAAGGGTTTACCGAGTTACTATATGGGTTACCAAGGTACGCTATAAGAAAGAATAGCACATAGAATCTGCTATAACATTTCAGATGTAAAGTTGTAGATATTTGTAATGATTTTATTGTAATATTGTGAAGTTGAAAGAGAAACCTTTAACAGGGTAAAAGACTCTAATCAAGTCTATAAATTGTAAAGCCTCTAACCAGGTGCAGCATTCAGAATAAATGTTGTAAAATCCTCTAGCAAGGTAGATCTAACAAATCTTGTTACTCCTAACAGGGTAAGCTATCAGAAATAGCTAAAATGTAGCTCTAACCGAGCACTCTTTATTATTGCAATAGTGAAGTTGTGGGTGCCATCCCCACCGCAATTTTTCTCTCTAACCAAGAGTTTCTGCGTAACCAAAATATATGTGTTATGGAGTGAATCATGTATGATTGTTATCTATTTGCTTTAACTTTATTTTATGTTACTGCACTGTTCTGTTTATGCATAACAGTAAAGTTATTATTCAAGAAAAGTTTTTTAGTACTGATTCACCCCTCCCCTCTCAATACATTAGCTTTCCATATTGGGCCTAACAAAAGAGAGTTGTATTGGATGAGAAGTTGGAAACAAAACTGGAACACAAAGCGACAGAAGAGGAAAAGAAAGAAGAGAAACTAGTTTGGGTAGAGAAGGAGAAAAACAAGACAGAGTCTAGCCTGATTGTACAGACTTCTCTACATGCTGAAAGAAGGAACTTATGGGTAGTTGATAGTGGTTGCTCAAATTATATGACCGGAGATAAGAAAAATTTCATCAAGCTCTATGATTGGAATGGTGGTTCAGTCTAGTTTGGAGACAACTCCTCCATCAAGATCAAAGGCAGGGGTACACTGAATATTGATGGCAAGCTCAAGGCTCATGATGTGTACTATGTTGAAGGACTAAAGCATAACCTGTTGAGTGTAAGTCAGATGTGTGGCAAAGGGTACAAGTTCTCATTTGACTCTATCGAGTGTGAGATAAGAAAGCAGAGTATCGGTCAGGTGGTAGCAGAAGGAAAGAGAACAGAGGGTAATGTCTACAATATGAAGTAATGCTATGAGTCCCAATGCATGATGGGACAGGTTGATGAAAGATGGTTGTGGCACCAGAGATTAGGCCATGTGAATTTTGATAATATGGTTAAGATAAGAAAGAACCGGTATGTGAGAAACATACCTCAGATCATAAAACCGGCATGCACATTCTATGATGATTGTGTCAGAGGTAAGCAAGCAAAGCTCAACTTTAAAACAAAAGAATATAACACCTCAAGACCTTTGGAATTGATACATACAGACTTATGTGGGCCAACAAGAACAAGAGAATTGGTTGGAGAAAGGTATTTCATGATGTTCATAGATGATTACTCAAGAATGACTTGGGTAACCTTCCTGCATGATAAGTCACAAGCATTTGAGAGATTCAAAATTTTCAGGAAGATGGTAGAAAATGAAAGTGGACACCAGTTAAAATGCTTAAGATCAGACCGGGGAGGAGAATTTTCTTCCAATGAATTTTTTGACTACTGTGAGAATAATGGAATCTGAAGATAGTATTCGGATGCAAGGTCACCTCAGCAAAATGTGATGGTAGAGAGGAAAAATAGAACAGTGAAGGAGATGGTTAGTGTGAGGCCTCACCTCGACTCAGTCTGACATTCAGTGGATTTTATATTTAGACTATTATGGATACTTTATTTTGATGCATTTTAGAACTTAGAACTGATATGATCTCAGGATTTGGATAACACTGCTATGTTTTGATGATTTACTTATATGCTTTATGAGATAGAACACTACATGATTGTTAGATATAATGATATTGCAATGATAGATGTTGTTATGGAATTTGCAGAACTTTACTATGATAATAGAACTATGATGTATGGTTATGTGAACTGGGATGAAATTTGCTTATGTAAAATTGCTTGATAAAAGATGTATTTAATCTGTGCAGATGAAAATTGTATGCAAGTGATGATGTGTATTGTTATTCCTTTGAATTATATTATATGCGGATATTTGAGAGTACTAATGTGTAAATTGAGATGCGCAGGAAATTAACCATGTGACCATGGAAAATTTACAGAGAACCAAACCTAGACTTATGTATGTTCGTAAGCCAGGGGTTGTCTATTTGGAGAGACAACACCCCATTTGTGTTGTATTTTATTCGTAACAGTATATGGTACATGAGTGTTAAGTGTTATTTAAATTTAATGTGTAAAAAAAACCACAAGAGACGATTTCATGTTTTAATTTGTAAAAGTGTTTTATTGGTGTCACTTGACACGTGTGGATTTAAGTTTAAATGTTTTGTTTTTGTCTCTTGGTGGGAAAGTGTTAAACTATAGTTTTTTTTCCAATTAATATAACGTGATGTCATAAATACCTTGGGAAAAGAATCTTTGGAGTGGTCAACATATGTTTGACCCGAAAATAAACTTCAGAGGGGTTTAAAATGGGTTAAATGAACACCTAGGGGTAGTTTAATAGGGTTTCCTAAAGCTCATATGGTATACCTAAGGGTTAGGGGTAATTTTAGGCAAGTTTCTACTTTTAAGTGACCTTTTTGACACTTTAAAAATTGGCTTTTTTTGAGTTGTGTGAAAATTGAAAATTAGAAGTTTAAATCTAATTGAGATTTTTCCTATTCAAATGGGAGTCTTTTTCCCATTTTGCTTTACTTTCCTTTTTGGTTTTTAGAAACTTGTGAGAACTCAGAGAATGAGCTTCTTAAGAAAGAATTTGAGAATTTGAGGGTAATCACCCACTCTCCATTTTTTTGGAGACAAAGAAAATCTTGAATAGAATAGAAAAGATTTGAATAGAGAAAAAAAAAATTGGCTAAGGGTAGAAAAAGAAGATCCGTGGATTGGGCAGCTCTTCCTCAAATATTATACTACCATTGGGCAGATTAAGGTTGGTTTCATTATTCTTTAAAATGTCTATTTTCATGTATGTGTTTGAGATTATGATTGGTGTAAGAAATCTGTGTTCTTGAATGTCTTGTTTTAGAATTTCATTTGGTATTTTTGCATTATGCTTTGTTGTGTTTTGGGAGTTTTCTCAAGACCTCTTACTCTTGAGAGAGAGGAGGATCTTGTGGGTGGTAGCAGTGACAAATCTCGAGTGAGAGACTCTCATTTGAGAGCGATCACAAGGGATTTTTGTGTGACCCTTGCTGCATGGCCTGTTTGTGCAATGGGGGTCATAAGGAGGGATATAAGGCTAGAATGCCTTTGGGGGGGCATAAGGAATAAGGGGTTGAAATTTTGATGTATTTATTGTGCCATGAGATGGCTATTGGTTTTCCATACTTGCAATTCTCCTCAGGGTATTGGTCCACTACCACCCTTAAAAAGGTCATCACCCAAGTGTGGTGTTGTGAAGCCAAGTTGGGAGTGTGTCTGAATATCTGTGTGTGTATTTATGCCATCTATGTGTTTGCATGTTTGTTACCCGTCTAGGGCTTGGTTCTCCGAGCTTGGGGGTGGCTACCAGTTAGCCTAGGCTGGGAGGTGAGCACTCCGTGGTCATATTTGTGATTTATTATGCAGGAATGTCAGGAGAAAAAAATAGTAAAAGAGAAAAGTTGCAGAAGATTATTGTTGAAGAAATCTAAATTTATTTGCAGTTATTAGTTTTGATAGGAGAAATACGCCCTCATTCGTTGAAATGAGAGGCAAGTTGTAAATTTGAAATATAGACATGAGAGTTGGGATTGTAGTTGAAAAAAGAAACATCCTGTAAATTCTGCAGAATATCTTAGAGTTGTAAAAAGCTTGATTTATTTCTATTCCTATTTTTTTTTTTTAAAAAGCTACTTTTGATTTGCATGCAATAGTCATTTTAATATGAAAATCAGTTTTATTTGATTCAATATTTTCTCTTATCTGTGAAATTGCCTACATTCTACTTGCAGGAAAATATGAGAAGGATTTATTGTTAGCATCTAAATGAGTGTATGCATGTTGCTTTAAAGGTGTATATTGCAGTTTAAACTTCCTATTGTAAGATTTAAGTTTTTGGATCCTAGAAAATAATAGTTGCAAGAATGAAATTTCATAATTAATTGTAGGAATAAAATCTAAAGCTTTTTCTCTCTTCTAATCCCTTAACTTTAGTTTAATAAACTTTAGATTGTTAAGTTGCTATTAAATTTATTGATATCTGAAAATTTACCAAGCTACAGAAATAGGAGTCAAAAGCACAAAGATAGTTGTTTTATTTAAATCTATCGTTATTTTAATGCAGGAAATAAATCTATAGCTATTTACTTTGTTGTGTTTTTTTTTATATATTTATTTACCTCGGACTTTAGCAAAATCATATTTATGCCTTTGATAATAAACAGTAAAAAAAAAATCAGAGTGTTAAAAATATATAAATTCCATCTAAATCCTATATTCACAAAGCAAATGGACCAAAAAAAAAAAAAAAAAAAACATTATACATTTATGTCATAGAAAATATAAATAAACTTCTATCAATGTTTATAAATATACATAATAACAAATATATATATAAATATATATATATATATTTAAAAAAAAAAAAATTTAAGCGGAGGGTTCGGCCGAGGCTGAGCTCACTGTGCAATGCACAATGGCCGGCGGCCGAGCTCACTATGCATGGCGCAATGGCCGGTGGCCGAGTCCACTATGTATTGCACAATGGCCGGCGGCCGAGCTCACTGTGCACTGCATAGTGGCCGACGGCCATGCTCACTGTGTAATACACAGTGGCCGGTGGCCGAGCCCACTATGCCCTGCATAGTGGAGACTTCGGCGGCGCCGACTCCTGCCTCTCGCCTCCTCCTTGCGTTCGCTCATCCCGTCCGCCGTTCATGGCCGCCCTGCAAAATGTAGGGTCGAAAAAAAAAAAAAATTAAAAGGGGAGAAAACCCTAGCTCGGTTAGAGCTAGGGTAGAGGGGGAAAATAAACAAGTTTAAGGGATTTTATTAAAAGGGGAGAAAACCCTAGCTCGGTTAGAGCTAGGGTAGAGGGGGAAAATAAACAAGTTTAAGGGATTTAAAAAAAAAAAAAATGTGTCCAAGAAGTAATTTTATAATGTAATTTAAATTAGGTTTTACATGAAATTTATTTATAGGTTGTGGAAATTTATATTTAAAATTAGTTAGGGTTTCAATTTAGATAGACGTGGGAGTTTTAATTCCAATTAATTATTTTTAGAATTAACTATTTGTGAAGCCTTGATTAAATAGAAAGGAAAATTAATTCCTTGAAAACTAAATTTGACTTTGGAAAGATAATTTTCCTCATCGAATAATGTCATTAAGAAATTAATTTGACACTTTAATCCATTAAAATTAATTAATGATTTAAAATGTCTTTTAGACAATATGGATTCATTGGAGATCAATTTTTTTTATCTACGTCTACCATTTAAATGAGTTTAATAAATTAAACTAACGACTATATTTGACGAGAAAATAAAATTTAAAACATTTAGTTTTTCCGCAAATAAATTTTAATTAAGTTTCGATACTTAGTTAGTATCAGAGTTAGTTCGATTTTTTGTTATGGCCAACATGTTAACACATGTCGTGATAGCGAACTTTGTTTTTTAACTAGTTGTTTAAAAAAAAAAATCATTCCATTTTTTCCCTAATTTTTGGGCATGACAGTTAGGACTATGTTTAATGAGGCCAACATACCGGATATATACTAGAAGAAAGAAATTCATACTATTGTCTACACTTTAAAGTGGTGTAGTTAAGAGTGAAAAGTAGAATGACTCCTTATGAGTTATGGAATGAAAGGAAACCATCACTCAAGCACTTCAGAGTGTTTGGAAGTAAGTGCTTCATCAAGAGATATGTTAATGGTTTAGAGAAGTTTTGATTCCTAAAGTGATGAAGGAATCTTCTTGGGATACTCAACCAACAGTAAATCCTACAAATGCTACAACAAGAGATTGAAAAGGGTGGTTGAGAGTGTAAATGTGAGAATAGATGAAGGTTCACATAGAGGAAAATCTGCACCAGCACCTTATATTGATGATTCAAATACTAAATATGAAGAACAATCTTAAAATGGACCGGTAGAAGATGCACCAAAAAAGATCCCCAACCGGTATGTGCAGAAGAATCATCCAGAAGAATAGATCATAGGAGATAGGAATGAAGGTGTGAAAACCAGAAGGAGATTATCCCGAAAGGTGAGCAGGTAAATTTATGTCTCATGACTGAAGTAGAGCCCAAAACTTTTGATGATGCTAGCAAAATTGAAAAGTGGATAGATTCCATGGATAAAGAATTGAGACAAATTAAGAAAAATCAGACTTGGGAACTTGTCCCTAGACCAGCAGATAAGAATTCATAGGTACCAATTGGTTCTACAAGAACAAGATGAATGAAGAAGGTAAGATAGTCCAGCATAAAGCAAGGTTAGTTTGCAAAGGGTATGCTCAAGTGGAAGGTATTGATTTTGAAGAAACCTTTGCATGGGTTGCTAGGTTAGAGGCAATAAGAATGTTTTTAGCTTTCTCAGCCTATAAAGGATATAAAGTATATTAGATGGATGTAAAATCTACTTTTCTCAATGGAAATATTGAAGAAGAGGTGTATGTTGAATAGCTGGAAGGGTACTTGTTACATGAAGTTGAGAGTTTTGTATTTCGGTTGAAAAAAGCCTTGTATGGTTTAAAGCAAGCTCCCAGAGCATGGTATTCTTGGTTAGACAAATACTTGAAGGAGTAACGATTCCAGAAAGAGAATGCAGACAGAAACTTGTATGTCAAGGTAAATGGAGATCACATTGTCATAGTTATTGTATATGTGCATGATATTATCTTTGGTGGAGACAAGGACTTCATGTGCAAAGAATTTGCAAATCAGATGAAGACATAGTTTGAGATATCCATGTTGGGTAAGTTGTCCTATTTTCTTGGTTTGCAGATCTCACAAAAGGAGAAAGGAATTTTCATCTCCCAAACCAAGTATGCCAAAGACATGCTAAGGAAATTTAAAATGGAGGATAGGAAACTGGTAAGTATTCCCATGGTTACTGGTTGTAAGTTTAGAAAACTAGATGAATCGCTGGAAGTTGAGAAAACACTGTATAGGTCTATGATCAATAGTTTGTTGTATTTAATAGCATCTAGACTAGATATTGTACAAGTTGTTTGCTTGGTAGCAAGATTCCAACCTACTCCTAAACAGTCTCACTTAAATGCAGTCAGAAGAATCTTCAGGTATCTGCAAGGAACTATCTGCTATGGTCTCTGGTATCCAAAGAAAGGAGACTTCTCTTTGCAGGCTTATACTGATGCAGATTCGGCAGGAAGTATTGATGGCCAAAAAAGTACAAGTGGAGGTTCTTTCTACTCAAGAGACTAGCTAGTATCATGGCACAGTAAGAAGCAAGATTCAGTGTCACTATCTACTACTGAAGCGAAGTACATAGCAGCTTCTACATGTTGTTCATAGGTTTTATGGATGAAGAAGACATTGAAAGATATACAGGTGGAGATACTAGAACCTATTCCAATCCGGTGTGATAACTCAAGTGCAATCAACATCTCCAAGAATCAAGTAATGCACTCAAGAACAAAACACATTGAAATCTAGTATTCTTGAGGGAGAAGGTAGCTAACAAGGAGGTCATAGTAGAGCATGTTCCCACTGATGAGCAGATTGCTGACATATTTACCAAGCCACTTCCTTTGGGCCCATTTGAGTATTTAAGACCAAATATATGAGTTGTCCCACCATCTAGCAACACTTAAATGCATAGGAGATTGCATGATTCATGGGGAGTCAACCATTGCTACTATCTTATGACTCTTGAATCATGAAGCATGGACATAGGGGGAGAGTGTGTCTTAATCGGATGCAATCAAGGGATATATTATTGGTGTCATACTAAGGTTCCATTTTCCATTGTTGTCAAAGGGGGAGAGAAACTGGAAAATAAAATGTTGACATCAATGCCAAAGGGGGAGATTGTTGGCATTGATTTGTCATTGATGTCAACCGGTATTGCAGGCACTCTACTGGTAGAGGTATGACATTTGGTATAAAGAAGAGTGAACCGGTATGGTGAAAGACAAATAAGGTATTGAGAAGATTAACATGAAGGCTTGTCAACTGGTATGGTGGAAGACAAGTAGTTATTAAGACTATCAGTGACATCATCGGTATGAGGTGAGATGCATGTGTGTGTTAGCAGGTTGAGTGATAATCGGTAGAGCATAAACCGGTCTAGAGGTTGGCTTCATGTTTATGATGAAGAGGAAGAATATTAAAGTAATCACAAACCACTGGAGGTGAAGATGTGCTACAGGTGTAGTATGCACTATCGGTTAGCAGGAGGAGAAGGTCTCATCGGTAAAGGCCTGTACCGGTATGATTTTGTTGAATGTTCAAGTGTAAACTAAGCTTATGTCAGTGATCTGAGTGTATGACCGTTGTGATGCCATGTGGAGTTGAGGTGGAAATCATGCAGAGGTCAGTGAAGCCTCCATCGACATGGTTGTTGAAATAGCTAGTCGACATTAGTGAAATAGCCAAAAATCATGGTATGGTAACTGACTTATGCAGCTTGAGGAAGGAAGATTGACAAAGAAAGATCAAGGAGTAGTTGGCGCCTAGATTGAAGCAAAGAAATTAGGCTGCAAGAAGATCTCAAGAAGGAAACAGATGAGCTTTTTATGAGTCGATAGATTTCAAGGTAGAAAATCATGTATGAGATTTCTATCTTTAGCAAGTATGGATTAGATAATGGAAAATGTGTATAGATGCATTCCTCAAGTATAGGTGATTGATCCAAGACAGGTTGGATCATATCTCATGCAGATTTTGTCGGGTAAAGGAAACCCTAACCACCCCAAGTTTGAATTGATTCTTGGCAGGAAAGCTCAAGTTTAAATATGATGACTTGAGAGTTTTCGTCTAGGGGCGACATTTCACTACGATTGTTGTTGCTACAAAGTGAAGACAAGTGTGAAATTGTTGTCTGAGAGTCGAAGAGATAAACACTTGAAGTGTTTATGAGCGAAGTATTAACCGATAAGGAGAAACAGAGTAAACCAGTATAAGGAACATTCAGTGGAGAGTGCATTGAACACGGAGGTGACAAACCAGTAGAAGTTGTGCCTAATTAAAAGTGATTGAGTGTGAGTTGAGAGAGGGAAGTCATTGTGAGAGGGGATTGAGAAAAGTGATCAGAAAAGTCAAGTTGCAGAGTGAGTGGAGAGTATATAGACCGGTAAGACTGAAACCGGTAGAGGAGAATAGTGTAAGGTTACAAAACTTCATTTGCAACACTGATTTCATTTGTGTTGTCCTCGATTTTAGTGTGGCTAAAATCATGAGGCAACCTTATGAAACTAGTTCGTTTCTTGCCTTACGTCCTTCGGGAAAGGTTGATTGACTCTGTTAGTTAGCCTCTTTTTCTTTTCATCTTTTGTTTTTCTCATTTTTTTAAAAGTTTTTCAGATTTTGCAGTTTTGTCTGTAGGTCAAACTTTAAAGTTTGACCTACAGGGTGTTTCTTAGATAGAATTGCACATCATACTTTAAAGTCTGATGTGCAATGTTTTGGCAATCTTCTCTGCAGATCTGACTTTAAAGTCCAACCTACAGGGTTTTTCTTTGTTAGAATTGCACATCGGACCTTAAAGTCTGATGTGCAATGTTTTGGTTCTTTCCCTGTAGATCGGACTTTAAAGTCTGACCTGTAGGTAGTTCTTTTCCTGCATGATTATTTTTGTTTCAATTCACCAAGGTCCATGTGCAGGTCGAGGGTCTAAGTGCAGGTCGGGGAATTTTTCCCGACCTGCAAGTCTAAGTACATGTAGGGGAATTTTTCCCGACCTACAAGTCTATGTGCGGGTTGGGGAATTTTTCCCGGCCTGCAAGTTAAGGTTTACCCTTCTTGCATATCGGACTTTATGCAATCTTTGATTGATTTTCTTTACACATCGGACTTTAAAGTCTGATGTGCGAATTTTTAGTTTCCTTCCCAAGTTGCAGATTGGACTTTAAAGTCCGACATGCAGTTGCTTGTCAAGTTTTTCCCTTGCAGGTTGGACTTTAAAGTCTGACCTGCGTATGATGTTGTTTGAACGTGCAGTTCGGACTTTAAAGTCTGACCTGCAAGTTTTTCCCATTTTGTCTCCTAAGACATGTCTGACTCCTTTTTCTTGTTCTGATTGATGAAATTTGGTCATCCGATGGTGATCATTTTTAAAACACTAATGATCCATGTTGAAATGTTCGAGCCCTCTCCCAGCAAATCGATAAAGAAAAGAAGATGCACTGATGAGATTGTTGATATGGCGCTAGACAAAGCTAAGATGCAAGTTGCTTTAGGTCGGTTTGAAGAATTTCAGAAATCCAATGAGGAGGAGAAAGATGAATAAAGTGTACTCTTTTTGACACTTTCTTTTCATGTAGTTGCATTGTTAGATGCTGCAAGTTTTCTCGTAGCTGCATATTTTCTTTCTGCTGAAGATGTAGTCAAGTGGGACTATGTAGTTGAATTAGTCAATTGTGCCCATATTTTTCTCCAACATTTTCCTATATAAGGAGGACCCTAATTTGTAAATAGGATCAAAATTCTACCAATTTGTATATGTACTCTAAGACTTTGAGTTTAGATGTAAATCAGATTGCTTTCAATAAAAGAGGCAAGTTGTGTTGAGACTTTGTGCCAATTCAATTTGCTATGTGATGACATTTTCTAGAGTTGATTGTGAGTTTCGTTCTATTGTGAAAGAGGGATTTAAATTCAATCTTGTAGACTTTGAGCTGCTAATTGTATTTAGAGTTATATGTTTGGTTTTCAGTTTTGGTCTTGTAGACTTTGAGCTACTTATCATATCTGAAACTAGTGTGGAAAGCTAAAATGGGAAGATAGCTTGTAGACTTTGTGCTGCTTCTATTTTTAAGACTTGTGCATGTGAGTTGAAGAGAATCATGTAGTTAGACTTTGAGCTGCTACATATTGTGCTTAGTTAGCAGAAAATCATCTAAAAAGGTTGATAGGAGAATAGATAGTTGAAGACTGTGAGCTTTGTTTTTATTATCCCATCCCAAGGAAGTGACGGAGGTCTTTGTGCCTTAATGGAAAATTTGCTTCCCTTTATGTTCCAAAAATCCTATAAAGAAGTCTCATTTCTGTATTTGTTGTTATTTATTTCCGGTTGCTACTACTTTTCTATGAAGAGAAAAGAGCATAGTTTTTCTTGAAAGAAGAAGAAAGACTGTTGTCCCACTCATATTAGATTAGTTTTTTTTGTAGATAGGGGTATCCTTCCCTTAATTAGGAGAGTTTTACTCACACACTGTGGTTGAAGCCACAATTTTGTATATTCCCCAAGTGTACAAAATTTTCAACCAACAATTTGTATATCTGATTTTTATATTGTTTTCACTAAGTTGTAGCTTAGTGCAGGGGTTGTAGCTCCTTTAGGTCCTAGCCTATAAATTGTGCAAGGGTTGGTGCTCCCTTGAGTTGGTGCTCATAAATCAGGGATTGGTGCTCCTTGGGTTGGTGCCCTAAGTATTATAATTAGATATTCATTGTGAGGCTAGATTGGAGCAGAAGATCTCCAGCAACTATTCTCACCGAGGTTTTCCCCACATTGGGTTTTCCTCGTATATATCTGGTGTTGTGTGTTGCATCTTTGTGCATGTGGTATATTGATTTTTTAGCAAGTCCATTCACACACCTTGTTTACACTGTTTGAGCTACCGGTTAGCACTTAGTTTGTTTTATATATTACTGGTATCTCCTTGTTGAAAGAAAAGAGTTTAAATCATTGATTCACCCCCCTCTCAGTGATCCATTGTGTCCAACACTTTTCTCATTTTTTCCATGAGATTCTGATATTGATTTTGGCATAGCATTTTTTCTTTTATTTTCTTGCCTTGACTTGTAAGACTTGGGTATGACAATTACAATGGTGTTAGAATGTTGGATTTTTCACTAGCCACATGACCAACTAGGTATATGTAACAACTTAGAGCATGTGATTAATGTGTGAGATATAGAAATTGATAGATGTTGGGTAACAAGCCTTAATAGTGAAACCTCTACACAACCACGGATAAAGCTTAATCACAAGGTGACTTCTTAAGATAAATTACTAAAGACCTCCTAAATAATTCATGAACAAGTATCTAGGAAATGAGATCGCCTTCTCTCCGTTCAATGTAGACAAGTGAATGATTTAGACAATCCCCTTATTTTATTGATGCAAATATATACGCAAGAAAAGATTATATGCTATGAATATTGTGAATGTGATGCATTTAGGAAAGAAACTATATGAGATTCAATGTGTTAAGGAAAATGATATGCAAATGTGGAAAGAAAATGCTAAATTAACCTAGCCCTTAGACGTAATATCTTTGTAGGTGCATGTTAATCATGGGATCTAAGAATGGATCTCCCTCCATTTTTTTAAAATGATAAGTGTCATTTCTAGCTACACTTGTGATGACAAAGGGACCTAACTAGTTAGGTTCATACTTTCTTGGTTTTTTACATTCTGTGAGATTTGTTTCATTCTCCTTAAGTACAATATTCCCTACTTAGAAGCAACATGGTCTTACTCTTTTTTTATAGCTTCGTCTCATTTGGTTTTGATAGCCTTGCAAATGATTCAAAGTGCTTTGTCATTTTTCATCCAATAATTCAAGTTCTTGTAAGTGGGCAACCCTATAGTCTTCCTTGGATATGATGTGTTTCAGAGAGATTCTTAGTGATGGTAATTCTACCTCGATAGGTAAAATGGCTTCTGAGCCATATACTAAAGAGTAAGGTGTAGCACCAGTAGTTGTGCAGACACCAATTTGATAAGTCCAGAGAACTGGATTCAGTTGAAGATGTCAGTCTCATCCAATGTTGTTGATAACTTTCTTTTAAATTTTCAATATGGTTTTATTTGTTACTTCAACTTGTCCATTGCTTTCGGGGTAATAAGGAGTTGCAAAATGTTATTGAATGTGGAATTGATCACAAATTTCACTCACTTCTTAATTTTTAAAGGGTCACCCATTATTATTGACATTTCACATGTCCATATCTGTAGATGACATAATTCAAGATGAACTTATCTATCTATTTGTCTATTACGTAGGTCATAGGGATTTCCTCAACCCATTTAGTAAAGCACTTAGTAGCTATGAGTATGAACTTTTGTCCATTGGAGGATGTATGGTTTACCTTCCCAACAAGATCTAGTCCCCATTGTAATAATGGCCATGGTGAAGTAATCGGTTGAAGATCTTGAGCAGGTGCATGGATCAGGTCTCCATGTATTTGACATTGTCTGCATCTTTGGACATACTTGTAGGCATCCTTTTCTATTATTGGCTAATAATACCTCGTTCTCAACAATGTTTTTGCTAGTGTCGGACCAAAAGAGTGTACTCTGCATATCCCATCATGAACTTCTTTCAGGATAGATTGTGCCTCCTCCTCATTGATACATCGAAGTAAAGTACCATCTAGGCTTTTTCTATATAAAGTATCAGTAATGATTGTGTGTTTTGCAACTTAACGGATAAGTGTATTTATTTGATTGTGTGAGAGATCAAGAGGTATATATTGATCATGAAGGTATACACCTTTGTACCAAGGAGATTTGGGTCCATTTATCATGCAAACATATTCAGTAGATGGTATTTCATATGATGGTACCATAAGTTGCTCGACTATGAACTCAAAGTGAGTTTCATTGTTAGGAATATCTAAGAGAGAGCCTAATGTTTCCATAGTGTTAACTGCTTTGATTTGTGCTCTTGGTATTTTCTCAAATGTTATATTGGTGAATTGTTGATTGTATTCTTCCACCAACTATTTATAAGGTGTCATCTTGTCATCTTTTGTATTGCAATCATCATTGACTTGATTGATGATAAGTTGTGAATCTCCATAGACTTGTAACTCCATGATTTTCCATTGTATGGTAGTATGAATTCTTATTACCAGGGTTTCATATTCAGCTATGTTATTGGTATAAGAGAAGTTGATTCTAAATAATTTAGGAATGGAATCTCCTTGAGGAGTTATGAAGAGAATTTGTGCTCCTGCTCCATGAAAATACACTTTCCAGTTTGTAGGTGCTAAAAATGTGAACACTAATTCATCTGGAAAATATACCACCATTGGATGACTATCTTGCAGGGGTGCCTCCACAAGTTGGTCTGCTATGATTTGTCCCTTGATGGTCTTTCTATTGACATACTCTATGTCAAATTCACTTAGTATCATGACCCACTTGGAAAGTCTTCTGGTAAATGCTACTCTATTCAAAAATTACTTGAGTGGATCAAAGTGTGCAATGAGATAAACTTTATGACTCAACATATAGTGTCTTAACTTCTAGGATGAAAAGATCATTGTGAGACATGCTCATTATATTGTTGTGTAGTTGAGTTCATAACCTATAATTTTTCTAGTAATGTAGTAGATAGCTCTCTCTTTTCCTTGCTCATCATGTTGTTCTACAAGAGCACCTAAGGAGGAATTTGTTGCTGATATGTACATGAGTAATGGTTTCCCATGTGTTAGTGGTACCAAAACTGGTGTAGACAAAATATATTCTTTTAGTGTTTGAAATGCCTCCTATCATTGTTTTGTCCATTTGAATGTGACACCTTTCTTCAAAAGATGTTGAAATGGTTAGCACTTGTCTACCAATTGTGCAATGAAGTATCTTATGGATTGTAGTCTCCCTTGTAGACTTCTTAATTGCTTGAGCATAGTAGGTGATGGCATGTCTACTATAGCTTTGACCTTTTCTGGATCTATTTCTATGGCATGGTTTGATACAATTAATCCCAAGATTTTACTAGATGTTACCCCAAACACACACTTTTTGCAATTTAGGTGGATATTGTATTGCTCAAGTCTATCAAATATTTTAGCTAAGACATGCAAATGATCACCCCTTGTTGTGGATTTAGCCAGTAAATCATCTACATGGTATTCCATGATTTTGTGTATCATGTCATGAAATAGAGTGGTCATTGTCCTTTGATAATTAGCATTGACATTTTTAAGGCTAAATGGTATCACATTCTATCAATAGGCTCCCCATGGGCAAGTGAAATTCATTTTATGTTGGCCTTCTAGTGCAATCTTGATCTGATTATAACCAGAAAAACCATCCATGAGTGATAGCATTCCTTTGCCAGTTGTCAAGTCCACTATCATGTTTATGTTATTGAGTGGAAAAACATCTTTTGGGTAGGCCTTGTTGAGATCCCTAAAGTTAGTGCAGATTCTAATACCTCTAGTATGCTTGGTTACTGGGACTAGATTAGAGATCCATTATGCATAGTTTATGGGTCTAATGAAACCCACATCTAATAATTTCTACAATTCAATTTTGACCAACAAATCTATGTGAGGATGCATTTTCCTGAGCTTCTGCTTGTATGGTTTTACTCCTAGAAGTAATGACAGATGATGCAAGACTAACTCAAGGTCTAACCCTAGAATATCAAAATAAGACCATGCAAAGTTGATTAGCATTTGTGTGAAAAATTGAATGAATTTTTCTTTTTCCATTGGATTCAAAGATTTTGCCAGGTGTATCTTGTGTACTATCTCAACATCTCCAATATTTATCTCTTTAGTTTATTCAACTAGCAATGCTGATTGGTCTTTGTCTATGGGAAGGTTGTCCAATCTATTGTGAATCATATGTTCTGGTTCATTTTCATCATCAGGATTAGAAGAGGATCTTTCTTCTCCAAAATATGTAGTTCTATCAAGATCTATGGCAAAGCCAACTTTGTGATCATCATAAGGAAGTTCATCCCTTGCACCAAAGACTTCAACTATAGCTTCATCATTTTGAAACCAATCTAATTGTGGTTGCCTTTCTTGCCCCCGATCTATTAAATGACGATATATGAGACAAAGATCTCTTTCATCAATAGGAGAAGATGATGTCAAGATCATGTGGATTTTGTTGTCAAAAACATACTTGACTAATGGTGGGAAGATTGGTATGTCTTTATTCAATGTCATCATCTTCAGCTAGTTGGTTGTCATAAACTCTAAATGTTGAAAATGTGATACAACTGTGTGTAGATAGAAACTCATAATCATGTGAATCAGTTATAATCTCCATATATGTTTCTCTATCTGATTCATATTCATCAATTTCTTCAATTGGAGAAAGAGGATAGTTAGTTGTATCAATGATGAATGGGAGAGTATCCTAAATGGCAGGCTCTTCTTCTGTAATTAAAGCTTCATTGAGTGCTTGAATAAGAGATATGAGCAATATTTAATTACCATCTCTTGTTGTTTCTATCCTTGTTTCTATTGATATAATACTTAACGATGAGGGTGTGGAAGTATCTAATGCTAGTGCAATTCATGTATCCAATATCAATGTATTGACATGGGATTTTGGCTAAGAGACTCTTTATAATATGTTGTTTCATCTTGGTGATTCAAGGTCATGATCTTCACTTGTTATTATTAGGGTATCTGGTCTAGCTGGTCTTCTTTTCCTTGTCAAGCCAATGTACCCTAATCCCCAATTCTTTGATTTTTTTAAGGTAATATGGGCTCTATGATGCTTTGTGCATGTTCCCCCAAGCTTGTGGTTCCATCATAACCATGAAATCATAACATATTGAAACCATTACCATATTTTTCTAAGGAGACTTTTATGTTTGGAGTTGTGAAGGGGAAAAAGCGAGATCGGGTGACTAGGACCTAACCCAACTTTAGCCAACACATTGGGAATACAAAAGAGCCTAGGGAGATGGATCACTTTGGCTAATTCTTGTGAGAAAGAGAGATCCAAGTATTACCTCTTAGGGTTTCTATTCATCTTGTTGTATGTGATGAGAAAAATAGGGTTTGGTTGATCAACTAGACTAGGAGATAAACAATGAAGCACATATGAACTGAAATTGCACAAACTTGCAGATTTGATATTAAGATACTAAAAGAAGAGAAGGGGGATGAATTTGAATGTGTATCTAGTGTTGGAAAATGGACCAAACTCACCAGGACTAGGGTACCATGCCCCTGTCCCTGAGAATCTGACAAAAAGCTGCAACTGAAGGGCTGAAATCCCGAGATCCTGAGACACCACCCTGTCAAAATTCACTGAAAATGAGGAGGAGCAAGGCACCATGCCCTTGTCTTGGGAAAGACTATGGCATCATTCCCCTATCCTTGGTGGATTTGGGGCATTCTGAGACTTTTGGGTTGTCCTTATGTCTTCTTCTAATCCAAAACTCCTATGAGGTACCTGTACCTACACTATAGCTAAAAAGAGAGGGTTTGGGTGGCTATATAGGGTTTTTCCTCAGTCAAACCCCCTATTTTGGTGATTTCCACCTCCACAAATAGTTGATAATGTACTTAAAATGTGTGTGCTATAACCTTGTGTGTATGCAAGATCCTAAATGATAAGAAACTAGAGCTACCCTACGCTTTGGAGAGTAAACCCTAAATGCATTTAAATGTAAATATAAATGGCAATGCTCCAAATCAAATGTGTTAAATGATCTAAAGCATGAATGTAAATATGCAAATAAATGTAAATAAGTTCATACAAAGACATGTAAATAACATGAAATCATACCAATCCCCAAGGGAGAGATATTTGCCACTAGATCTCCTATTACTCTTTAATGTCTTCAAGGCTCCTAATTGATGATGAATGTTTGATGAAATGTTGTTGAATTTTTTTGAAGACTCCACATAGGCTTCTCTTTCACTACATATAAGCTCCTTCAAAATTGCTCCAAGACTTTGCTCTTAGATTCTATCTCTTCAAATGAGGAAAGAGAGCTCTTATGTATGAACCCCTAGATCTTAATTTTGTCTTTAGGTCAACCTAGGATTTGAATTTCCCGCTAATATTTTGGGATTAAGCATTATAATATCATAGAATTATGCTTCCAAAATTTCAAGAAAAAAGTCATGGACCATGTGCACTTTGCACATGGTCCGACCAACTTTTCACCAAATTTTCAAGTTCATTAGATATTATGATATTAGAGCGAATCCCAAAGTTACAGCTGATTTTGAGATGTTTTGATATACGAAATCGGACCTTAAAGGTCAAAATACAACATAATTAGGGTTTATGATTTAATGATTTATTGGAGGAATAAAATTAAAAAGGGGCACACTTAGGGTAAAGAGCCCAATTTTATGATGTGGGGAGTGATGAAAAATGACTTTAGATTTAATTAAATTAATTAATTAAATGCTTAAAGGGAAATTA
Source organism: Cryptomeria japonica (assembly GCF_030272615.1). NCBI lineage: Eukaryota > Viridiplantae > Streptophyta > Pinopsida > Cupressales > Cupressaceae > Cryptomeria > Cryptomeria japonica. The sequence continues at coordinate 141,482,250 of NC_081406.1, forward strand.
CAATGCAAGATGCAAACACACTAAGGCAAGTGTTAAACCAAGCATGGAATTGTACCACCGTAGCAAGGCTATACAATTTATGATGCTATAGGAGTGTCATTTTCTTCCTTATATAGCCATCCATTGATATCTTCATCTAGAGATTCTTCATTAAGCCCTCCCCATCTAATAAAAGAACAAGAATCAGAAAAATGGACAATTTCCTTCCCTTTATCTTTGTTTGTTAGATTTGGTAATGTTCTCCCAAAGGACCTAGGAGATAGTTGCCCTATTGACAAGGTTCTAGAACATGAGTACATGCCACACCCTTCATATTTGATTTGAAGGGGGGGTGGTGTAGGTGTGCAGGATGATGATGTTGATGTTTCTACAATCTTTAGGGATTCCATTTGCATGTGGAGTGGAGCTACCTGATTGATGGGTACTTGATTATCTATGCTTTCTCTCAGGTAATTGCAGTGCTGAAAAAGGGTTTTGATCGCCATGTATGGTGATCTCAATGCCATTATAAGGGAACTTGACACATTGGTGAAAACTTGATTGCATGACCTGCATGGCATGTATCCATGGGTGTCCTAGTAGCATGTTGTATCCCAATTCTCTATCTAAGATTTGGAAAGTGATATCTATGCTAACCGATCCTACTTACACTGGCAAGGTTACTATACCCTTGGAGGGGCATTCCTCATCATCAAAAGCTTTGATATTGATTCTCTTGGTAGGATCAATATGATGCTCAGAGTAACCTAGAGCTTTTATTAGATGCAAGGTGCATATATTGAGCCCAGCTCCACCATCTATGAGTACTCTTCAAACTTTCTTTCTATGAATAAGAGCTTCTTAGTGTAGGGGATTATTGTGTATAGGCTTGTCTATAGGTACATCATGTTCAGTGAATGCTACCTTGGAAGCTGCCAAGTTTCCAACCATGGATTGAAATGTATTCTCATCTATATCTCTGGCAACAAAAAATTCTTGTAATGCTTTGTCTATGACTTCTTATGAGCTAGTCAGATGTGAAGCAACTCAAACAATGAAATTTGGGCTAGAGTCCTTTTTAGTTGATCAACCATATTGTAATTGCTTGTCAGTGGAGGGGGGTTTGATGGTACCCCTTGCAATGTGACCTTGGATCTTCATGTGATAACAACACAATCTCTACTCCTTGGATGTACTATAATTGTGGCAACTATGTCATCTCCTGCACTAATTGCATAATCATATGCAACACTGGTAAAATTTGCATTGTTATTTTGTGCATTTGAACTAGAAGATTTCCCTTTATCATGCTTAAAAAAAGGGTCCTTGAATATGGTGTAGTCTATACTAGCTGATCCTTTATTGTCATCCACTATGATATCCCCTTGATCAATAAGGTATTGTATCAAGTTCTTGAGTTTGTAACATCTTGTTGTTTTGTGGCCTTTTGAATGGTGGTATTCATAGAAATAATTGTCATTCTACCAAGCGGGCTTGAATGGACCAGGTTCATAAGGTCGATCCTCTGGCAAAGTTATGGCATTATTTTTAACCAACTTCTTGAGAGCTGACTCAATTGGTTCCCCCAAAGGTGTGAAATTGCTTTTTGGATCATTTATCCTTGGGGGTTTTGGATTGCTTGACTGAGCCACATTGGAATTTTCATTGTTGTTTTGAGTTTGATTCTTGTTGAAAGAATCAACTGGCCCTTGAAGTGTTACCACTGGTTGAGATCTATTAACAACATGGGCATCTACAACTCCATCATTCGTAACATTCTTGTTCTTAGACCAAAACTTTGTCTTTTCATTGCTTGTATTCATGGTTGGCCCATTATCCTTGTGATGTTTAAGTATTCCTTGTTCTAACAAGCCCTTCTTGCACTTTATTCATTTTTCTATGATTCTTTTGAAAGTGCTTATACATTGCACTTGTAATAGATATTTGACTTGAGGAACAAGGTTCTAAGAAAAAATGTCTACTTGCTCAACTTCAAGAATATGAATGAGACATCTGCGGTATAGAGCTCTCGATCTTTGTAAGAATGTAGGAGATGCTTCACCTTCCTTTTGTCTAGTTGCGTATAGATCCATTAGGGTAACTAGATTGTCTATATTGAATAAAAAAATTGTGATGAATAGCTCGGCCAACTCTCCCCATGAAGTAATCTAGGTAGTAAATGCGAAAACCATTCCAATGTGGTCCCTCCAAGAATTTTGGGGGATAGGTGCATCAAGTATGTGTCTTCATGGGCCACTTCTATACATGTTGTGAAGAATTTTCTAACATGATCTTGTGGATCACCTTTCCCTCTATACTTGTTGAATCTTGGAGTCTCAAAATATGGTGGAAAAGGTGGCATGTACAAAGTCCTTTCAAAAGGATGAGGATGGAGATCCTTCATAGTATAGCTCTTCTTGTCATTAACTATTTGCATGTTGGTCATCTACTTTTGGAGATTCTCTACTTGTTGAGCCAAGATCTCTATTTGGGTCAAGGGTGTGCTGACCCTATAAGCATTTCCCACAAAAGGAATAGTGTTTTAGTACCTTGGAGCTTGTTGAAAGGTTAACTAACCATATAAGGATGTAAATTAGGACTATATGAGGATGATAATGAGGACTATGCAAGGACTTATGCAAAGTTTTGTACTGTTGGATTGTCAAATGTTTCAAGGTACACTCTGTTTCAAGAAACTATGTTTGTAGGACAAGTCTTTTTTAAATTTTGAGAACACTGTCTGAGGATAAGTATAGCTAGATGAATTGTGTTTTGACAAACTCTAAGAATTCAAAGTTACTCAAGGTAGAGCCTAAAATAGCCCAAATACTGACTCAATATTGGTCTAGCACAATGATACACATAAAAAACACAGAAGATAATCTTAGGGTGGATAATGGAAAATATTCAAAGAGGCCCTTACAATAAATATCAAAACAATATGAACAGCTAGAGAGTCTGGAAGCACTTGCTCCACTCCATGGCACACACTTCTTGGGCATGCCAGTCTCTCTTACCCTGAAGATCCGAAGATCTTATCACCAAGGGATTTCTATCTCATAATGCAAGGTACATGAAGGGTATCTATGGGGTACGATCCGCACTCTTGGAATAAATGAATGTGGGATTTGGGCTACTAAGTTGGTTCTTATTGTAAATTTCAAGGGATTTTGATCCAACAACAGGTTCTCAGAGCAAGCCACTTAAAGCTTTAGTTAAGCTTATCGGTGCAGCGAAGGCCCCCACATACATCAAATTCACTCAACACTCTAGCCGCATGACCAGTATATTTATATAGTGGCTTGAAAAACCCACTCAAGAGTACACTGGGAGAGATGATGTCCCCAATGCATCCCAATTCGAAGTACCTATGTGGGGTGATGAAATCCCTAGTCAAACATACCCCAGTACTAAAAAGAAAAAGCGGGTTTTGTTATCACCTTTCCCTCTCTCCCAAGACCTCAAAGGCGAGTGGAAAGGTACTTAATACAACAATAGGTCCACCCAAGACACAAAAAAGTTTTTTTCCCTTAAATATCACAATGTGTGATTTATTCTATTGATAATCCTGATTCACGTCAATTTTAAAGCCCAAACTGAGGTGGGATATGCATGTGCATGTCTATTTTAAATATTAAAGTGAAGTGTGAGATCATGCATGTCAATTTTAATCCAAGATTTATTTTAAGCACCAAGATGAAGTGTGAGATCATGCATGTCAATTTTAATCCCAAGATTAATTTTAAGCACCAAGTTGAAGTGTGAGATCATGCATGTCAATTTTAAACCCAAAATCAATTTTAAGCACCCTGCTGAAGTGTGAGATCATGCATGTCAATTTTAAGCACAAAATCCAAAAGTGAGTTAGCCCTAAAGGATCTTGCACTCAAATTATCAGTAATCTCAAAATAGTCTGGGATGATCAAGCCTTCTCTATAATTTCACCACATGCTACAAACAAACAATTAGTAGCAAAAATCAAAATGACAACATTAAAAAAAAAGTTTGTTTGTTTTGTTTGTTTTGTTTTTTTTTAACCCCAAAATAAAATTACAAAGAAGATACCCTTGATGAATTTCTAAGAGATTTCCAAAAATGTAATAATTTAAAAAAAAGACATTAATTTTCACCTTGGAGAGCAAATTTATGGAAAAACATGAATTTTTAAAGATCTAGCTTTACATTAATTATTTGGCATCAAAATCAAAAGTATAAAGAAGATACCCCCTATGAAATTTTAAGAGCTTTCCAGAAATATAAGAATATTAGAAAAATTCTTTGATTTGCGCCTAAAATTTGGAATTTATTAAAAAATTAAAATGATCATATCTCGATCAAAACAGATGGTACAGATCCGAATTTTTTTTATAGGCGTCTCTCAAGATCCTTAACCTGTTGTAAACAAATCTCATAGAAATTCATTTATTTTCTTCAAAAATAAAATATTTATGAAAAATATTAAAATTGTTAGACACAATGCACCACTTAGAGGGGGTGAATAAGTGGTTCTCAAACTTTTCTCTTCTGCTATCCTCTGTGAGCATACCGGTTAATAGATCTAACTCTATGTAGACTTACCAATTAGTAGGGAGACCTACACAAGAGCAATCACATAAGGGACATCACATAACACCAATATATACGAGGAAAACCCAAGATGGGAAAAACCTCGGTGAGCAATGCTGCTGGAGACTTGCTCCAATCTAGCCTCACAATGAAAACATTGTTACAAAGTTTAGGGCACCAACCCAATGAGCACCAACCCTTGACTTTATAGGCTACAACCCAAAGGAGCTACAAACCCTGACTTTAGGGCACCTACCCAAGGAGCACCAACCCCTAAATTTATGGGCTACAACCCAAAGGATCTACAACCCCTGCACTGAGCTACAACTCAGTGTTCTTAAAGTAAACTTAAAATACAAAAGTAGTTATCTTGTTACAAGTATATCTTGCAACCATTTCATTACCTTACTCTGTTGGTAAGATACCTTCTCTAAAACACCGACTCACTTCTCTTGTTGCTCACACCTATTGCTTCTCTGTCGGAATGCCCTATCGGTACACCTCTTCTACTCTTCTTCTTTGTAGGATCTCCTCTTCACTGCTCTTCACTTTACTAGTGCTAAACTCTACCGGTCCACTGTCTGCCTTCTCTATAGCTCTCTTCACTTTTTCTCTGTCGGTATAACCACTACTAGTTCTTCTCTTCACTCTCCCTCTTGTCTTAGATACTCTCTAAGCACTTGGCTGATTTTCTCTCACATGCAGAAGAAACACTCAATCACTTCACAATAGCACAATATCTTTCTTCTCTTCAGCAGCAACACCTAACAATGTATTTTGCCTTCATATTTATAGACTGGTTTTGATGCAGAGGTTGGCAGCAATAGGTTGATAAACCCACCTACACACCTTGGTCTTCTTTACCTTGAGTCTCCCTCATGGCTATGATTCACACCTCAACTATGAAATCAAACTCTTACCCTTAACCAGGGATGGAACAACACTTCTACCCACTTCCTAAGACCTATCAAGATCTTCCACAATGCTATTTTGAAACACAAGACAAATATTGGCTTTTGAGGCCTAGACAAGCCTACTGGTACAGGTTTACCGGCACTGGTCTATCGGTTAGTAGCCCTATTTCACTATCTTTTTGGACTTTTCTCCAAATAACACCAAACAACACCCTAAACAAATTTAGGTTTCAGACACCCTTTTGGGATTACTATCATATTCCAAAAGAGTGGAATTCCACCCTATTCCTGCACTCTTCAACACCTACTTGGGTCATGGGCCTAATTGATCATATTAGACCGAGTTCACAAAGGAGGTATATGAGAATGGGATCACAGGAAGGTTCCAACTCTTGAAGACATTTCTTCTATGTTCAAATACTCCAATTGCATCAATTCAACTCATCATCTCATCATTGTTAAGTGTATGCTCAATGAAACTCATCTAATCTAATCTAAACCCTCAACTAGTTTAGACTAGGGCTTGGTGGTAATGTACCAACCAACTCCTCTAACTTCTCCCCTCTAGAATCTCAAAATACATGTCCCTAACTTGCATTCTACCCATGGCCATCAGATCCCAATGAGTAGATTGCGAGTTAGGGTCTTATTTTCATGGTAACCCTTGAAAATGGAGGGTTCCAAACCTGCAGAGGATAAAACACTTATAACTTCCACTAAACTTTACTTCCTGAGGTAATACCAAATGCATTGGAAGGGTGTTTCAGGGTTCTTTCTAACCAAATCAAAAATTCATCAATAGATCTCATGCTCTATATGGATAGTGCGGAAAAATGTCACGGTTATGGTGAAATCAAACTTGTTCTATTCACTTTCTCCACCAAAGTTTACAAAACTTTCAACTCTCTCAACCCTATGGTTGTCCAAGTATATATAAAACCTTTTCCAACATCCATAACAACTTTTGAATAGTTAGGACCATTGGAGAAGTAGTTGGCATCCTACCAACAACTTTGAAAAGTTGCTTGACAACAAATCCAACATTTTGCAACTTAGGACAACATCGGTTATTAATCACCTATACCTTATGGAAACACATCCAAGGTCATTATTTGCCATTTTTTTAGATTCCAAACACCTAAGACAACATTCTAGACATACTAACATTGAAAACCCAAATTCCAATCCTTCATGGCCTAATGGACCTCTAGGTTTATATGCTCACCTAAGATATTATTGACCATACAAATAGGCATTCAATTACATCAAGGTTGATCATTGATTCAACCCATTATTACATCACAAATGGACCTATAGACACCATCATGTGCTTGAAAATAGATGTGTAATAGAATGTGCTCTTCACCATACTCCCGAGCCCAAAAGAAACTCAAGCCCCTTGAGTTGGGATGTCTACAAAGTGAGTTTTGATCTTCTCATTGGCTTCTAAGGTCATCCTTGTAGAATCTTATAAAGGTTGATTCTTCCATTTGACTAGGTACTCCAAGTAAGTCTTCCTCCTTGTTTTCTTGCTAACCCTTTCATCCAAAATGCACTTAATATCAGGTTTGAGAGGGGAAGGAAGTCCTTCAAACATAGCTAGACTGGAAGAATCAAATGGACCTGCAACACAAACATCATCCACGGAACCTTTATATGCATATATATCAGATACATTGAATATAGGAGATAAATCAACATCAGGGGGTAGATCTATCTTGTATGCATTTGTTCCACATCGTTTTAGGACCTTAAAAGGACCTATCTTTTTCATGAGTAGCTTGGTGTACTTCTTCTTAGGGAGTCTTTCTTTTTTTAGTTGAATCATCACCATGTCTCCCACTTTAAACTGAACATCTCTCCTTGTGACATTTGTTGCTTGCTTATACTTTTCAGTGGTTTGTATCAATCTATCCCGAATTTGTTGATGTATGTCTCTCATCACTTTGGAAAAATCATCTGCTTGAGCACTCCTTCTTTCAATATTTTGCACTTCTCTAAGTTCAAGAACACCTCTAGGATGGGTTCCATATACAATTTGGAAAGGACTCAGTCCGGTACTTCTGTTCACAGAGTCATTAGATGAGAATTCTACTTGTGGAAGAATAGTATCCCAAGTGACCCCATGGTCCTTAGTCAAACACCTCAACAAATTACCAAGGGATCTATTAATCACCTCTATCTATCCATCAGATTGAGGGTGATAAGAAGAAGAGAAGGACAAATTTTTCCCTAACCTATGCCACAAAGTCGTCCAAAAATGTCCTACAAACTTAGGATCCCAGTCTAAGATAATGCTTAAAGGTAGCCCATGAAGTCTAACAACCTCCTTGAAGAACAATGTTTTTAGACTCCAAACACCTAAGACAACATCCTTGACATATTAACATTGAAAATCCATATTCCAAGCCTTCATGGCCTAATAGACCTCTAGGTTTATATGCTCACCTAAGAGACTATTGACCATACAAATAGGCATTCAATTACATAAAGGGCAATCATTGATCCAACCCATTATTAAATCACAAATGAAACTGTAGACACCACCATGTGCTTGAAAATATATGTGTAATGGAATGTGCTCTGCACCAGGTTTTCCCACCGAAAGCCAATTCAAATTCTAGGCGGTTAGGGTTTCTTCACCATCCTCGAGGCAAACCAAATCCAATCAAATCATGTCTAATCTGATCTTCTAGACTGCTAGTTGCACAACTCCTCCATTTACACACCTCCTAGATCACACCTTCCATCTTTGGCAATATGTTTTTTACCTTATCGGCTGGTCTCTTGGTAAAACACCAAGATTTGGTTCTACTATTTCCTTCATCTACCTCTATCTCCTTAATCACTCTTAGTTGGCTCATAGTTTTCCTCCAGACCTCGAGCCTCAAACCCCTACAACAGCTCTGCAACATGTCCCATTATTTGTGGGACCTTCCATTAATTTTGACCAACCCTGGAACTACCTTGTTAGTGTACATTCCATCTTTATCCAAATGTAGGTTTGCCACCTTGACTCCAAGTGACATCCATGTCGACCAACTGCCAGCTTGGCTCTTCATGTTAGTCCAAATAGGATCACCAACCAAACACTTCTACCCATTCTCTTCTCTACCAGTATACAAACCCTCTTGGTATCTCACACTCTACTGGTTAACTCATCATGTCTTCTCTCTGCTGAACAATTGGTCGAAGACCTTGACTGATCGTTAGACATGTCTCTCTTGACCATGCTCATTCCCACAAGATGGGAAGACATCTGCATCTGCACCTTTCACATAATACTGGTGGACTTACATACTGGTAAACCTTCTTGATGACACTCTGTCATCAACCTTCACCAGACACCATCTTCAATCACGCCACTTCCTCTGTTTTCATATGCTCCTCCTTGCCTTCTCCTTGTTCAGCTAGGACCATATCACAACTAGTTTGTCAAGATGAAAAACACATCACATTCCTTTTATACTGGCATTTCAACATGCCTTTACCTCTTCTGTCTTATCTCAAAGAATCATGGTGCACACCATGCATACCTGGAGATAAGTTCCACTTATTGGTGGAGTGGCATCTTGCCTTCTGCATCCGATAGTGTTCTCATTTGACTTCCCTATTTGTGCAACATTTCTTCAAGTAGGCACATGTGATCCAATGTGCACACATTCACTGTCATTCATCTCTTCATATGATGATTGCATCTTCATCAGGTGGGAGTCTTGTTGTCTTGCAACCTTAAAATAGTATACCTGTTCATTCTTCTCCTCCAGTGTTGATGCGATTTAGGTAACATTTTGCCTCTTCAGCACAAAGAACCACTCAAACACCTTGATCATCCTGCTTGTACACTAGTCATGACCTTTGCAGGCTGACAACCACTCAGTTGATTTGACTTCTCCATGTCAACACATCACTTACCAGTTGACATCTTTTCCTTACCAGTGATATAGTGTATCATTATTGATCACCGTACCATCTCATCTACACAAGTCAGGCACTAACCCGTGTACCGGTGACTCTCAGGTTCATCTTCCTTACCTTACCAGGGTTCTACAACACAAGGTGATATCCAAGATATATCAACCTATACTCCTTCTTAAAAGTGTTGCACATACTTCTCTCATGCCGGTAGGTACTCCTATACCAGTTGACATCAATGACAACACAATGCCAACAATCTCCCCCTTTGTCATTGATTTCAACTCTTGTAGTATCTGGCATTCTACATAATCCTTCTCCCCCTTACTGTGATCCATGGATTCTCACACATGTAGTATGTAGTATACTATAGTCATTCTTCTCCCCCTTTTACAACAATGACAAAGGGCAGTGTTAGGAGATCATTCCTCCATGTATTTACCGGTCACTGACAGAATTCTTCCTCCCCTTTTTATTTATCGATTGTTCCTCAAGTCATATTTTGATACCAATTGTTACATTTTGTTACATTTTCTAAAGTGACAGCACTTGAGATGGAGGATTCAACCATCAACTGACACCAATTGAGTATGTAAAATCTGTACCATTTGTCAAAACACTCAATTTCAGAGGGATGTGTTAGTGAACACTACTCACCTCTCGGTCAACCTGCATCACCTCCTATTTGATCCAAATTTATTTAGGAATAAAATGTGATCATACTACCAATACAACCAACCAGAGGATAGGTAGATATCCCTTACAATAAAATTCTTCTAGGGATTCCTATTGCAATTTTCATCATCTACAGTTTGAGCAGTCAGTATCCTTATTAGTTCAAGCATGTCATCTCTGCATCATGAGCACTTGAACTCCCCCTAAGCTACACATCTTAGGTTCTCATTGTTAGTTAGTTCTAATACTGGGACTCCAATCTTCATAATATACCGGTTGAGTTGTGCATATATGATCATCTGATGATTCTTCATTTCCATTGTATCCACCACAGCTTATGACGTGATCTTTAATTCACACAATGCCATACAATGACATCATCATGCCATAAAATAAACTGGTTAGCCCAAAGATATGCAAACCTACATGATCAGCAACTGAGGCCACTCATGTCATTCAGGTCTTCATCAACACCACCTGAGACAAAGCTTCACTCCATGCTACCAAGGCTATTGCAATGATCTCCAACCCCATTGTCTTACATAACCTGCAAGTACCTGTTAGCAGTCATACTGGTAACAATCTGTACATACCAGTTTCCTGTACTGGTTCATTATCACTACCAAAGCACCTTCATGTGACTCCCGACATCTTGTGTCACCATGTATCTGATTCCAATTTTTATCTTGTCATGCACAGACACATCAGTAGTGATCCAGCATTCATCTATAGGTGTGTAGTCAAGCAAGCCTCTACACATACTTATCTTTTCATTCTCATTCTTCATACCGGTAACAACATGTCCTTTCATGTTTCCTTCATCACTAGCATTTCAGTGATTTTCATGTTGAGACTATTGTGGATGCTTTATTTTTATGCATTATGGATTTAGAACTTGTATGATTCCATGATTTGGATAACATTGATGTATATTGATGCTTAATTTCTATGCATTATAGGTATAGAACTCTATATGATTCTAGAATAAGATAACTTTGGGATGATGTATGTCATTATTGGAGTTGCAGGACTTTACTATGATGATAGAATTAGGATGCATGTCTTCTGTATGGATCAAAATTATGAGGATTGTGATAATTACTTATGTGGATTTATTTGGATATAAGATATATTGATATTTTTTAATGTCAATTATATGTAGAGTGTTTGATGTGTATTCTTATTCATGTGTTTAATATTTTATGAGGTTATTTGGAATTACTAATGTGTAATTGAGTTGTGCAGGAAAAATATCCATGTGACCATGGAAATACTATGGAGAACCAAACCTAGACCTATGTACGTTCGTAAAACCAAGGGTTGTCTATTTGGAGAGACAACACCCCGTATGTATCGTATTTTATTTGTGAAAGTAAATGTTGCATGTGTGTTAAATTGAATTATTAATTTATGTAGATCCAACAAAAGACAAATTTCATGTGTAATTTTGTAATGTATTTTATTGTGTAACTTGACACATGAGTTGATTTATGTCTTGATTTTTGACTTGTCTCTTAGAGGGAGTTGTTTCAACCATATCCTTTTCAAACATTTGAATGTGGTTCTAAATTTTCCTTGAGTAAAGAGTCTTTGGAGTGGTCAACTTAGGTTTGACCCGAAAGTTAACTTTAGATGGGTTTATAAGGGGTCAAATGGACTCCTAGGGGTAGTTTAGAGGTTCCTAAAGTCCATAAGGTATACCTATAGGTTAGGAGTATTTTTAGGCATGTGACTACTTCCATGTGACTGTTTAGTCACCTCAAAAAGTGGGTTTCCTAAGGTGAGCGAAAATTCAATTTAGAAGGTGCCATCTAGGTTAGATAACCTTCCCTTTTGATGTGAGATCATTTTTCCCACTTTCTCTTACTTTTTCCTTTTTCAGTTTTAGAAACCTGTGAGAACTCTCACTAGAGTCTTTTTAGGCAAGAATGAGAGACTTTGTGGGTAATCACGCACTCTCCATTTTTAGGGATCATGCAATTTTGAAAAGAATAGTTTTGAGATAGAATTTTGGCGAAGTGTAGAAAGAAGAATTGTGGAATTGGGCTGCTCATCCTCAAACTAGTTCTAGCAAACCTTTGGGCAGATTGAAGGTTGGTTCATCTTCTCCTTTTGTTTCTTTTTACATTGCATGTTTATGTTGGAAAGATTGCTTATATGTAAAAGTTGGTTTCTTGTATTTTCCTTTGTGAAAATTATTATGTGACCTATCTATTACTTCTTTTATGCATTTTCTTGTGATTTGGGAGTAACCAAGGCCTTCTACTCTTGAGAGAGTAGGATGGTCTTGTGGGTGGTAGGAGTTTGACAACCCTCAAGTGAGAGGCTCTCATTATGAGAGTGATCTCAAGGGGTGTATATGTGACCCTTGCTGCATGGCCCGGTTTATGCATTTGGGGGTCATAAGGAGAGAAAGTATGGCATGAATGCCTTGGGAGGGCATAAGGATGTGGGGTTAATGAACTTATGATATATCTTTGTTGCCATGAGATGGCTTTGTGATCTACCATTCTTGTAGTCTCCTCAGGGTATTTGGTCCACTACCACCCATGTAAAAACATCACATTTTGTGATGAAGTGTAGCCTTGGTTGGGAAAGTGTTTGTTGTATGTTTTTCCCTTGCTTGTTGTGTTTGCCTATGTGTAACCTGTCTAGCGCTTGGTTCTCCAAGCTCGGGGGTGGCTTCTAGAAAGCATAGGCTGGGAGGTGAGCTCTCCATGGTCATAGCCTCATGATTTATTTGCAGGTTGCTTGGAAAGAAAAGAAAAAGACAAGGTAGGAGTTGCTGGATTTACTTGATTTGCAGAAAAAGATTAGGGAATGGGATATTTTATATTTTAGTTGCAGCAATGTAAAAGGAAATCTATATGTTGTTGTAGCTAGGAAATCAGAAATCATCAAAGCAACTCAATGTTAGCCTAGTTCAATCACGAAAACTCAATTGCAATGACCAATCCTAATTACATTCAATGAAAACATGAAGACAAGACATTCAAAATGAAATCTAAGCAAACCAAATGTAGATGTCTCCTTCATGTGGCTCCATTGTCCTTCTTTCTCCTTCAAATTGCTTTGTTTTGTGGATCTCACCTTAAAGTGCATAAACCTAATGTGAAATCAAGATTGACAAGACAAGACGACAGCATAAGGGTACTAGAAGCGTGATTGATTCAACAAAGTGATTCGAAAAAGTGATTCTAAAAAGTGATTAGTTGGGATTGAAGAAATTCATCCAATTTATAGACAAATTGGAGAGATGACAAGATTAGCATGAAGAGATTCAAATGGAAATTGCAAATCAAGAATGACAAATATGAGAAATTATGACAAATTTGCACTTTCTATGCAAGATTGATTGATTGATAATTATGACAAAATTATGACAAATTTCTATGTCAAAATTGATTGATTGTCAATTATGACAAATTATGACAAATTGAAATGTCATTCCCATGAAATTAGGAGAAAAATAGGAGGAAATTGAATTAGAAATTAGGAAAATTAGAAAATTGGAAAATAGGAATTTATTGAATTAAGTGAATTAATTAAAAAAATTTCATTTATTAATTAATTCACAAAGAGGGATGAACTAGTTAGCCAATTAAATAAACATTTAATTGTGACAAGAAGACTTAGGATAAATAAATAAATTATTTAACCTAGAGGAAGAAATGACCAACAAGGTTAAATGAATAAATCATGAAACCCTAGAAGATGAATTAGAAAATGCAAGAATATCAATAGGTCTTGATGAAAGATAATTAATGTCGATTCGATTTGATCATGATTCTAACTTGGTAAATGACCAATGTTGATAAGTGATTTGATTAATAAATGCGCCAATTGACGAGGAACAATGACAAATCGATCGCAAGATGACAAGATTGATAACGACAACGATCGATGACAAATCGATCATAAGATGACAAGATTGATAAGAGGACAAAACCCTAATTAGGATTCACGATGTCCAAAATGATGACAAATGAATATGCACATTGATGTGACTGGATAAGATTGACCAAAATCATGACAAATATTGTTATCGACAAGACCAAAATCGAAAGCAAGACAAATGAAGAATGCAGAAGAAAGACTCGATGCTCGCAAATGATAAAGACCAAGTGCGAATCATAGGACAAATGTTAATGCGACGCAAAAACCCTAAAATAAGGCAATGCGCAAATGTTAAAGTACGACTCCGCAAGCATTGACCATTTTTAGACATCTACAGTTGTATTTATTTGAAAAAGAAATGTATTCATTTTGTTTAAAGTCCTCATTTAATAGAAATGAGAGACTAGATGGGTATCTCACCCATTTGTAATGTTGACTATATTGTATTTTAAATATGCTTTAAAGAAATGCATTATTTTTATTAAGCTATTACTGCAAAAATGAAATGTTTATTTTTGGATTAAGTTCCTATAGTTATTGAAATAATATTTATTGTATGCATGTTATTTCTGAAAATAAAAGTTCAGTTTATTTCCTTATGCATATTGAAATAATGGAAATGAGTAAAGTAGTAAGCTTGCATGTTAGTAAGAGAAAATTAAGCATTTAGTCCTAAGCATTTATTCCCAAATACATATCATGGTTTAATAGATTTAACATGCCTATCTCTAAGGTTAATTTAAATAATTCTAGATTAATGAAGTTGTTGAATATAGTATATTAAATTATATCATTTTCCCTTTTATTTATCGCAGAAAATAAATCTAAAATTAGCAGTCTATCTCTAAAGTTAGCATCTGGATTGTCAATAGAAAAAAGAAATGCTTTATTTAAATCTGTGAATTTTGAAAACCTGTTTTATGTGATTTTACGAAAAAAAAAAAATATAAACAGATTGTTTAAAGTAAATAAAAGAAATTTTGCCTCTATTTCCATGTTGTCCATACTTTGTTAATTTTTGTATAATTTTAGAAAGTAAAGAAAATAAATTCATATTTAGTTAAATTTGAAACTAAATCTATCCCTAACTTTATCATATATATACATATACATATATTTATATATATTAAAAATACATATATAAAATAAAATAAAATAAAAATTAAACAACGCATTGGGCGGGCCGGCCATGCTGTGGGCGGCAACCCCCAGCAGCGGCCGCAAACCATAGCAATGAAGGCTTCGGCCCTCCCCTGTGGGCGGCGCCCCTCAGCGGTGGCGACAGCCGTGCTGCGAACCGTGTCCCACAGCGGCAGCCAAGGCCACCACTGTGGGTCATGACCCACAGGCACGGTTGCGGTTGTCCCTGCAGGGAACCCCCCATGACATCCCCTCACCGCACCTCCATTAAACCCTACGGCCGCTCTATACCCCTCTGCCCAGTCTCCCACTTCGGCCCTGCACAAAAACGTAAAACCCTAACTCGGTTCGGGTTAGGGTAGTTTTGAAGTGGTAAAGGAAAAAAATGTAAATTGCAAGGGTATTTTATAACATTTTTAATTAGGTTACATGGATACTTTTTTAATAATGTTTGTTTAGAAAATAAATATCCTCATGTATAAATATATATGTGTTTAAAGAATATATATATATATATATAGTTTAAAATATGAATGTATAAAATTAACTTGAGTTTAATTATTTTATTTAACCATTCATATTTTATATATATGTTATATAAACATTTAAATATGATGTTTTAAATTTTAAATTATTTTGGAGTTTAATCTTTTAGGAAGTTTATAATGACTTCGTAAGTTATTTTGGCCATAGGGGATTATTTTTTAGTTCACCTAAATTTAGGCTTGTCGAGAATAAACTTTATAGGGCAAATTTTATTATGGATTTATTTAGCCCTTTAGTCAAATTTTAGACACATTATAATTAATGTTAAAATAATTCATGGGATTTAAAAAATCCAATTGCCAGAGTTAATTTAATTAATTCCTACTATAATTAAAAAGATTAATTAAGAGTAATAATATCTCTTGTCAATTAATTTAGGGGTTTTTGCTTAAATGAATTTATTATTTATTAATCGATGAGATAATAATAAATTCTTTGGAGAGTTAATTTTCCGCATGTAATTTAAATTATCCTGCTTACTTAATATAGTTGTTTAAATTAACTTTAGTTGAAGAAGAATTCAAATGTAGTTAAGACAAGACTTGATACTACGTTATTTTAATAAACTTACCTTCTTTAGGTTATGTTTTAAAAAAAGAAAATTATTCCATTTGTGCCCAAAAGTTTGGGCATGACATTTTGGTATCAGAGCAAGGTTTCCAACACTAGGATCCTTTCTTCATTACGTTTCGCTTTAATTATTTAATTAATTATATTATATTGATTTTTATGATATTTAATTTTAATTAATTAATTAAATATTTCTCCAAAAAAAAAAATATTTAATTCATTGTATTTTATTTTCTCTTAAAGGATGCCTCCGACTACGCAACAAGCTCGCAAACGTGGTAGAGGTCCTAGGCGTGTACGCATGGCATGCGAAGAGGTCGATAGGGAGGAATCAATTTTGGAAAGGAACCCAGAGGCTCCTCCCGAACAACCGGTTGACCCAAACCGAGACATCTTATTAGCACTCCAGAACCTGATTGGTATAGTCCAGGATAGGCTTCCAGCAGGGGATCATCATGTTGAAAACCAAAACTCAGGGAGCCATAGATCGGCAGATAGGGAACGGAGTAGGAGTCCACCTCCTAATCTCGTAGAGAGTCAGGCTTGGCATGAGCCCGAGTCTGTTCACCTACCAGGACCACCTCTAGTAGCAGAGCTAGTGTATCATGAGAGATCACATCGGGATCCAGGGGATCTAATCAGAGAGGTTATGCGCCTCCAGCCACCATCTTTTGGGGGATCTACCGAAGGGTAGAAGCTAAGGCTTGGATTTTGAGCCTGGATAGGTGCTTTGCATTGCGCTCTTACAAGAGCAATCTAAAGGCACATGTAGAAGTCCACCTATTGAGAGGAATGGCCTCCACATGGTGGAGATAGGAGAAATACAAGTGTGGTTTAGTTGCAGATGCCCTCACATGGGAGATTTTTATAGAGAGGTTCAAGGAGAGGTACTTGTCAGAGCATTACAGATAGCGTCAGATAGATGAGTTCCATGACCTCCAGCAGAAGGGTCTCTCAATGACCCAGTAAGAGAGCAAGTTCTTCGAGCTCTTGCCATACGTGGACTACCTGAAAGACGAAAAGCTTCTCGTCAACCATTTTATTGGAGGGCTGAATGTCAACAAAGTAGGACCAGTGAGGATGTCCACTCCAGGGAGCCTTCAGGTTTCCATGGAGAAGGCCTTAATAGTAGAGGAGATTCAGGTCAGGCCACAAGATACAAGGGATCGGTTCCAGAACTGAAACCCTATACCCCAGACATACAGGTTTCAGAAACCCCATTGGAAGGGTAATAACAAACACACATTGGGGTTCTCCAAATCCCCTCTTCCGCAGAAATCACAGCAGAACCAGAGGCAGAGGCATCCGTAGAGTCAGCAAGGTGCAAAGCCCAAGAAGTGGCAGTCTCAAGGTCAGAGGCGAGGTCAGCGATCCCAGGTTCCTTACACACCTCCGGCAAGGACTCAGCAGTCCTCCAGGGGTGGGTACAGTGGTTCTAGCCTTTCTCTAGGCCTCAAGGCGTTCAGTTTCAAGCACGCAGTGCTTGTTTCACATGTGGAGCCATGGGGCACATGGCAAGAGAGTGTCCTCAGGGTCAGATGGCAAAGAATCAGAGGATGGAAGCATCAGAGCCTACAGTTGGAGATATGGGTAGGTCTAATAGAGTCTTCACAGCGGTTGACAACCACCAAGCAGAGCACTAGGCCACAGTCATTGAGGCTACAGGTATGATCAAAGGTAGCAGTGTATCTATATTATTTGATTCAGGAGCTACTGACTCCTTTATATCTCCATTGGTTGTTGAGCATTGCGGGCTAGTGGCAATTAGACAAGGTGTTAGTTGGGAAGTGGAGTTAGCTTCAGGGGCTAGAGTGTCAGTGGAATCAGAGGTTAGGGCATGTCAGCTTCAGATTAGCAATACCGCAACCTTAGTAGACCTTACAGTTACACCACTTGGATCTTATGGTATCGTAGTTGGCATGGATTGGCTTTATGCCCACAAAGCCAAGATGGATTGCCGCCTGAAAAAGATCAAGTGTGAGGATGATCATGGTTCACCCATAGTAATCACTGGGATTCAGAGACCCGTGTCTCTTCGTATGATTTCCACAATGCAGGTTAAGTGGAGTATGCGAAAGGGATGTCAGTTATTTGTCATCACCATCAATGATAGAGAGGAAGAGGATGAAAAGGAAACATTGATTGATGACCATCCTATCCTTAAGGGATATTCAGACATGTTTCCTTCAGAGCTACTTGGAATGCCACCCCGTAGAGAGATTGACTTTCATATAGACCTTGTACCAGGAGTTGAGCCAGTTTCAAGAGCACCTTATAGGATGACCACAAATGAGCTTAATGAGCTCAAAATGTAGCTTGAGGAACTCCTAGAGAAGGGTCACATTCATCCTAGCATATCCCCTTAGGGTGCACCAGTTATCTTCATGAAGAAGAAGGATGGATCTCTTCGGTTATGCATGGATTATCGTTAGTTGAACAAAGTAACCATCAAGAAACGATATCCCTTGCCTAGGATCGATGATTTATTCGACCAAATTTAGGGTGCCAAAGTATTTTCCAAAATTGATCTGAACTTAGGATACCATCAATTGAGAATAGTGGAAAGCAATATCCACAAGACTGCATTTCGCACTAGATATGGCCACTATGAGTTCACTGTGGTTCCATTTGGTCTTACAAATGCTCCAGCTATTTTCATGAGCCTCATGAATGGGGTATTCTGCACATTTCTTGACAATTTTGTGATTGTGTTCCTTGATGACATATTGATATATTCTTGAAATGAGAAGGAGCATGAGGAGCACCTGAGACAGGTCTTGCAATGTTTGAGGGACAATCAGTTGTATGGCAATTTGTCGAAGTGTGCATTCTTTCATTCAGAGGTCAAGTACCTTGGGCACATTATTTTCAGTGATGGGATCTCAGTTGACCCATCAAAGATTAGAGCTATTATGGATTGGCCGGCACCAACCAATGTGACAGAGGTCAGGAGCTTCATGGGATTAGCAGGTTATTACCGACACTTTGTTGAGGGATTCTCTAGAGTCGCACATCCTATTACTTCTCTTCAGCATAAAAGAAAGAAATTTGAGTGGATAGAGAAGTGCAAGAGGGCCTTTTAGGAACTCAAAAAGGCACTTACTAGCGCACCTATCCTTGTAGTGCCAGATCCCTTAGCTGATTTCATGGTTTGCATAGATGCTTCCCTAAAGGGTTTAGGAGCAGTTCTTATGTAGGATGGTAGGGCTATAGCTTTTGAGTCTAGGAAAATTAAGACTCATGAGCTTAACTACCCTACTCATGACCTTGAGCTTGCAGCAGTAGTGCACGCACTTGTGAGGTGGAGACACTTCCTTTTGGGTCATCATTTTGAGCTTCATTCAGACCATCAGAGCCTTCAGTACATATTCACTCAGCCGAACCTTAATTCACGTCAGAGGAGATGGATGGAGTTCTTGTGCGAGTATGATTTTGACATTCATTACATCAAAGGGAAAGAAAACATAGTTGTAGATGCTTTGAGTAGGAGACATCATGAGGTATACACCATATCTATGGGCACAGATTTGAGAGATCATATATTGCAGCAGTTGCTAGAGGATGGATGGTATTTAGAGGTTTGTCAAGTGATACGATCTCAGGAAACTCTAGAAGGGAAATATGTGGATTATTCCTTAGAGTTCAATGGGCTATTATGCCATAGAGGGTGCATCTATGTACCTTCTTTCGGGGGATTGCAAGAGTTCATTATCACGGAGGCTCATAGAGCTCCTTATGCAGCACATCCTAGAGTTAAGAAGATGCATGCTAACTTGAGATAGTTATATCATTGGCCAGCAATGCGGCAACTCATTGCTGAGTTAGTAGCTCGATGCCTCAAGTGTCAGAGAGTCAAGGCGGAGCACCACCATCCAAGTGGGTTGCTCCAGTCTCATGCTATACCAGAGTGGAAGTGGGATACTATATCCATGGATTTCATTATTGGTCTCCCTATGTCATCTCGTCGCCATGATGCCATCTTGGTGACAGTTGACAAGTTGACCAAAGTGGCCCATTTTTCACTAGTTTGGACTACCTTCATAGCACCAGCAGTAGCACAGGTGTTCTTACGAGACATTGTCAGACTTCATGGCATTCCACGCAAGATTATTTCTGACAAGGATTCCCTCTTCACTTCTTCCTTTCGGAAGGCATTACAGGCAGCTATGGGCACCAAGCTCAATTTTAGTACAGCCTATCATCCGGAAATGGATGGTCAAACGGAGAGGGTTTAACCAGATGTTAGAGAATATGCTTCACCTGTATGTCATGGATCATCAAAACAGATGGGAAGAGTACCTTCTCTTAGTGGAGCTTTCCTATAACAATGGGCATCACACTTCATTGGGAATGCCACCCTATTAGGCATTATACGACAGGCCTTGTAGGAAACCATTGAGTTGGGACCGCATAGAGGACAGAGTTGCTATTGGTCCTGAGATAGTTTGGGATATGGAGCAGCAGGTGGATTTGATTAGGTAGTGTCTAAGAGAGGCTAAGGATAGATAGAAGAAGTATGTAGATGCAAAGAGGATAGATCACAGCTACTTGGTTGGAGACAAAGTCTTCTTGAGAGTGTGACCGTATAAGAGTCCAATCCGTTATGGAAAGGGTTCTAAGCTCGCACCTCACTTTGTAAGACCATTTGAGATCCTTGAGAGAATAGGACCAATTGCCTATCATTTAGCATTGCCACCTAGCCTGTCACGCATCCACGATGTGTTTCATGCATCAGTTTTGAGGAAGTATATTTATGATGAGTCTCATATTTTATATTGGGATGCCTTGTATGTGGAGTTGGTTGGACGGCTAGCTTTGGAGTCCATTCACCTTTTGGCACGTCAGATGCTGGCCCTTCGAGGTCAAGAGATGGACCAGGTTAGGGTCCAGTGGGATTGCTATGATGAGGTTACGGCTTCAATGGAGGACGCAGCACGTATGAGATCACAGTACCCCCATCTTTTTGATGAACTCTAGGAGGAGGTTCATTCCTAGAGAGGGAGGGTGTGAGGCCCTACCCTGACTCATCCTAGCATTTCAGTGATTTTCATGTTGAGACTATTATGGATGCTTTATTTTTATGCATTATGGATTTAGATCTTATATGATTCCATGATTTGGATAACATTGATGCTTCATTTCTATGCATTATAGGTATAGAACTCTTTATGGTTCTAGAATAGGATAACTTTGAGATGATGTATGCCATTATTGGATTTGTAGGACTTTACTATGATGATAGAAATAGGATGCATGTCTTATGTATGGATCAAAATTATGAGGATTATGATAATTACTTATGTGGATTTATTTGGATATAAGATATATTGATTTTGTTTAATGTCAATTGTATGTAGAGTGTTTGATGTGTATTCTTATTCATGTGTTTAATATTTTATGAGGTTATTTGAAATTACTAATGTGTAATTGAGTTGTGCAGGAAAAATATCCATGTGACCATGGAAATACTATGGAGAACCAAACCTAGACCTATGTATGTTCGTAAAACCAGGGGTTGTCCATTTGGACAGACAACACCCCGTATGTATTGTATTTTATTTGTGAAAGTAAATGTTGCATGTGTGTTAAATTTGAATAATTAATTTGTGTAAATCCAACAAGAGACAAATTTCATGTGTAATTTTGTAATGTATTTTATTGTGTCACTTGACACATGTGTTGATTTATGTCTTGATTTTTGACTTGTCTCTTAGAGGGAGTTGTTTCAACCATAGCCTTTTCAAACATTTGAATGTGGTTCTAAATTTTCCTTGGGTAAAGAGTCTTTGGAGTGGTCAACTCAGGTTTGACCCGAAAGTTAACTTCAAATGGGTTTATAAGGGGTCAAATAGACTCCTAGCAGTAGTTTAGAGGTATTTCCTAAATTCCATAAGGTATACCTATGGGTTAGCAATATTTTTAGGCATGTGACTACTTCCATGTGACTGTTTAGTCACCTCAAAAAGTGGGTTTCCTAAGGTGAGCAAAAATTCAATTTAGAAGGTGCCATCTAGGTTAGATAACCTTCCTTTTTAATGTGAGATCATTTTTCCCACTTTCTCTTACTTTTTCTTTTTTCAGTTTTAGATACCTATGAGAACTCTCACTGAGGTCTTTTTAGGCAAGAATGAGAGACCTTGTGGGTAATCACCCACTCTCCATTTTTAGGGATCATGCAATTTTGAAAAGAATAGTTTTGGGATAGAATTTTGGCAAAGTGTAGAAAGAAGAATTGTGGAATTGGGCTGCTCATCCTCAAACTAGTTCTAGCAAACCTTTGGGCAGATTGAAGGTTGGTTCATCTTCTCCTTTTGTTTCTTTTTACGTTGCATGTTTATGTTGGAAAGATTGCTTATATGTAAAAGTTGGTTTCTTGTATTTTCCTTTGTGAAAATTATTATGTGACCTATCTATTACTTCTTTTATGCATTGTCTTGTCATTTGGGAGTAACCAAGGCCTTCTACTCTTGGGAGAGTAGGATGGTCTTGTGGGTGGTAGGAGTTTGACAGCCCTCGAGTGAGAGGCTCTCACTATGAGAGTGATCTCAAGGGGTGTATATGTGACCCTTGCTACATGGCCCGGTTTATGCATTTGGGGGTCATAAGGAGAGAAAGTATGGCATGAATGCCTTGGGGGGGCATAAGGATGTGGGGTTAATGAACTTATTATATATCTTTGTTTCCATGAGATGGCTTTGTGATCTACCATTCTTGCAATCTCCTCAGGGTATTTGGTCCACTACCACCCATGTAAAAACATCACATTTTGTGATGAAGTGTAGCCTTGGTTGGGAAAGTGTTTGTTGTATGTTTTTCCCTTGCTTTTTGTGCTTGCCTGTGTGTAACCTGTCTAGGGCTTGGTTCTCCAAGCTCGGGGGTGGCTTCTAGAAAGCCTAGGCTGGGAGGTGAGCTCTCCATGGTCATAGCCTCATGATTTATTTGCAGGTTGCTTGGAAAGAAAAGAAAAAGACTAGCTAGGAATTGCAGAAAAAGATTAGGGAATGGGATATTTTATATTTTAGTTGCAGCAATGTAAAAGGAAATTTATATGTTGTATTTATTTGAAGAAGAAATGTATTCATTTTGTTTAAAGTCCTCATTTAATAGAAATGAGAGACTAAATGGGTATCTCACCCATTTGTAATGTTGACTATATTGTATTTTAAATATGCTTTAAAGAAATGCATTATTTTTATTAAGCTATTACTGCAAAAATGAAATGTTTATTTTTGGATTAAGCTCCTATAGTTATTGAAATAATATTTGTTGTATGCATGTTATTTCTGAAAATAAAAGTTCAGTTTATTTCCTTATGCATATTGAAATAATGGAAATGAGTAAAGTAGTAAGCTTACATGTTAGTAAGAGAAAATTAAGCATTTAGTCCTAATCGTTTATTCCCAAATACATATCATGGTTTAACAGATTTAACATGCCTATCTCTAAGGTTAATTTAAATAATTCTAGATTAATGTAGTTGCTGAATATAGTTTATTAAATTCTATCATTTTCTCTTTTATTTATCGCAGAAAATAAATCTAAAATTAGCAGTCTATCTCTAAAGTTAGCATCTGGATTGTCAATAGAAAAAAGAAACATGCTTTATTTAAATCTATTAGTTTTGAAAACTTGCTTTATGTGATTTTAGGGAAAAAAAAATATAAACAGATTGTTTAAAGTAAATAAAAGAAATTTTGCCTCTATTCCATGATGTACATACTTTCTTAATCTTTGTATAATTTTAGAAAGTAAAGAAAATAAATTCATATTTAGTTAAATTTGAAACTAAATCTATCCCTAACTTTATCATATATATATATCTATATATATATATATATATAAAAAATAAAATAAAAATTAAACAACGCATTGGGCGGGCTGGCCATGCTGTGGGCAGCGACCCCCAACAGCAGCCACAACCGCACTGTGGGCCGCAACCCACAGCAGGGAAGGCTTCGGCCCTCCCCTGTGGGCGGCGCCCCTCAGCGATGGCAATAGCCGTGCTGCAGACCACGTCCCATAATGCCGGCCAAGGCCGCCACTGTGGGTCGTGACCCGCAGGCATGACTGCGGTCGTCCCTGCGGGGAGCCCCCCATGACCTCCCCTCACCGCACCTCCATTAAACCCTGCGGCCGCTCTATACCTCTCTACCCAGTCTCCCACTTCGGCTCTACACAAAAACATAAAACCCTAACCCGGTTCGGGTTAGGGTAGTTTTGAAGTGGTAAAGAAAAAAAACATAGATTGCAAGGGTATTTTATAACATTTTTAATATTGTTTGTTTAGAAAATAAATATCCTCATGTATAAATATATATGTGTTTAAAGAAAATATATATATATATATATAGTTTAAAATATGAATGTATAAAATTAACTTGAGTTTAATTATTTTATTTAACCATTCATATTTTATATATATGTTATATAAACATTTAAATATGATGTTTTAAATTTTAAATTATTTTGGAGTTTAATCTTTTAGGAAGTTTATAATGACTTCGTAAGTTATTTTGGCCATAGGGGATTACTTTTTAGTTCACCTAAATTTAGGCTTGTCGAGAATAAACTTTATAGGGCAAATTTTATTATGGATTTATTTAGCCATTTAGTCAAATTTTAGACACATTATAATTATTGTTAAAATAATTCATGGGATTTAAAAAATCCAATTGCCAGAGTTAATTTAATTAATTCCTACTATAATTAAAAAGATTAATTAAGAGTAATAATATCTCTTGTCAATTAATTTAGGGGTTTTTGCTTAAATGAATTTATTATTTATTAATCGATGAGATAATAATAAATTCTTTGGAGAGTTAATTTTCCGCATGTAATTTAGATTATCCTGCTTGCTTAATATACTTGTTTAAATTAACTTTAGTTGAAGAAGAATTCAAATGTAGTTAAGACAAGACTTGATACTACATTATTTTAATAAACTTAGCTTCATTGGGTTATGTTTTTAAAATAAAAAAAGTTATTCCATTTGTGCCCAAAAGTTTGGGCATGACATCCTGGTCATGTTGTTGTGACTAGCAACTGGAACCAGTGGGCCTCTTTCTCCTGCAAGGACATTTCTCCTTTGGTTCCATGCAGGTCTCTACCTTCCATATGCTCTGTTTTCACCTTTCTGTAGAGCATAGTTGTTGTACTGGCCTCCATGTGGTTGCAAGTTCCTCTTCTTGCACTCAAACTCTCTATGGCCAAAAACATTGCAGTTATAACAAATAACATTTGCATAACCAAGAGAGGGGACATGCATGTATCTGATGCTGGATACATTTTTCTCATATACATGATTTCTATGAGATCCTAGATCATTCCTTCTAGATCTTTTTCTACATTCTTTTTCCCTATGGCCATAAGCATTACATGCAAAGCTATAACTGGTAAATGATGGCATATGACTTACAAATTTATTTTGCCATGCATGAGGAGATCTTACCAATTTTGCATCTCCATTTCTTCTTCTTTGAGAATGGATCCTTGGTTGTCCATTCTATGCAGTTCTTCCATCTGATCTCTTTTTCTCCCACACTTGCTTCCCCCTATGGGTGGTATCATTTCTTTTTCCTCTGTCGGTAGAGGGCCTTCTTTGCTTCTTCCTTATCTTTCTTCTTTTGGTGAAGCTGTCTTCTCCCATTTTCCCTTTACCTTTGGATCTGCATTGTTCCTTCTTCTTGTAGCACCAGTCTTCTTTTTTGTCTGCAGGTCCTCTCCAGTAGAGTTTAGATCAACCCTCCTTCAGGGAGAATTTCTCACTATGAAGGTTTGTCCCTTGTTCTCTCCACTTGAGGAGACAAACTGAATGTCATTGTGGGAGACATTCTTGTTGGTGTAGAATTCACTGACACCACTTCCTAACCCTTCAATATCCTTGGCATGCTTCTTCTTTTTCAACATCTTGTCCAAGGCATCACTACTGCCATCAAACCAGGTTCTTGCCTTCAGCTCATCCTTACACTTCTCAAGGTCAATTCGAAGAATTTCTATTTCTCCAACCAACTGCAGATATTTTGCATTCTTTACTTCTAGCCTAGATGATAGATCTTCACATTGGCACTCCTTGGTGCTCTCTGCCTGAGACTTCAACTCTGAGATGCATTTCTCAGACTCTTCAAGGCATTTTGTCAGTCGATTCTTCTCTATTATAATAAAATTCTTGAATAGCTTGTATTCATTTCTCAAGTTCTCCCTTTCACTTTCCTTGGAGTCCAAAACTGATTTCAAATCATCAGTCAATATTTTTGTCTCTTCTAGCTGAGAGGTCAATAAGCCAACCTTTTGGTTTGACACATCAAGGCAGGTTCTCAACTGACTGCAGTCTTCATGAACTGATCTTTTGTAGATCTTAAAGTCATTTCTGACATTTTGAAGCTCTTCTAGAGAACTTACCATCTCACACTCAAGATCTACTTCTACATCTTCTTCTTCCCCTTCACTACCAAATAGATCTTGATGGCTAGATCTATCTGCCTTGTCTCCTTCTTCTTCATCATCACTACCAAATACATCTTGTCAGTGGGAACTATTTGCCCTAGCACTTCCAGATGCATGCTCCTCTTCTTCAAATTCTTGAGCCATGAAGAGGTGGGTTCCTTCTTCATTTCTTCTATTGCCGCTAGCAGATCTATCTTCATCATCTTCACAAACATGAGATGTATCTCTCACACTTCCTTCACATGTTGGTTTTGCAGTTGTGGGCTCATTTCCATAGAGCTTCTTCAATCTTTCCCATAAGCTCTTTGTTGTTGTACATTTGTCCACCTATGAGGAGACATCACTGGTGAGTCCACTAAATATAGCCTTCATGGCTTCTTCATTGCACTGGTTTCTTCTTTCTTCTACAGATTCGATAGGAAAACTGACCTTTCTAGGGAGACCATCAACTACTAGCATCCATACATCAAACCCTAAAGAAGAAAGAAAGACTTCAATTCTACAACTCCAAATAGAAAAGTTTGAACCATCAAATACATGAGCAGAGATTGACACAAGAAAAATCATTGTGTCCTTAGGCCAGAATCTACCCAAGTTGGAGAACACTCTTCTAACTGGGAACCTAGGCTCTGATACCAATTGTTAGACACAATGCACCACTGAGAGGGGGGTGAATCGATGGTTCTCAAACTTTTCTCTTCTGTTGTCCTCTATGAGCATACCAGTTAATAGATCTAACTCTATGCAAACTTACCGGTTAGTAGGGAGACCTACACAAGAGCAATCACACAAGGGACATCACATAACACCAATATATACAAGGAAAACTGAAGATGGGAAAAACCTCGGTGAGCAATGTTGTTGTAGACTACTGCTCTAATCTAGCCTCACAATGAAAACATGGTTACAAAGTTTAGGGCACCAACCTAAGGAGCACCAAAGTATTTATCTTGTTACAAGTATATCTTGCAACCATTTCATATACCTTACTCTATCGGTGAGATACCTTCTCTGCAACACTAACTCACTTCTCTTTTTGCTCACACCTGTTGCTTCTTTGTCGGTAAGCCCTACCAGTACACCTCTTCTACTCTTCTTCTCTGTAGGATCTCCTCTTCACTGCTCTTCACTTTACCAGAGCTAAGCTCTACTAGTCCACTATCTTCCTTCTCTGCAGCTCTCTTCACTTTTCCTCTATCGATATAACCACTACTGGTTCTTCTCTTCACTCCCCTCTTGTCTCAGATACTCTTTGAGCAATTAGCTGATTTTCTCTCACATGCAGAAGCAACACTTAATCACTTCACAATAGTGCAATATCTTTCTTCTCTTCAACAGCAGCTCCTAACAATGTGTTTTGCCTTCATATTTATAGATTGGTTTTCCCACTGAAAGCCAATTCAAATTCTAGGAGGTTAGGGTTTCCTCACCATCCTTGAGGCAAACCAAATCCAATCAAATCCTATCTGATTTAATCTTCCAGATTACCAGCTGCATAACTCTGCCATTTATGCATCTCCTAGATCATGCCTTCATCTCTGGTGATCTTCTTTTTATCTTATCAGTTGGTCTCCTGGTAAAACACCAAGATTTGGTTCTATCATTTCCTTCATCTGCCTTGATCTCCTCAATCACTCTTAGTTGGCTCGTAGTTGTCCTCTAGACCTCGAGCCTCAAACACCTGCAATAGCTCTACAACATATCCCATGATTTGTGGGACCTTCCATTAATGTCAACCAACCCTACAACTACCCTGTTAGTGTACCTTCCATCTTTATCCAAATGCAAGTTCACCACCTTGACTCCAAGTGGCATCCATGTTGACCAACTGCCAGCTTGGTTCTTCATGTCGGTCTATATAGGATCACCAACCAAACACTGCTACCAGTTTCTCTTCTCTTTTAGTATACAAACCCTGTCGATATCTCACTCTACCAGTTAACTCATCATGTCTACTCTCTGTTGAACTGTCGGTGGAACACCTTGACCAGTCGTCAAACATGTCTCTCTTGAGCATGCTCATTCCCACAATATGGGAAGACTTTTGCATCTTCACCTTGCACATATTACTAATGGAATTACATACTGGTAAACCTTCTTGATGACACTTTGTCATCAACCTTCACCAGACACCATCTTCAGTCAAGCCACTTCCTTTGATTACATCTGCTCAGCCTTGCCTTCTCCTTGATCAACTAGGACCATATCACAACCAGTTAGTCAAGATGAAAAACACATCACATTGCTTCTGTATCAGCATTTCAACATGCCTTTACCTCTTCTCTCTTATCTCAAAGAATCATGATGCACACCATGCATACCTGGAGATAAGTTCCACTTACCGGTGGAGTGGTATCTTGCCTTCTACATCCTGTAGTGTTCACATTTGACTTCCCTATTTGTGTAGCATTTCTTCAAGCAGGCACATGTGATCCAATGTGGGCACATTCACTATCAGTCATCTCTTCATATGATGACTGCATCTTCATCAGGTGGGAATCCTGTTGTCCTGCAACCTTATAGCATAATACATGTTCATTCTTCTCCTTCAGTGTTGATGTGATTCAGGTAACATTCTACCTCTTCAACATAAACAACGGCTCAAACACCTTGATCATCTTGCTTGTACACTAGTCATGACCTTTGCAGGCTGACAAACACTCACTTGGTTGATCTGACTTCCCCATGTCAACACATCACTTACCAGTCGGCATCCTTTCCTTACCGGTGATATAATGTACCAGTATTGATCACCTTACCATCTCATCTACACAAGTCAAGCACTAACCCATGTACTGGTGACTCCCGGGGTCATCTTCCTTACCTTACCAGTGTTTTGCAATGCAAGGTGGTATCCAAGATATCTCAACCTCTATTCCTTCTTGACATTTTTGCACATACTTCTCTCATGCAGGTAGGTACTCCTATACCGGTTGACATCAATGACAACACAATTCCAACAAAAACTACCATATCTCACTCAAAAATGATGATCTAAGGCTGATTTTTTTACTATAGAGTTGTGAGATGATCTTTAAGCTACAATTAAAAAATCATAAAAAAATTCTCAATCATTTGGAAGATATGATAAAATATTTGAACAACCTGCAATCTTGCCTGGAACCTGATTTGCACAATGTTAGTCTTGAAATTATTGAATAAAACACCAATTAAGATCAGAAAACCTCTTAGAATATGAATTTAAAAGAGAGGTGTAGTTGCAAGATCCAATACCTATACCTACAGACATACACAAAATTCAAAATCAGAGTGTTGTTGATTCACGTCAGGTTCACCAAAATGTCGTACATAAAATTCATCATTCTTCAATTAGAAATAAAGGGAAATCATGAATCCCTATCTAATCAAAGAATCCTAAATAAACCAATGAAATAATGCAAGCAAAGTAATAGGAATATAAAATATTCAATTAAGACTCCCTATTCCATGGTCGCATATGGCTTTCATTGTTCTTCTCTTACTCGTGGTATGATGGCTCTCAAATATTGTGCTGGCAACCTGCAATTGACACAAAGATTTGGAGTTCATGATTGTATTGATTGATCCTGATTGTTGAAAATGAGGAATTTAATGTTGAATTTATATATTATTATAGAGGATTGATTGAGAGGTGGAACAGATTAATTAAGAGGTGGAACTCAGGTGAGTTCACATGTTGATTGATAGTTGAGTTGTTGATTTGGAGGTGGAATAGAATTGATTGAATAGATAATTGAGTTAACTGATTGAGAAAAAAGTTGATTGAAAGATGAAAAAGAATGATTGGAGGATAATTGATTGATGACAAAGAAAGCTTTATTTAGAAAAAGCTAATTACAAGATAGAAATATAATGATTGGAAGATAATTGAGAAAATGATTTAATTAATCTTGATTGAAATGATCAATTAAAATAGATTGAATAGTTAATTGATTGAAAGCTTTTTGAAAAAAAGCAAAGTGGAAGATAGAAATAGGAATTAAAAAGATAATTGAATTAATTAATTTAGCCTATGCTTGCACTTTGACTTTGATTTTCAATTTAATCTTTGCATGAGATTTAATTCAAATATTGAATTTATTTTAAATTTAATTTTTTATTTGAATATATTTAGAACTTGACTTTGATTTTCAATTTGATTTTTGAAATCATGCTCATGTATTTGAATTTGAACTTGGAGAATTAATGAAATTAAATGAAATTGGAAGAAATAATTAGTTAATTAAATAATTTTAAAGAAACTATTTAATTATTTAGAAATTGAATTTAATTAAACAATAAAGATTATTAAATTAAAGGATTAAAATTATAATTAATTAAATAATTAATATTTAATTAATATTTAGAAAAGGGTTGAATGATTAATTGAATAGAGATAGAAATTGAAAATGACTTTATTTAAATAATCAAGATTATTTAAATTTAAGGATTAATAATCGTAATTAATTAAATAATAAATATTTAATTAACATTAGAAAATGGTTTAAATGATTAGATAATGATAGAATTGAAATAGAATAATTAGTAAAATGAAGAGGAAATATGAATTTAGAAGAATAAGATTAATTAAATTAATTAAAGAATTAAAGAATTATTTAACTAATTGGACGAATAATTAGTATATGATTAATGAGACATTTTTAGGTGTCTACATAGCTTATGGATGATTATTGTAGTAGATGAATGTGATTAATATCATGGGTTATGTAATGTAATCATATTGTATAAGTTGTCAATGAGACTATGTATTAGGAGAACTATGCTCATGTTGAAATGATCATGTAATTATATAGTAGATGATGTTTAGGAAATGGGCCTAAAATTTGTAAGATGGACAATGACATGTATTAAAATGTAATCATCTTTGAAATGGAATGCAATTCATGTTAATAGATATGTTGTAGATTATCTTGTAATAGTTTGTAAAGGGATTCATGAGTTTTGATATCAAGGTCTTATAATAGGAATTTATGTTCTTGTTTAAAATAGAAAAAGAATAGGAAATCACATATGGTAATTAAGATGATAACGTAAATGTAGCTATGTAGCTTGCATTTAGTAGATACAAGTATTAGGATTTGTAGTAAGATGAAATCTTTATATGTTGTAATGGATTGTAATAATTATGTTTTAATAGGATGATCTTTGAGTATGAATGTATGTGCAAATATTGAATGAATGTTTTCATTGAAAGGTTGATATTCCTAATAAATGGATACTTCTAGATTGTAAGAATGAATGGGTAGTTGCTAAGATGAATAGTTAACCTTACGAAAATGATTTATATTGTTTAATGTGGAATGAGGTTATGACTCTAGTAGTAGAATAAGACATGGGTGCATCTCAAGGTATTTGAATACTACTTAGTTATTGGAAATAATGTAATTGGATCTATTGTTATTTGTTTATCACTACATGTTTGTTATGATTATTATATTGGTTGTAGATTATAATGTGGAAAGAACCTATGCTAATGGATTAGCTATGATGTAGAAACAAGAGTTGATAACAATGTCATGTAGATGCTAATGGCATTTACACTTATGGTTGTGATAGAAATTTAAGTGTAGCATTTAAGATGAATGGTTAAAGGACTTTATGTTTATTGCATTATGTATTTAGGAATAATGTTAAAGGATTATTATCATGATATGATTATAGAATCAAGTGTAGGTATGAGGATGTTAGTTAAGAAAGGAAATTATGTTTATGATTTATGTAATGGATAGTCATTGAGGATGTATGATGATCATGTTAATAGAGAATGATTAAGGGTTTTAAGCACATTTGGATTTGGTGCATAAAATGAACATAAGGAAAAGGGATTGGTCTTGCATTGGAAAGAGTAGCATATCATAAATGAGTAAGTAGGTTGCATACCATGAAGGATAGAAGTAATTGAGTTGCATGTGCATAGTTAATGAATTAGAAATGCTAAGTGTATTGCATTTGCACATGAATAATGATTAAGGATGTTAAGTGTCATAATGGAAATGGTTAGATTGTTATTGCTTATGATGGTAGTAAGTAGTGTCATTGGGATACCCTAGGGAGATGGTATTAATTATTTGTTATGTTTAATTTCGCTTGCATAACTGGTTTATGAGTGTATGTTATATGTTTCATGTTCATAAAGATTATATGTTAATGGATGATTAATCTATATTCCATAGTTGATGATATGTGTTGTATTAGATGTTACTTTTTTTTAAAAATTATCTCCATTAATATGTTATTTTGTTTTATTTTCTCTAGGGTATTTTGGCGAGCATTACAAACGATATTACAAAACCATGGACTAAAACCACCCAATAAAGTAGAGTTGGCCTATCTCCCTTCTAGATACCCTATGACATGTTAAAACACACATCAACACGTGTCCCTCCCTTTTACAGCTCATTTATGTGTTTAATACATTTTAGATTTCCTATTTTAGGAGTACAAACTTTTGGAGGCCATAACTTGAGAACCATGTGTCCTATTGACAAATCGTTTGAAGTGTCGAAAAGCTTGTGAAGTTCTCTATTAACTCATAAGAGGCTACACCACTTACACCCACTTTTCAAGGCATTTTAGGGCCTCTAAAGTCCTCAAAACTAAATTTAAACCTTTTGTTGCACCCTTCCAAAATGGAAACTTTTTTGTCTTCAAAAATAGTTGTGATCTTGCGATTTAACTTTATCGGAATGCTTATCTAGCCAACAAGAAGCTTAGGGGAGAATTTTGCACCATTTCGTGCCCAAATGAAAAACTTACTATAAATAGTAACCTCATGTAAGTGCAAGGTGGAGACACCATTTTTCCAACATTCTTCCACTTGTCGAACACCTTCCAAGAGAAAAGTGACTATCAACACAATAAATCAATTGCTAGGGGCCATGATGGCCATAGACTCCGAACACTATCTAAACTTCATTGTGCTCATAGCCTTAGTTAAAGCATCCACAATATTCATCCAAGTTTCTATTGGACACAATGGATCACTAAGAGGGGGGTGAATCAATGATTTAAACTCTTTTCCTTCAACAAGGAAAGTATCGGTAATATATAAAGCAAGTTGAGTGCAAACCGGTATCCTCACACAGTGCAAGCAAGGTGTGTGAATGAACTTTATAAAACATCAATATACCACATGCACAAGAAGGCAACACACAACACCAGATATATATGAGGAAAACCCAATGTGAGAAAAAACTCGGTAAAAATAGCTGTTGGAGATCTTCTGCTCCAATCCAACCTCACAATAACTTTCTGATTACAATATTTAGGGCACCAACCCCTGATTTATGAGCACCAACTCAAAGGAGCACCAACCCCTACACAATTTATAGGCTACAACCCCTGCACTAAGCTACAACTTAGTGAAAACAATATAAAACTAAGATATACAAATGAAATCATTGTTGCAAATGAATTTTTGCAACCTTACAATATTCTCCTCTGTCGGTTTCACTCTTACCGGTCTATATTCTCTCCACCCACTCTGCAACTTGACTTTGCTAATCACCCTTCTTAATCCTCTCTCACAATGTCTTCCACCTCTTAACTCACAGTCAATCACTCTTAATCAAACACATCTTTTGTTGGTTTGTCACCTCTGTGTTCAATGCACTCTCCATCGGTTGTTCCTTATACTAGTTTTCTTTGTTTCTCCTTTAAGATCTATACTTCGCTCATACACACTTCAAGTGTTTTTCTTCAGCTCACAGACAGAAATTTCACCCTTGTCTTCTTATTGTAGCAGCCACTACAACAGTCTCAATTCATCATATTTAAACTTGAGCTTTCCCACCAAGAAACAATTCAAACTCGGAGCGGTTAGGGTTTCCTTTACCCAACATAATCTGCATGAGATCTGATCCAATCTATCTTGGATTGATCATGTATACTCCAGGAATGCATTTGTACACATTTTGCATTATCCAATGCGTTCTTGCTAAAGATAGCAATCTCGTAGATGATTTTCTACCTTGAAGTTTGTCTTCTCTTAAAAAAAAAACTCAATTGTTTCCTTTTCAAGATCTTCTTGTAATCTGATTTCTTTTCCTTGATCTAGGCACCAACTACTCCTTGATCTTCCTTTGTTATTCTTTCTTCCTCGAGCCGCATCAGTCAGTTACAATCCCATGATTTTTGGTTGTTTCATCAATGTCAACTAGTTGTTTCAACAACCATGTCGATGGAGGCTTCACCGACCTCTGCATGTTTGCCACCTCATCTCCACACAACATCACAATGATAAATCACTTAGCTCACCAACACACAGTCAGTTCATACTTGAACATTCAACAAACTCATACCAGTACACACCTTTACTGGTGTAACCTTCACCTCCTGCTAACCAGCAGTGCACACTACACCAATAGAACATCTTCACCTCTAGTGGTTTGTGATTGCTTTAACATTCTGACTCTTCATCATAAATAGGCAGCCAAACTCCAGATGGGTTTAAGCTCTATTGGTTATCACTCAACGTGCCAACACACACATGCATCTCACCTCATACTGGTGAAGTCACTGATAGTCTCAATAACTACTTGTCTTCCACCATACCAGTTCACTCTCCTTCATACCGGATGACATACCTCTACTGGTAGCCTGCCTGCAGTACCGGTTGACATCAATGACAACTCAATGCTAACAATCTCCACCTTTGGCATTGATGTCAACATTTTCTTTTATAATTTCTCTCCCCCTTTGACAACAATGGCAAAGGTAACCTTAGTATGACACCAATAATCTCTCCCTTGACAGCATCTAGTTAAGACACACTCTCCCCCTGTGTCCATGCTTCATGATTCAAGAGTCATAACTGACTCCCCCTAAATCATGCATCCTCTTATGCATTTAAGTGCTACCAGATGGTGAGACAACTCCCATTTTTTGTCTCAAGTACTCAAAAGGACCCAATGGAAGTGGCTTGGTAAATATGTCAGCAATCTGCTCATGAGTGGGAACATATTCTACTATGACCTCCTTGTCTGCTACCTTCTCCCTCAAGAGGTGATACTTGATTGCAATGTGTTTTGTTCTTGAGTGCACAACTAGATTCTTGGAGATGTTGATTGCACTTGAGTTGTCACACCAGATTGGAATGGGTTTCGGTATCTCCACCTGTATGTCTTTCAGTGTCTGCTTCATCCATAAAACTAGAGAACAACAAGTAGCAGTTGCTATGTACTCTACCTCAGCAATAGATAGTGACACTGAATCTTGTTTCTTACTGTGCCATGATACTAATCGGTCTCCTAAGTAGAAATCACCTCCACTTGTGCTTTTCCGGTCATCAATACTTCCTGCCCACCCTACATCAGTATAAGCCTACAAGGCAAAGTTTCTTTTCTTTGGATACCATAGGTCGTAAGTAATAGTTCCTTGTAGATACCTGAAGATTCTCCTGACTGCATTCAAGTGAGACTGTTTAGGAGCAACTTGATATCTTGCTACCATGCAAACGGCTTGTTCAATATTTGGTCTAGATTTTAAATACAATAGACTATCGATCATAGACCTATGCACTGTTTGCTCAACTTCTGGTGATTCATCTAGTTTTCTCAACTTACAACTGGTAACCATGCGAGTACTTACCAGTTTTATGTCCTCCATTTGAAAAAATTTCAGCATGTCTATCACATACTTGGTTTGGGAGATGAAAATTCCTTTCTCCTTATGTGAGATCTACAAACCAATAAAATAGGACAACTCACCCAGCATGGACATCTCGAACTCTATCTACATCCAATCTATAAATTCTTTGCACATGGTGTCCTTGTCTCCACCAAAGATAATATCATCCATATATATACAACAACTATAATCATGTGATCTCCATTTACCTTGACATACAAGTTGCCATGCTCTGGGAGCCTGCTTCAAACCATACAGGGCTTTCTTCAACCGGCATATAGACTTCTCATCTTCATGCAACAAGTACCCTTCCAACTATTCTTTATACACTTCTTCAATATTGTCATTGAGAAAAGAAGATTTCACATCCATCTCATATACTTTATATCCCTTGTAAGCTTAGAAGGCTAAAAATATTCTTATTGCCTCTAACCTAGCAACCGGTGCAAAGTTTCCTTCAAAGTCAATACCTTCAACTTAAGCATACCCTTTGCAAACTAACCTTTCTTTATGCCTGACTATCTTACCTTCTTCATTCATCTTGTTCCAGTAGACCCATTTGGTACCTATGATATTCTTGTCTATTGCTCTAGGAACAAGTTCCCAAGTCTTATTTTTCTCAATGTCTCAGTTCTTCATCCATAGAATCTACCCATTTCCAGCTTTTGCTAGCATCATCAAAAAATTTGGGCTCTATTTCAGTCATGAGACAAAAATTTACTTTTTCACCTTCCCGGGATAATCTCCTTCTGGTCTTCACACCTTCATTCCTATCTCCTATGATTTGTTCTTCCAGATGATTCTTTTGCACATACCAGTTGGGAATCTTGTTTGGTACATCTTCTACCAGTCCATTGTTAGATTGTTCTTTGCATTCCACATCTGACTCATCAATATAGGGTGCAAGTACAGATTGTCCTTTGTGTGAGTCTTCATCTATTCTCACATTTACACTCTCAACCACTCTTCTCAATCTCTTGTTGTAGCATTTGTAGGCTTTACTATTGGTTGAGTATCCCAAGAAAATTCCTTCATCACTCTGGGAATCAAAACTTCCCAAACCATCAGCATCTTTCTTGATGAAGCATTTACTTCCAAACACTCTAAAGTGTTTGAGTGATGGTTTTCTTTCATTCCATAACTCATAAGGGGTTATTCTACAGTTCATCCTTAATTATACCTAGTTTAAAGTGTAGATAGTAGTATGAACTGATTCCTTCCATTATATATCCAGTATGTTGGCCTCATTCAACATTGTCCTGGCCATCTCCTTTATTGTCCTATTTTTCCTCTCTACCACCCCATTTTATTGAGTTGTCCTTACAACTGAGTAATGTCTTCAGATTCCATGTCTCTCACGGTAGTCAACAAACTCATTTGAAGAAAATTCTCCACCTTGGTCAGATCTTAAGCATTTTAATTAGTGTCCACTTTCATTTTCCACCATCTTCCTAAAAATATTGAATCTTTCAAATTCTTGTGACTTGTCATGAAGGAAGGTTACCCAAGTCATTCTTGAGTAATCAGCTATGAACAACATGAAATACCTTTCTCTAGACAATGGTGTGGTGCTTGTTGGCCCACATAAGTCTGTATGTATTAACTCTAAAAGTCTTGAGGTGTTATATTGTTTTGTTTTAAAGATGACCTTTGTTTTCTTACCTCTGACACATTCATCAATGAATGCGCTTGTTGGTTTTATGATCTAAGGTATGTTTCTCACATATCGGTTCTTGCTTATCTTAACCAGATTGTCAAAATTCACATCACCTAATCTCTGGTGCCACAACCAGCTTTCATCAACCTATCCCATCATGCATTGGGACTCATGGCATTCCTTCAGATTGTAGACATTTCCCTAAGTTCTCTTTCCTTCTGCTACCACCTTACCAATACTCTGCTTCCTTATCTGGAAATCGATAGAGTCAAATGAGAACTTGTACCATTTGTCACACATCTGACTTACACTTAGCAGGTTATGCTTCAAACCTTCCACATAGTACACATCATGAGCCTGGAGCTTTCCATCAATATTCAATGTACCCCAGCCTTTGATCTTGATGGAGAAGTTGTCACCAAAATGAACTGAACCACCATTCCAATCATCAATCTTGATGAAATTTTTCTTATCTTCAGTTATATGATTTGAGAAACCACTATCAACTACCCATAAATTCATCCTTTCAACATGTAGACAAGTCTGCACAATCAGGCTGGACTCTGTCTTATTTTTCTCCTTCTCTACCCAAACCGGTTTCTCTTCTTTCTTTTCCTCTTCTGTCACTTTGTGTTCTAGTTTTGTTTCCAATTTCTCATCCAGTACAATTCTCTTTTACTTGTCAGTTCTCATCTGGCAATACCTTTCTATGTGACCAACATTCTAACACTTATAGCATTTCACATTAGCACTGTAAGATGTATTCAGTGCTTTCTTGTAGGACATTTGCATATTACTCCTACATTCATAACTCTTGTGACCAAACTCGTTGAAATTATAACATGTGACATTTGTACTTTGTAATGCAGCAAATGAGTTTATACTCTCAGAACTAGGGTTGACATTCATTTTCCTACAATCTGCCATTCTATGACTGAACTTATTACACCGGTGACAATAACCATGAAAGTTTGGAACATACTGGTTAGGTTTTCTTGAACGTGCAAACGACTGCCTCACTGGGGGTCTTCTTTTCATGTTGTTGGCCTTTATGAATCCTTTGTGATTAATACTTGCATTTCTCCTTGGATCTTCATGTCGGTGCATTGAGTATGGTCTCTAGTTCATTGATTGAGCATACCAGTTTGTGTGGGGGTTTCTAGAAGCATATGCATATGTCTTCTTGTCGGTATTCTTGCCTACCATGAATGTCTTCTTCTCTTCACCTTTATTTGAAGAAGTGAATTGTATCTCCTTATCAGGTGTGTCTTTGTTGTTTGAGCTTTGACCTTCTTGAAATCCTAAGCCACCGGTATCTTTGGATTGCTTCTATTTTCTCAGCATCTTGTCCAGGGCTTCAATGTTGCCCTCAAATTTGCTTCTCAGTTTTATTTCTTCCTGAATTTTCTCTAAGTCCTTCCGGTGTTTCACTTTTTCTGCTTCCATATTCTGATGTTACTCTTCCTTTTCACTCAGACTGGCATTGGTGACTTCACACATCCTCTTGGCCTCTTCCAACTAGATTTTTAGATCTACAATAGTTCTCTTGGACTCTTCAAGAGATTGCTCTAGCGATTCTTGTTCTTCAGCTACAGCCCTTTTCACCTTTTTTAAGTCTCTTCTTGTTTTCTTTAGCTCATCTAGGGCACTGATGAGTTCTACTTCAAGATTTGCTTCTCCTTCTTGCTCTTCTTCTTTTGCTTCTTCAGGTAATGGTACCTCTTGAGCCATAAAGAGATTTTCTCTGACTTCATCTCCACTGCAGCAGTCACCTGAGGCACTTTCCTCATATGTGGTATCATCTTCATGTGTGTAAAGACTGCTCTACTTCTAATAGCTTTTTCTACCATGTTGGTAGACATTTTTCTTCCTACACTTACTAAATGATCTACTACCATATGATTGATCATCTTCATTCTTATCACCAAAAGGACATTTAGCAGCAAAATGTCCAATCTTTCCACAGTTGAAACATTCCAAAGGCAGCTTGCCTTTATATTTTCTTGAACTTGTCTTGAGTCTTCTGACAAAATTTTGCATGATGTCATCAAAGTCTTCACCAATTGCATCATGAGCAGATTCATCTTTTCCTTTTTTTGAAGTCTTGAAAGTAGCTTCTTTCTTCACAGCATTAGTACTGGCAGTCCTCATCTCATAAGTAGTTAGGGAGCCATACAACTCATCCATTGTAAAGACTTTCAGATCTTTTGCTTCTTCTATTGCTGAGACTTTTGTATCATAATTGGATGTAATAGATCTAAGTACTTTCTTCACTACCACCTCATCTTTTATTTCTTCTCCAAGCCCTCTAATGGTATTTTTTTGTTTCATCAACCCTTTGGAGATAGTCGTCCATCTTCTCTTCATCTTTCATCTTCAAACCCTCAAGCTGTGCTCTCAAGGTCTGCAACTTAGCTTCCTTGACTTTAGCATCACCTTCAAATATCTTCTGCAACTTATCCCAAGTCTCCTTGGCAAAAGAGCAATGCATAACTTTGACAAACTCATTATCAGACAACCCACTAAGAATGGCATTCTTATCTTTAGCATTGTTCTCATATTCCCTCTTAGCATCTAGATTAGTAGGGGGATTATTAGGGACTGTATACCCATTCACAACTGACATCCAGACATCAAAACCTAGAGAGGACAAATAGGTTTCTATTCTTCTACTCCAAAAAGCATAGTTGATACCATCAAACATAGGAGCTTTTGAGCAGGCGAATTCATTTCTTACCATTGTGAACACTTAATAGGATCTACCCAAGCTAGAGAATTATTTTGACACAATAGGGTACCTAGGCTCTGATACCAATTGTTGGACACAATGGATCACTGAGAGGGGGGTGAATCAGTGATTTAAACTCTTTTCCTTCAACAAGGAAAGTACTGGTAATATATAAAGCAAGCAGAGTGCAAACCAGTATCCTCAAACAGTGCAAGCAAGGTGTGTGAATGAACTTCCTAAAACATCAATATACCACATGCACAAGAAGGCAACACACAACACCAAATATATATGAGGAAAACCTAATGTGGGAAAAACCTCGGTGAGAATAGTTGTTAGAGATCTTCTGCTCCAATCCAGCCTCACAATAACTTTCCAATTACAATATTTAGAGCACCAACCCCTGATTTATGAGCACCAACCCCTGCACAATTTAAAGACTACAACCCGTGCACTAAGATACAACTTAGTGAAAACAATATAAAACTTAGATATACAAATTAAAATATTGTTGCAAATGAATTTTTACAACCTTACAATATTCTCCTCTGTCAATTTCACTCTTACCGATCTATATTCTCTCCACCCACTCTACAACTTGACTTTTTTTATCACCTTTCTTAAATCCTCTCTCACAATTTCTTCGACCTCTCAACTCACAATAAATCACTCTTAATCAGACACGGCTTCTATCAGTTTGTCACCTCTGTGTTCAATGCACTCTCCACTGGTTGTTCCTTATACCAGTTTTCTCTGTTTCTCCTTGAATATCTATACTTCGCTCATACACACTTCAAGTGTATTTCTCTTTAGCTCATAGACAAAAATTTCACCCTTGTCTTCTTACTGCAGTAGCCACTACAACAGTCTCAAGTCATCATATTTAAACTTGAGCTTTCTCGCCAAGAAACAATTCAAACTCAGAGTGGTTAGGGTTTCCTTTACCCAACATAATCTACATGAAATCCGATCCAGTCTATCTTGGATTGATCACTTTTACTCCATGAAAACATCTGTACACATTTTCCATTATCCAATGTATACTTGCTAAAGATAGCAATCTCATACATGATTTTCTACCTTGAAGTCTATCGGCTCTTAAAAAAGAAACTCAACTGTTTCCTTTTTGAGATCTTCTTGCAATATGATTTCTTTGCCTTGATCTAGATGCCAACTACTCCCTGATCTTCCTCTATTATTATTTCTCCCTCGAGCATCATCAATTAGTTACAATATCATGATTTTTGGTTGTTTCATTAATATCAACTAGTTATTTCAACAACCATGTCGATGGAGGCTTCACTGACCTCTACATGTTTGCCACCTCAGCTCCATGCGGCATCACAATAATAAATCACTTA
Organism: Cryptomeria japonica; assembly: GCF_030272615.1. Taxonomy (NCBI): domain Eukaryota; kingdom Viridiplantae; phylum Streptophyta; class Pinopsida; order Cupressales; family Cupressaceae; genus Cryptomeria; species Cryptomeria japonica. The sequence goes on from NC_081406.1 coordinate 141,524,268, forward strand.
GCAACCTCATACTGGTACACACCTTTACCGATGTAACCTTCACCTCCTAGTAACTGGTAGTGCACACTAGACTGGTAGCACATCTTCACCTCTTGTGGTTTTTGATTTCTTTAACATTCTGCCACTTCATCATAAATAGGCAGCCAAACTCTAGACCGGTTTAAGCTCTACTGGTTATCACTCAACATGCCAACACACACATGCATCTCACCTCATACCAATGAAGTCACTGATAGTCTCAATAACTACTTGTCTTCCACCATACCGGTTCACTCTCCTTCATACTGGATAACATACCTCTATTGGTAGCCTACGCGCAATACCGGTTAACATCAATGACAACTCAATGCAACCAATTTCTACCTTAACCAGCTTCACCCTTCCATCTTTGACCATATATCTAACAAAATGATATTGAACATTAATATGTTTAGTCCGAGCATGAAATGTTAGGTTCTTAGCTAGGTAGATCGCACTCTGATTGTCACAATAAACTATCACTGTACCTTGTTTTATTCCAATATCTAAACAAAGTCTCTTAAGATAAATGGCTCTTTACAAGAATGAGTAGTTGTCATATACTCTACTTCAGTAGTGGACAAAGCAACCACTACCTATTGCTTACTCATCCAACTAATTGCACCACCAAATAAAGTAAATGCATAAGTACTGGTGGATCTTCTACTATCAATATTACTTACCCAATCTAAATCCACATAACCATGAATATCAAGGGAAGTCATGTATTGAACCAAATTACCATGATAACACAAAGAATATTCTGAGGTACTCTTCAAATTTGGAGACTCTTTTGACTACATCCCAATGAACTCTACCAGGTTTAGACATATATCTAGAAAGAACTCCCACTGCTTGGGCAATGTCTGGTGTGGTATAGACCATAGCATACATCAAACTTCCAACTACACTCTGGCAAGGTACTCTTATCATGTCTTTCATCTCCGATGGGGATCTAGGACAATGTAAAGCAGATAATTTCATTCCAACTGCAAAAAGAACACATAATGGTCTACAATCTTGTATGTTGAACCTCAACAAAATTGAATTTGCATACTTACTCTAGCCTAGCCATATCTTTCTATTCACTCTATCTCTTTTAATTTCCATCCCAAGAATGTGCTTTGCAGCACCAGATCTTTCATTTCAAATTTAGTAGTGAGCTGAGACTTGAAATCATACCTTTCCCTTTACCAAAGAATAACACATCATCAACATACAGTGCAATGTATAGAAAATGGTCACCATAAAATTTATAATAAACACATTGTCCTGATTTAGAACACTCAAATCCTTCACTCAACACATATGTATCAAATTTCAGGTATCACATCAAAAGATTCTATTTGAGGCCATACAAAGATTTCTTTAATTTACAAACCAAATTACTTTTATCTTTCACCACATAGTGCTCTGGTTTGTCATATAAATATCCTCCTCCAAATCACCATGAAGGAAAAAAAAATTTACATCCATTTGCTCAACCTCTAAATCATAAGCAATAGAAATAGAAAGCAAAAATCTAATGGATTTCATTTTTGCAACAAGAGAAAATATCTCACCATAATCAACACCCTCAACTTGAGAGTAGCCTTTTGCAACCAACCTTGCTTTATACTTCTCAATGCTTCCATCTGAACCAATCTTTTTCTTGAACACCTATTTACAACCAACAAGATTTTGTCCTTCAAGCAATGGTACAATATCTCATGTATTATTCTTTTTTAAAGCTTCCATTTCTTCTTCCATAGTAATCTTCTAAAATTCTACATCATTCATACCTAATGCCTGTTCTACAGATCTAGGTTCATACATATTGATATTAAAAGCAAAAATACATCTCCAATCATCAGGTGAATACCTTTTAGGTGGTTGTCTATGTCTTGCAAACCTTCAAATAAGCTGAGTTGAAGGTTCTTCCTCCTCTTCTGAAGATTCAGAGCTAGATGAGCTCTCCTCAACTTCATGCCTATCAAGTGGTCTTGATTCAACTCTTTCAAGTATAGAAAGGAATTGAATCACATCTTTCTATTTAGTTTGTTATGGTTGCAATGTAATAGAATGACACTTGATTTCTCTAAAAATAACACTTCTACTATGAATTCTCTTTTGTGCAATAGGGTCCCAAAGCTTGTATCATTTCACACCATAATTGTAACTGATGAAGATACATTTCACATCCTTGTTCTCCAAATTTGTTAGCTTCTCCTTTGGCACATATGCATATGCCTCGCAACCAAAAACTCTAAGATGTCTCAATGAAGTCTTGTGGCCTGACCATGCTTCCATAGGTGTTTTATCAACAAGATTTGATATAGGAGACCTGTTAATCAAGTAGTGAGCAATAGCAACAGCTTCAGCCTAAAATATTTGTTCTAGACTGGCACCACTCAACATACTCCTAGCCTTCTCCAACAGTTTCCTAATCATTCTTTCTACAAATCCATTCTGATGTGGAGAATAGGGAGTTGTTGTTTGTCTGTTAATACCATAGTCTTTATAGAATCTATCAAAATCATTAGAGCAAAATTCACCACCATTATTAGTCCTCAAACATTTAATTTTCTTTCTAGTCCGCAACTCAACCATTGCTTTTAAATTATTTAAAATGACTAAAAACTTCATATTCACTCTTTAGAAAGTATACCCATGTCCTACTAAAATCATCAATAAATGAAACATAATATGTGGATTTTCCAATCGAAGGAACATCTATAGGACCAAACATATCAGAATGAATAAGATCTAAAACACCACAAGATTTATGAGAACTCAAGTAAAATTGAACGTAGTTTTGTTTTCCATAAATACAAAGTTCATAGAAATCAAAGTCAAGATTACAATCATTCAAACCTTCAACAAGGTTTTTTATTTTTCATGGTCCTCAGACCCTTTTCTCCAATGTGGCCAAGTCTCTGGTGCCATAACATAGTTTTCTCTACAGGTAACTTTGCTTCAAAAGAGAGAGCACCCTTAGGTACCCAAAAGCCATCTCCATCCATTGAAGGTGAAACCCTCAAATCTTTCGATGGAGTGGCTGCAAACTTAATTTTTACAAAAGTGCTATTACACTCAATAGTGTATGCCTCTAGCTTATACAAAGTGTCAAACCTGACACCTCTAGCAAACATCATAGAACCCTTAATCATCTTACATCTTGCATCAAAAAAGACTACCTACACACCCGCATCTATCAATTTACTTACATATAATAAATTTCATTTTAAACCAGGGATATGCAACACACCGCTAATCATTTTTATTCTACCATCAGGAAATCTGATCCTAAATTTACCTCAACCAAAAATGTCTAAATGTGAATCATCACCCAAGTACACCTTGCCTCTATTAAATTCTTCATATTCAGAAAACCAATCTTTATTTGGACTTATTGCACTTCTCATTCTTCTTGCCTTTTTTGTTAGGTCTTCCACAAATAGTTAGGGATTACTTTGAACTAATGGATACCTTCCTTTGAATCTCTTCACCAAAAAGGGCACCCACCACATATTTAGACTTCAAAACAATAAAATTACTACCAATATCCATAACAAGAGAATCCCACGAATCAGGCAAAGAACAAAGTAAGATCTGGCATTTCTCCTCTTCATCCATTTTAACACCAATAGATACCAATTGAGCCACCAACGTATTAAATACTTCCAGGTGGTCTACAATTCATCCACCCTCTTCTATCTTCAAGGAATATAATTTCTTCCTCAAGAAAATTTGATTTAATAAAGATTTGGCTTGATACATCTCACCAAGCTTAGTCCATAAATTATTTGTAGTGTTTTATTTGTGGATATTGATTAGAATAGAGTCTTCCAGCCATAATTTGATTAGACCCTTGGCTTTTTGGTCCATGACATCATACTAAGTAGCCGCAGTAGGATCTACAAGGCTTGAGACATTCGCATCAACAACATCCCACAAATCTCAATCTATTAGCAGATTTTCCATCTTCAGCTTCTACATCTCAAAATTACTACCATTAAATTTCTCCACCTCTATTCTCCCTAACGAACTTGCCATTTGAAAATTCCTACAATAAGATCAAAAAGTGTCTTCTACACAAGCTCCCACTCAAATTTAGATTAGTTCAAAAAACCCAACCCCCCACAACTGAAACCAAAGGTGATCAGGCTCTGATACCACTTGTAAGGAAGTTCAGTGGTGGAACAACTTTCTACACTAACCTTGAGATGAGGATAATGCAAAAAAAATTACAAATCATTACAGTAGTTACAAAAACTTAACAGAAATAAACAAAATATCTTGCATACCACAATACAACAACATAGCAAATTATGTGGAGAAAACCCTTTCAGGAGAAAAACCCCACACTCCAAAAGCACCTCAATATATTATTCAGCAATCAATAAAATATTACAATATACTTTAAGAGCAAGCTCTTCGTGGGAGTACCAATAATCAAAGACTTGGAGGTAACTCAGCCACCATAAGACTCTTACACACAACCTTTATCTCACGCACCTCATACATAGGAGATACAATCATGGGCTAAAACATCATGGGCTAAAACCACCAAATAAAGTAGAGTCGGCCTTATCTCCCTTATAGATGCCCTATGACATCTTAAAACACACATCAACACGTGGCCCTCCCCTTTACAACTTATTTATGTGTCCAATACATTTTATTTTTCCTATTTCAGGAGTACAAACTTTCGGAGGCCATAACTTGAGAACCATGTGTCCTATTAATGTATCGTTTGAAGCATCGGAAATATCATGAAGTGTTATTGCCTCATAAGCTGCTATGTCGCTTACACCCACTTTTCAGGGGGTTTCAGGGCCTCAAAAGTCCTCAAAATTAAACTTAAACCTTTCATTTCACCCTTCCAAAATGGAAACTTTAATATCTTCAAAACTAGTTGTGATCTTATGACTTAACTTTACCGGAATGCTTATCTAACCAACTAGAAGCTTTGGGAAGAATTTTGCACCATTTAATGCCCAAATGAAAACTTATAATAAATAGTAACCTCATGTAAATGCAAGTTTAAGACACCATTTGCCCAACAATCTAGACATTTAATTAGCATTTTATTTTATGCATGTTTTATGAGCCCGTGTTAGATTTTTATAATTAATTTTTTGTAGAATATTTGATGTTTAAAAAAAATTAGTAATTATTTTAGATGAGAAATCTTTATATAATTATATTCTAGAATTTAGGATTGAATTGAAATACAAATTTATTAAAGTTTAGGTATGTTTTACATTAAATTTAAGTTAAATTAAAGTATAAAGTTAGTGTGTTCATGTTTATGTTTTCATTAAATTCTAGTTAGTGTGTTCATGTACATGTTTTTATTTAAGTATTAAAGTTAGTGTGTTCATTTAAGTATTTAGGTTAGTGTGTCGATTTAAGTATCAAATTTTAGTGTGTTCATTTAAGTATTAAAGTTAGTGTTTTCTTTTAAGTATTTAAGTTAGTGTGTTCATTTAAGTATTAAATTTAGTCTTCTTAGTGTGTTCATTGGAATTGGAATATACAATTATATTCTAAAAATTTTATTGGAATTGAATTTAAGTTATTGTGTTTTATGTATGTTTTACATAAAATTTCAAACAGTGTGTACATGTATTAAAGTATTAAAGTAATTAAATCAAAAGACACTAGTTAAAGTATTATAACTTAGCATATAGTAAAATTATAGTATTAAAAGACTTAATAAAATTATATAGTAGTAATAAATTTAAAAGGCATTTTAGTATTAAAAAATTTAATATTTAAATTATATAGTAGCATATTACATAGCATAAGATATTAAAAGACATTCATTTAAGTATTAAAGTAATTGTCTTGAAAGCAATCATAGAATAATCATCCACATCTATAAGGATTACTTTAAAAAAAAATATTCAAACAAGATGCATAAGTCAAATTTAATAATCCAAACAAACATGTAATATGAAAAAGAGCATGAAGTTAAATTTAGTTCACAAGCATGAAGGAAAGGATTTTTTCAAATAACCATACATTCAAACCATCAATGTAATGTTTTCAATGAGCTAATAAACATCACATTTAGCACATGACAAATTATACATCTAATGTCAAATTATAATTCACAACATAATATGGAAAAGAGCATTCGGTTAAATTCAAATAACTTAATCATCCATACAAAATATATATGTATCATGGTCCAAAAAAATAACTCGTATGTACATGTGTATATATATGTATCATGGTCCAAAATAATATGATTCGAATTCTACTAATAACTTGAGTGATCTCATGGTACATATAATTTGGATCCTCTCTATCTTTAATTATCTCTAAAATCCGTTCATGATCTTCAATAGGCAACTTTCACTTTTGGGGGTCACACCCTCTTTTTGGTGAAGTTTTGAAATGCAATCTTGTCATTATAACTAAGTTACTGTAATTCAAATAAATTTGGCTTGGCAGGCAATCAATAAATGTAATGTCATTATTATCTATCTTGGTTTGTTGATAATAGGTACCTTCAACAATGACTGATCTACTGGTATATTGTTGCCCATCATCATCTTCCACTTATTCTAACAATTTGTATTTTGGTTTCGTGCATCTTAGTAGATAATAGTCAACACCTTCTATATTGTGAGGATCTGCAACCATTACAAAAATATCACCTGTAAACCACAAATTACAAACGATTTTATAAATGTAATGCTACACGTGTACAATTCAAATTTAATTTAAATTTAAACAAACAACATGAAATTAAAAAGGGATTTTTAAACAAAATGCAAAAGTACCTATAACAACTAAAACAAAAACACGTTTGTAATCAGTTGAATAGAGAGGATCATGAATATCTACAATGTCACTATCTTCATAAGCAGGCATTGCAACTAATTGTTTCATTTCCCATTGTAAAATATATCCAACTCTAATGTTCTAACATTGTAGAATAATTATGTTTTTTTCAATGCAATCAACACAAAAACATGATTTTTCTCTTAATTGAATAACAACAGAACACAAAAACATGATTTTTCTCTTACTTGAATAACGAGAGGTTTTCTAAGTCCTGTAGTAATGACTTGAAGCAAACTTCTAATACCATTAATTTTATAGACAATTATAAGGATAAGATTGTTCAATATCTTTAACTTCCCAAAAATAATGTTTGTTGTATGTTATGTCACGAGTACAAAATGGATGTTTTCACCATTCAACTATTTCATTTGAATTTTGTATGGTGTTACCAACAAGAACTCATTTTAAAAATTTAGTGGACCCATAAGATACATACTTGTAAATTGAGATTTCTAAAATGAAGTACACATATATATGTTGAACATGTACCTACGAGTTCATGTTGGTGAAGTGCACACTTCGCACACGCTCCTACTTCATCATGTTCTCCTTTTCTATTCCCACTCTCAAAAGCGCTCCACAAAAACTTAATGTTACATTTAGCATATTAGTGTGATAACCAACTAATGCTTTTGAAAACTTAATTGTCTTGTGAAGTTACAATCAAATCCAAAAATAATTAAGGTACATATATTAGTTTTAAAAAATTAAAACTAGTTAAAAGAGTATGGAAATTGAAAAAATTTGTACGCTTACCTGCACATCCATCAAACCAAATCCAATGTTGTGAAGCATATATCCCATTTGTATAATATTTCAAAAAAAAATCCAAAACAATGGACTACATAGATCCTATCATGACCAATATCATCATGGATATAAAAATGAACCTCCTTGATGATAATGCATTCATCTTCACCACTTTCTACATCATCCACATGAAACTCTGCATGTCTATACAAATCATATAGAAAGATTGCAACCTACTAAAAATTATAATATTGACTTTGAATCTCTATGTGAGGACTTAATGTATATTTCTCAGAGAAATCTAAAATTGAAAGAATACAGCCTATAGGAAAGCAATTTTTTGAGTCACAAAACTATTTAGCTTGCCCTCTTGCACCATGACAATATTGGATATGTGGATATATGATATTTTGAATCTATGCATAAACTCATTGTAAGGAAATTCACTCTCTTTCAACATAATTTTTTGGGATTTAGCTCCTGACTTTTTTTGGTATTTCTCAAATTCAAATTTCTTCCACATAACTTGCATTGAAAGATCAATATTCTCAATTTGTAGAAATTTCTTCAAATCTCCACAATCATTGCATGTATTTTTTATACATTGTATATTGAATTGATCTGAATCTTCTAATCTTTCAAATAAAATAGACTTCACAAATTGTGTTGTACTTCCAGAGACTAATACATTTGGATTAGTTAATGACATGGCCTTTTTATAAGATTACAGGTGTAGATGAAATTCAACATGATTTTGACAACAACAAGTTTCATGTACCTTATTTATACATACAAAACATGGTCATAATCCCTCAAACATTCTTTTACAAATCATCACATCTGAAAAATCTTGTTTGAATGCTTCAAAAAGTTTACTTTGTGTTGTGTCTATAAAATGTTTTGGATGTGAAATTTTTGCACCATCTTCATCCCTCATTTGTATAGTGTCTCTTCTACTGAAAGAAACACGAGAGTGGTTGGTCCAATATTTAATAACCTATTTTTTTATATCTTCAAAAAATTTGTCTTTTCAAGGAACCCTACAAATATCTACCCAATTCTTTTCAATATTTTCATCCAACCTATTTCTCTTCCTAATGTATATTTAGACCATTCTTTTAGATACATTTAGTAATCGAGCAATTGCTTGAACTTGTCTTCTATGTGATAATTTATCACTAGAAATCATAGTCATAAATTCTTTACAAGTAGCACTTAAATCATAAACCTCGACTTATGCTCTCAATACATTTCAATGCTTCTTGCAAATTTTCAATTATTGTTTTATTTACCAATCTATACGATGAGTTTTTCTTGTTATCAGTGACACCTACAACTCCCAAATAGGGGTCATTTTTTTTCTCCTAAATAACTTTGCACAAAAGTGTGGTCTTCCAATTAGAGATTTCTCTTGAAAATATTCATCCAATTTTTTTGCAGTGTAATTTTAATGTGCTTTCAAGTATTATGTCTTCAGTTGAAATCTCATTGAAAAGAGAATCTTCATCCATCTCCATCAAATTTTTCATACTATAGAAAAAAAATTGGATTGACTATGACCAATTTCTTGTCATTCTTGAACTGTAATAACATTATCATGAATCCAGGTTGTTCTTAAGTGGGTGTTGTATCTCTTTTTCTCTCTCTTTTATTCAATCATAGTTTTGTAATCTAGTCTTTTTATTCCCCATTGGATAAATTGTTCGTGTTTTTATTCAAATCTGCAGACACGTATACACGTGAACATGCATATGTCAAGTTAATTGGATGCAATTTTAAATATGAAAAGTTATTTTACATTGAGTCCACACAAAATGATTTTAAATTAAAAACTGTGATTTTGAACTTGATGATCCAGACTATTTATTAACTGATAATGAATGGTCCACTTAACTGATAATGAGTGGTCCACATGAATACTTGTACATAAATGGGGCTCTATATTATTAAAGTAAATACATACATAATTCATTTCCAAAATAAGTTTTTAGGAGAGTTTGGATAAGTAGTTTGAGAACCATGGTTTGTTGGTAATGTAAAATGAGCTTGTACTAGCAACTAGCCTTTGTAATCAATTCAAATTTTGTGTAAATATTTCAACCATATTTTTTTGTTGGTCACGTCATGTTACACAAAACAAAATGGTTGATATTGTATACCATGAAAATGGAATTTTAAACTATTGTAAACCCAACAAAGATCCAACCACATTAAACCCTAGTTCTATAATTAAGATCCACCATACACCAATGAAGAACCTAAAACATGCCAAATATCAAAAACATGAAAGATTATACCATTCACATGCTTAGTAGGGTTTGATCTTCAATGTTTCCTATCTCCATTGATCTTGCTTGATATAGTTGTCCTCTGATTTTGTATTGTGCACAAGATCTCAACAAAGAACGGATTATGGTTGTGTGGATTCTTGATTGCTTGATCGTTTGAAAGATTGATTGATCACATTGGTTAGATTGGGGTTATGAAAGGATGAAGGAATCCTCTCATATAGAAGACACCTTAGAAAATGGAAGGATAGGATTAAGAGGTGAAAGGATAAATGGTCGGCTCATATTAGAGGGTAGGTATAGGAAATAAAGAAATATGAAGGGGGTGGTTAAAGGCAAATTACGGGATGAATGACAAGTATCATGGAGGGAAAAATATAATGAATTAATTAAATAAATAAATATCTATTTAATTAATAGAAATGGGACCAATTAAATAAATAAAATGTTTATTTAATTTATGGAAAGGATAATTTAAATAAATAAAAATATTTATTTAAATGTGTAATGCCCCGCCAGGAAACCCCGAAGGGATAAGCCAAAAAAACAAGAATAGAGTGCAATAATTTTTTTTTTAAAAGTTACACCACATTAAGATACAACAAGATATCAAAGATTCAGATTACATAGCGGAAGACATCAACTAACACCTAAAGAGTTTCCCAATGAGATTACTTAAATTTCACAATTCACTTAACTCACACAATTAATCCAATAAGCGGATTATCTTAATAACGAGATAATTCTTAATCAGGATAATTTCTTTCAAAAGATGGAAATATAAATCACAAGCAATGACTCAACCATTGAGATCTATCCTTAATCTTCATTCAATCTTTTCATAAAAAAACAAGCCACACATCTAATCTTCTAACACACTAGAATTCCATCATAAACATAAGAGATCTTTCAAGCATACTTAATTTCCTTAACAACAACTAAATATATTCCATTACTCTAAGTTACATTATTTCATATTCCAATTTATTGCATTATAAAAGACGATTACATACATGCATCTACGATAAATCTCATCTAAACCACTTAAGCATTCGATCAACATGGCATTCAAGAAAGGACTGCATATAAGCATTTAAAGTTAATTCCATTATCCACTTATCCATTCTAACATAAGCTAATCATACAAGATAAAGCTGATTAAAGGAAACATAAGAGAATAACATCACATAACACCATAATGATCTGGAGTTCACCCCTAAAGGGCTACATCTCCGGGTCTACTCAACTGCAAGACCCCTCTGATAATTAATAAAGTTAAGAATACAAGAGGTTACACCATTACAATCCGACCATCAAGGTGAAACATAAACAATATACAAGCGACCACATCGGTCAATAAAAACATAAACGATCCCTGAAAAGAACAGGATCCAGTTGAACATAATCAAGCTAATACAAAGGTCCAGGAGAGCATCCATAAAACTGAGTCATCACCACCCAAGGTTTAACATGAAGTCGGTACTCACAAGGGCAGAGACAAAAGGATGACCCACAGAGGTACTCCTAACAGGACAAAATGACAACACACTAGCGAACGTAGGGACAAGTGTCATCACACAACCTGGTATGGTTACCATGGCAAGTCTTCATAGGTCCCGGCCCCATACACTGGGTTACCCTGGCAACCTAATCCGAGCTTCCGGCCCATCCAAGCCTCATGTGGACCCACACATCCTCTCGTGAAGACAAGGATGGTGGTTTGCCATTTCAGGCCTTCTCACAGCATGTCGAATCTATGATAGCACTCGTCCCATGTGTGAGGCACAATTATCTTACTTAGAGATTACATTCTAATCTACTGTTAGGTTATCACTTATTAGACTCACTTTCGATGGGTTACCTAGCAGCCACTTTGGGCGCGGCCCCCAATCGAAAGCCACTTTCCCATACGACACTAGACTAAACTCCGACGAACTCAAAACCAGGGAATAGGCATGGTCAGACGAACGGAGTTCAAGAAGAGAGGACAACCATTTGGTCAAACACGACTCAAATATGAACACTTACTGACGGTACTCTAACTAGAGACCCGACCAACAATGGTCAACCACAATTCAACATTTGACTCACACATAGAGGATATGACCAAATACGACACTACCACAAAACAACAGTCAACTCGGAACCGAGGACTGAAACAGGTACCCCGAATCATTCCATACGACAGGGTCCTATCAAAACAAGCACGACTTGCCATTTCATAATTAAAAGCGAATACAGAAATTAAACTCACAAAGGCAATAAACAGAAAAGACAATATTTTCTCAAATTGATTTAAGCATAACAGTTGATCCAATTCTCTGATTGATCTAAGTTTTCAAGATGCATTGACGGGAGATCACCGTTACCAGGTGAGTACAATACCACAATTTACAATAGTACCATAGACTATTTCTCAAACAAGGGAAAATATAATTTAACCATTCATTTAACTAAATGAGAATATCAGTACTAAACAATTTCCCAAATGATACTAAATTAAGTTCCCAAAAGCACATCGTTTAAATTCAAATATCCAAGGATAAATATTTCACTTACTTCTCAATTACTCAAATGATATGTTCTGGAATAATATCTAACATCACCAATTAGTAATTATGTCATATTTCAACAGTTTTCCAATAACATAAAATTCTATTTTGTTTTAACAATACTTCCTCCATTAGCCAAATACTCTAATCAGCTAGAAGGTAAGATATAAATTTATTAATCCAAGATTGGTCCAAAATATGACCAATTATTATTCGATGATGAAATTATCAATTTCAAAACTTAATTAGAAAAAGTGCATAAGTCATAAAATGAAATTGAATAATAATTAACTTATAAATTCCATTATAAAATTAATTAATATCCAAGTAACATTAATCATGATGATGCAACCTTAATCATAATTACAATTCTGATTACAACTTAACATTAAAATAACTTACATTAAAATAATATTAAATATTATATGCATTTTTTTTTTATACTAAAAAAAATACATAAAAAAAAACATCTTAAAAACTAATTTAAAAAAAAAACATTTTAAAAAGGGCGAAGGCGGGGCCCACCTCCCAACGGGGACGGTTGGGCGCCCAAACCCTAGCCGAGGGCAATTTCCGCGCGGGCGGTGCCACTGCGGTGCCCGCAGGTTCCGCGGCCCCTGCGGCCACCACAGTGTGTCGCGGCCACATGCGGACTGCGAGCAAGAGGAAGGGGGACAAGTAGGGGAGGGGAGGAGGAGTGGGTGGAGCTCCGCTCCCCGCCCTCCAACCCCAAACCAAGGGTCTCGTTAAGAATAAACAACACACAGATCAGTATAAAAATAAATGTTTTCTTTTTCTTTTTAAACACAGTTCGTTTCTTTTCCATAAAAACGGGATAACAAAAGAAAACTTTCGAAGTTTAATATTTCGATTTAATCATGCAAGAGATCCATTTTCTATAATGAAATCTGGGTTTTTGATCACTTCTTTTCTACACAGCAAAACCCCATTAAAAAAATAAAGAAAACACAACCTCATTAGAGACTTATAATACAATCTTTTCCAATCTCAAGCCATTTTCAACAAGACCCATATTGAGCCAACAGGAGCCATTTAACACAAAGATACAACCATATAATCTTCTTGAAGAACACAAGCTAAAAGCATGGATCTAAACCCACAATTCCAAATTTAAATCTGATAACAATTAAAAGATTGGAATTTGACAACAATCAATTTCATTCACCCCACATACCATTTCCATAACAATAAGGAAGAACAGTTAAGGTAAATCCTACCTTCATACGCATTCCTGGAATAGCTGAAGGAGAGCCCAATCCTGCCAGATCCAGCATAACTCCCTCCTCTCCAAAAACCCCCAAATTTCATCCCAAAATCTCTTTCCATCCAAAAATTTTCCAAAAATATCCATCCTCCAAAATTTCCCCAAATTTTAGGTTATATGGAAGAGTTGACCAAAAATTCCATTTTTTTGGAATTAAAATTTTTATTTAAAAATAATTCTCCAAATTAATTCTTTTCTATCTATATCAACAATTTAAACTGTTTTTCAATTTCCAAATTGATTTCCTCATTTAATTAAATTTAACCTTTCTAATTTAAAAAGGCCAACAGAATACAATTAAATCTATAGCCATTTAAATACAAAACTTTCTTTTCAACAGCATATCCAAAATGCATTTAATATTCAAAATCAGTCATTTAATCGAACTTACTCCCAATTTAAAACGAGCAATCCAATATCAACGAAAATCGCATAATGAAATCCCAATTAATTTAGTCCATTAAACTCTAATGCACAAATACATATTTAATCAAAATAATTACTACGGACTAATTAATCAATTTAACCATTCACACCACGAACGCAAATCGAGAAGGTCAACCAAACAGACGACTCGCAAATCCAAACAAAGAAAGGAACACCGATGACGACTGACGATGCTCACTTGAGCACAACTATGGTCAACTAGGGTCTTACGACCACCTAATCCAACTCTAAGGATAAAAGAGGTACACTCAAACCTGCAATTCTAGGTGAAGACGAACCTCGCACTCAAGCGGCATTGTACCTGAAATTTCCTGCAACCAAAGCCATACATGCATACATATAGAAACTTAATGAAAGCGTTAGCCCGATATTAATACCATGAAATAGGAACACCGAATAACTTGCATACAACTAGTGTGAAAACCACATCAACAGCTATGCGTTAAATCAAACATCTGACTGTAACATTAAATTACGATAACTAACCAAGATTAAACCAAGATTAGAGATTGATTAGGGTAGGGGTACTACATTCTCCCCCCCTAGGTTCCGACTTACTCCTGGAAGTCGTAAGGCTAGATGGAGACCATGTCGTACACATCAGCCCTGAAACTCATTCAACAAATATCAAATTGCACATAGAAATCTTTCCATAATCAAATGAAATATTATTGCAAAATCCTTTAGAAACGCCATTATCCATTGGCAAGATACATCTAAATCCATACATTTCTTAAAATATTCTAGGAATTATCAATAATCATAGGAGAGAAACAAGAATTTTCTTCCTTTCATTACACCAAATTTAAAGCATTACAAAGAGGTAAACAACAATTACCATAATCATCGACCAAAAATGACAAGAAAACATGCCATAATGATCAATTTCCTTTACCAATACATCTTTATCATAAAATTTTATTGAATAGAACTAGCTTAAATATCAATTTCTACAACCAAATTAACTTCCAATAAATACGAGCAACAAAATAACTCAATTGTTTACACTTGCCAGGCATAAGAAAACCTTTCCAAAGACTATGTCCCATAACATAGTGACAAGATAACACAATTTACTCCATGATACAAATAATGACCATCCACATAACTGGAATGCATAACAGAAAAGGCCACATGTGAGCATGTCTAATGCTCGGTCAAAGATAACCTGCATGATCAGCATCTCTATGCCTGATCTCAGAACAACAATAAGATCATAAATATCCAATATCTCACTCAAAGGCTCGATGGTGCTAGGCACACCATAACGGTGCTACCTTCCATACAAGACCTTTGTGAATATCCCTTGTTGAGCAAGGTGGTTAGCCTCCAAGAGATAGTCACCACACATAGGTAGGTAGTGGGTTCTAGCTGCAACACAGCCTCACATACCCCCATCCTCAAGGTTCCCTACATCAACTTCCTCACACACACTCTACCAATTCCGTATCGTACGTCCTTGGAGAGGAATTTCACATTTCAACACAAGACCAGCATCCGAAAACAATAAGGATAAACCAGTTCGACCACCAAAGTACAGACGAATAAAGGTAATAAATCATCAATTCCAACAATAAGGTAAGAAAATAATCCGGAATTTCAACACCAAAGCAAAAGTGCAAAAGATCACAAGATCGTGGCTAAACCTTCAAAGTCAACGGTAAAATAAATTGTTGATCCCCAAAGAAATAATAAGAATGTCACAACTGCACATAACATCACTATGTGACTAACATCTAGCCACCAACGAGGAAGGAAGGAACAACTGACTAGCTATTGCAGTAGCTCATCATGTGGTGCGACATAGTCACACTACCCACATGGCATGGTAGTGTGCACCTCGACATCACCCCGCATCATGTCGTCACGCGGCATGGCAATATCCCAAGCGGAGAAAACACACAATGGGCATATCACGCATGGTAGTGTACCTCGCGGAAAAAGCACGCGCAGGTCACATCCCGCATAGCGACGTATCTAGAAGGATACTCGCCGTAAGTCAGAGGTATACATGACTAGGGTCCACCCACATGCCCACCAACACATACTAACTGGCAGCACATGTGAATAAACCTACCTTTCATGAAGACAAGGCAAAGGATCCTCCAAATTATACCATCACTATACACAAGAATCACCATCCATATGCTCAAATAAAGGAGAGGAATAGGCTATCACATATAAACCTATAAATAGATTCATCAAAAGGGAAAGTATTGAGTACACCTTTGATACAGTTTAATAGTACAACTATATCATTCCTCAAAGTAGAGAAGCTAAAGTCGCTTCGCGCTGACATTACTCGTACGCCAATCCATACTATTCAAGGAATGGTTACTTCGAATACTACCCCTTAACATACTGAGTTACCCACAACCCAAGGTTTGGTACTCAGCAGGGAAACAAATAAGCAACGTCACATAAACAGTATGGTTTCCCATACTCATAAGCAACATATCCTCCATGGTTGATTACTTCACCAATCCATGGGCACATATAATAAGCACTGGTTTCTTACAATACACACAATTACACCAGTACTGGTTTAGTCACATTTACAGGGAGTACTTTTCAGTACGCTAACATCTATACAAGAAAGATTTCAATTATGCTTTCTACATAAATAACTGAATCAAGTTTACTCTAGATACAAGTACTAAAATTATTAACAATTCACAATTACATAAGGAAATAACATCATTCCTATATCTTTCTTAAATTTCACTAAGCATTCGTAACTAAATTACTAGCTAAGCAAATTCTTTTCTAAAGCTTAAGACTTTCATCTATCACTATGAAGCCAAAATGCAATAGTACAATTTCACATGTTTTATAGACATTCTATTTAAATCAATGCATTCCTTAATACCATTTCTAAAAATCTTATGATTAGGCAAAGAGAAGGGAAAGAGAGTTTGATAATCAAACTATTTCCTACAAAACACAAGATCAACAGATCACACTACAATATAAAATTCTCACTATAAGCCTATCACTTTTAATTTCACGGTTTTCATTTTGCTACCGTTAAGAAGGATGACAATCCGCCTAACAAAACATTTCTAATAATTATGGTTGCAACAGGAGGTTCTAGTTTTCCAAACAAAACAGAGATCAAGAGAGGCAATCTTTTTGATAATGCAAGACCTCATAAGAACACTCACTTATAATAATACAATATAGACACATGTCATAATTTGCAACCTATTAGAGAAGATCACATTACGATCAAAGATAAGCAAGGAGCTATTACTCAAATAGAACATATTAATGCATGCACATCAAACAAGCTTTTCATCCGCACTTTCTAAACACATCAAGGTAATTACATATACCCAAAAGCGAGTTCAATGGAGCATTTGCTAAAATAAATCTTCAATCAAACTGGTTTAATGAAATACATAAGACAATCTTTCGGAAAACACATTAATACTCTCTCGAAGCTACAATAAAATGCTCTTTTTAACACTTCTTCTACCAACCAAGCAGTTTCACATAATTTAACTATCCACATAGAAATGCACCTTACTAAGGTAGAATTTAATCATGCTACTCCTACAAGATACACAAGGAGCAATCTTTTAAACGTACACATACAGTTTTCTCCCATTCACCCAAAATAAATTTTTAAACCCATAGCCCTTTTAATAATCTAAAACATAAACGTCATAAGGCTCACACAAGGGTTCAAGAAGTCACACCCTTTTCTCTTGCGAACAAGAAACTCAAATCAAAGATAATTACTCATATCCTAATCGTTTTAATTTCCAGAAAGAGAGAGAGGAATGGTGATCATCATTTAATTTTCTACAAAATAAGCATTCAATAATTGCCATACTAGTCCTCCAAGCGAACAACACTAAGCTAGATCATAATCTTAAACAAACACAATTCTCACTCTCAGATTCAAGACAAGCACGGACCAACCCAAATGGATTAGTCTAAAGAGTACAACACTCAATAAAGGAAGGTACATACGACTCTCTTTCCGAATAAGAGTAATCGTAGACCAAGACATCAATAAGCACACAATGCACATATAAACACTCAAACACCAACATCAAGAAGGTGAAAACAAGGTGTGAACACACACGATACACACAAGTTAAGGTCTGCTCAATCACTCACATGCAAAAGGAGGACAAGCATACACATAAGGTCGATACACCTCACACCAATAGAGGGCACACGCGACACCAGAGACCCCAATGTTTGCAACATGGGCTCTGATACCAAATGTAATGCCCCGCCAAGAAACCCCGAAGGGATAAGCCAAAAAAACAAGAATAGAGTGCAATAATTTTTTTTTTTTAAAGTTACACCACATTAAGATACAACAAGATATCAAAGATTCAGATTACATAGTGGAAGACATCAACTAACACCTAAAGAGTTTCCCAACGAGATTACTTAAATTTCATAATTCACTTAACTCACACAATTAATCCAATAAGCGGATTATCTTAATAACGAGATAATTCTTAATCAGGATAATTTCTTTCAAAAGATGGAAATATAAATCACAAGCAATGACTCAACCATTGAGATCTATCCTTAATCTTCATTCAATCTTTTCATAAAAAAACAAGCCACACATCTAATCTTCTAACACACTAGAATTCCATCATAAACATAAGAGATCTTTCAAGCATACTTAATTTCCTTAACAACAACTGAATATATTCCATTACTCTAAGTTACATTATTTCATATTCCAATTTATTGCATTATAAAAGACGATTACATACATGCATCTACGATAAATCTCCTCTAAACCACTTAAGCATTCGATCAACATGGCATTCAAGAAAGGACTGCATATAAGCATTTAAAGTTAATTCCATTATCCACTTATCCATTCTAACATAAGCTAATCATACAAGATAAAGCTGATTAAAGGAAACATAAGAGAATAACATCACATAACACCATAATGATCTCGGAGTTCACCCCTAAAGGGCTACATCTCCAGGTCTGCTCAACTGCAAGACCCCTTTGATAATTAATAAAGTTAAGAATACAAGAGGTTACACCATTACAATCTGGCCATCAAGGCGAAACATATACAATATACAAGCAACCACATCGGTCAATAAAAGCATAAATGATCCCTAAAAAGAACAGGATCCAGCTGAACATAATCAAGCTAATACAAAGGTCCAGGAGAGCATCCATAAAATTGAGTCATCACCACCCAAGGTCTAACATGAAGCCGGTACTCACAAGGGCAGAGACAAAAGGACGACCCGCAGAGGTACTCCTAACAGGACAAAATGACAACACACTAGCGAACGTAGGGACAAGTGTCATCACACAACCTGGTATGGTTACCATGGCAAGTCTTCATAGGTCCCGGTCCCATACACTGGGTTACCCTGGCAACCTAATCTGAGCTTCCGGCCCATCCAAGCCTCATGTGGACCCACACATCCTCTCGTGAAGACAAGGATGGTGGTTTGCCATTTCAGGCCTTCTCACAGCATGTCGAATCTATGATAGCACTCGTCCCATGTGTGAGGCACAATTATCTTACTTAGAGATTACATTCTAATCTACTGTTAGGTTATCACTTATTAGACTCACTTTCGACGGGTTACCCAGCAACCACTTTGGGTGCGGCCCCCAATCGAAAGCCACTTTCCCATACGACACTAGACTAAACTCCGACGAACTCAAAACCAGGGAATAGGCATGGTTAGATGAACGGAGTTCAAGTAGAGAGGACAACCATTTGGTCAAACACGACTCAAATATGAACACTTACTGACGGTACTCTAACTAGAGACCCGACCAACAATGGTCAACCACAATTCAACATTCGACTCACACATAGAGGATATGACCAAATACGACACTACCACAAAACAACAGTCAACTCGGAACCGAGGACTGAAACAGGTACCCCGAATCATTCCATACGACAGGGTCCTATCAAAACAAGCACGACTTGCCATTTCATAATTAAAAGCGAATACAGAAATTAAACTCGCAAAGGCAATAAACAGAAAAGACAATATTTTCTCAAATTGATTTAAGCATAACAGTTGATCCAATTCTCTGATTGATCTAAGTTTTCAAGATGCATTGACGAGAGATCACCGTTACCAGGTGAGTACAATACCACAATTTACAATAGTACCATAGACTATTTCTCAAACAAGGGAAAATATAATTTAACCATTCATTTAACTAAATGAGAATATCAGTACTAAACAATTTCCCAAATGATACTAAATTAAGTTCCCAAAAGCACATCGTTTAAATTCAAATATCCAACGATAAATATTTCACTTACTTCTCAATTACTCAAATGATATGTTCTGGAATAATATTTAACATCATCAATTAGTAATTATGTCATATTTCAACAGTTTTCCAGTAACATAAAATTCTATTTTGTTTTAACAATACTTCCTCCATTAGCCAAATACTCTAATCAGCTAGAAGGTAAGATATAAATTTATTAATCCAAGATTGGTCCAAAATATGACCAATTATTATTCGATGATGAAATTATCAATTTTAGAACTTAATTAGAAAAAGTGCATAAGTCATAAAATGAAATTGAATAATAATTAACTTATAAATTCCATTATAAAATTAATTAATATCCAAGTAACATTAATCATGATGGTGCAACCTTAATCATAATTACAATTCTGATTACAACTTAACATTAAAATAACTTACATTAAAATAATATTAAATATTATATGCATTTTTTTTTTATACTAAAAAAAATACATAAAAAAAACATCTTAAAAACTAATTTAAAAAAAAAAACATTTTAAAAAGGGCGAAGGCGGGGCCCACCTCCCAACGGGGACGGTTGGGCGCCCAAACCCTAGCCGAGGGCAATTCCCGCGCGGGCGGCGCCAGTGCGGTGCCCGCAAGTTCCGCGGCCCCTGCGGCCACCGCAGTGTGCCGCGGCCACATGCGGACTGCGAGCAAGAGGAAGGGGGACGAGCAGGGGAGGGGAGGAGGAGCGGGTGGAGCTCCGCTCCCCGCCCTCCAACCCCAAACCAGGGGTCTCTTTAAGAATAAACAACGCACAGATCGGTATAAAAATAAATGTTTTCTTTTTCTTTTTAAACACAGTTCGTTTCTTTTCCATAAAAACGGGATAACAAAAGAAAACTTTCGAAGTTTAATATTTCGATTTAATCATGCAAGAGATCCATTTTCTATAATGAAATCTGGGGTTTTGATCACTTCTTTTCTACACAGCAAAACCCCATTAAAAAAATAAAGAAAACACAGCCTCATAAGAGACTTATAATACAATCTTTTCCAATCTCAAGTCATTTTCAACAAGACCCATATTGAGCCAACAGGAGCCATTTAACACAAAGATACAACCATATAATCTTCTTGAAGAACACAAGCTAAAAGCATGGATCTAAACCCACAATTCCAAATTTAAATCTGATAACAATTAAAAGATTGGAATTTGACAACAATCAATTTCATTCACCCCACATACCATTTCCATAACAACAAGGAAGAACAGTTAAGGTAAATCCTACCTTCATACGCATTCCTGGAATAGCTGAAGGAGAGCCCAATCCTGCCAGATCCAGCATAACTCCCTCCTCTCCAAAAACCCCCAAATTTCATCCCAAAATCTCTTTCCATCCAAAAATTTTCCAAAAATATCCATCCTCCAAAATTTCCCCAAATTTTAGGTTATATGGAAGAGTTGACCAAAAATTCCATTTTTTTGGAATTAAAATTTTTATTTAAAAATAATTCTCCAAATTAATTCTTTTCTATCTATATCAACAATTTAAACTGTTTTTCAATTTCCAAATTGATTTCCTCATTTAATTAAATTTAACCTTTCTAATTTAAAAAGGCCAACAGAATACAATTAAATCTATAGCCATTTAAATACAAAACTTTCTTTTCAACAGCATATCCAAAATGCATTTAATATTCAAAATCAGTCATTTAATCGAACTTACTCCCAATTTAAAACGAGCAATCCAATATCAACGAAAATCACATAACAAAATCCCAATTAATTTAGTCCATTAAACTCTAATGCACAAATACATATTTAATCAAAATAATTACTACGGACTAATTAATCAATTTAACCATTCACACCACACACGCAAACCGAGAAGGTCAACCAAATAGACTACTCGCAAATCCAAACAAAGAAAGGAACACCGACGACGACTGACGATGCTCACTTGAGCACGACTATGGTCAACTATGGTCTTACGACCACCTAATCCAACTCTAAGGATAAAAGAGGTACACTCAAACCTGCAATTCCAGGTGAAGACGAACCTCGCACTCAAGCGGCATTTTACCTGAAATTTCCTGCAACCAAAGCCATACATGCATACATATAGAAACTTAATGAAAGCATTAGCCCGATATTAATACCATGAAATAGGAACACCGAATAACTTGCATACAACTAGTGTGAAAACCACATCAACAGCTATGCGTTAAATCAAACATCTGACTATAACATTAAATTACGATAACTAACCAAGATTAAACCAAGATTAGAGATTGATTAGGGTAGGGGTACTACAAAATGAGGAGAGGCTAGAAGAGGACAAATGAGCTAATTAAATCAATAAATATCTATTTAATTAATAGAAGGCTTAGGATAAAATAATAAAATAAATAAAATATTTATTTAATTAAGCTAGGATAATTTTAGGTGTCTGCATTTTGCTCCTCTTTGAGACAATGTAGCCTATTGCATTGGCTCAAAGAAGATAAGATAAATTGATACAATGTTTGCCCTAGGCAAGGAAGATGACATTGCCCCCTCGAGAGATTGGGTAAAAAATTAGAAACAAATTGCAGACAATCTCTTGAAAAGAAAGAAAGGCTAGAAGGGATAAGGATAAGACGACAAGTTCAAACGGGTGAAAACTAGACTCAAAAAGGATCAACGGGCAGGAAAAAGGCGACAGGAGGGGTGTTGGTAGTATGGATGTGTTTCATTGGTTTTGTCATTGATGTCAACACTTATCCTTCTAGGGATCTTTGGTTATGTTCACCGGCAAGTTCATTGACTTATGCACAGTCATCACTATTTGGTTCACCGGCAGGTTATTGTAATACCCTAAAAATGGTCATCTAAACCATGGGCCCCTAATCTCGACAACGTCACCAAGGTCCTATCCAAAGGCAATTAAATAAATCTTGAGCACACAATTAATTCTAAAATCATCAAATATCACATGGCAAAATTAATCAATCAATATTAATTAAATATTTATTTAATTAATTAAATCATTTCAAGTAAATCATTTTAAATAATTATCTTATTTATTTTAATTAAATATCCTAGCATATTTAATTAAATAATTCAATTTGCCATTAATTCATCAAAAAGAGGAATTAATTTGAAAAATAAATAAAAATTGTCACAAATCTTCAAAAAAGGAAATAAATCAAAAAAGGAATTAATTGACAAAAAAGAATTAAAATTTGAGAAAAGAAATCAATTGGAGATAATCTTGGAAAAAACAAATTTAAAATTGATAGATAATCTTAAAGAATGCAATTAAAACAATTAAATCTTAAAATTGAATGAAATAGAGAATAAATCAATTTTATCTTGATTTTATCTTAATTTTAGTTCAATTTCCTTTAAAACTGAGAAAAGCATCCAATCACAGCAATTCACCTACATTGTGCTTCCTCTTGGAAAATCTTGACCGCTCATCATCAGTTGATCTCAGCCTTTGGTTTCTTTCTGAATTTTCTATAAATTCAGGCCTTCATCTCTCATTCAAAAATCCTGGAGATCCTAGAGAATATATTGTTATTATGTTGTTTTTGCTCTAGGTTCATTGATATATTGCCTAAATATTTAAATCATTTAGCTTAAATATTCATATTGCTTAAATCTTGTTAGATTAATCTTGCATCCATCTAGCTTAATATCATGCTCATCTAGATTAAAACCCTTCGTCTTGGTGTAGTCTAGTCACTAGTATTGCTTATACAAATCTGAGAGCAATCTTATACTCGCATCTTTTAGAAGGCAATGGGTCGATTTGTTATGGTTTTCATATTCATGCTTATATATGTCTAACCATACATGTAATGACTTAATTGAAGTGTTGTGTATTCCAGATACAGATACAGGCCCAGTTTTCACACACACATTTCTGGCACCCACCGTGGGGCTCGAACCCACAACTACAAGATTTATAATGTTTGGTTTTTATAACTAATAAACATGTGTTAAATTTGCAAATAAAAATCTTTCTTTTTTATTGTTCTCTATGACAGTAAAAAATGGTCTCGGTTTGGGGAGCATAACTTTTTATTGAACCATTGGATCTCAACCAATTGTTGATATGTTGTTTAAAATCAAGTTGTCTATAGGTTCACCAAAGGGATGTTCCTAAAGATATTGGGTTTGAAATTTATGGTTGACAGAGTGCAGGACTATCATTTTACTTATTCTTTTGTGACAGTCAAAAATGGTCTCGGTTCGGAGGGCATAACTTTTTATTGAATCGTTAGATCTAACCCAAATTTTAATATGTTTTGTAAAACTAAGTTTTCCATAGTTACACTAGAGAGATTGTCCAAAGTATCTCTGGTTAAAAATGTATAAATGACAGAGTGTAGTACTATCAAAACTATCATAACTAGGATAGTCATAAAAAATGGAAATTCTTGTTAGATTAGTTTAATTTACAGTTTGCATGCTAGAATTTTCTTTTGATGATTTTTTTAATATTATTTTGGAAACTAATTTTGGGCTTTTAATATTTTCAGGACGCTTGTCAAAGAATCTATCAATCAAACATACGTCTGCCAAAGAATCAAGAAGAAAATGACTATTGACTATTGGTTTTGCAGGTTGCCTAAGGAGAATCAACTAAACATTGTGTATTCATTTAGTATTTTCTTAGGCACTTAAATTTCTATCTGGTTAAATAAAAAATCTATTTTTCATGTTTTCAGAAGAATCTAAGAGGTAGGAGAGTATGCTCTTGTCTTTTATAGACAATCAGAAATCTAGACCCTTGAAGCTTTTTTCTAAGTTTTGAGATTTGTGTACCTTTAGCGGGCCTGTCACAGTGGGAAAAATTAATCACCCTGTGAGAATGACCCAAGTGAGTACGGCTGGACTTGAGCATTCCAACTCACTATAATAAATAGGCCTCTAGTGATTAAAGTCTCAGAGGATGGGATTATTTGAGTTTTCTCTTTGAGATCTCTCATATCGAGCATTTTGTAGGGCCTCGCGGTCTCAATCACATTTACATAACTACAACTTGTTTTGGTACCTTGTCGGGCTATAGGCCTCAATCATGCTTGTGTGACTTCAAGGCATAATTTCAAACAGAATTCATGACTAAGAACTATAAGATAGAAGCTACCTGATTCACCTCTGAAAGGTTGATAATCTTTGTGCAAGAGAGATAGTAACTCTCCCAAGACACTTGCCATATCGTGCCCCCATTAGTGTTTGGATTTGGCTAATATGACATTGAGAATCCATTGTGTAAGACTCAGTGGTCATATTCTGATTAGCTATTGGGTGTGTACCTAAGTCAACAAGCAAAGGTCTTCTTCTCTATGCCAACTTCCATAGGGTTAGCATATTGTGATTGAATTATTATATATCTTGCATGTTTTTTGTGTTTTCATCCCTGAAACTGAAAATGAAATACCAAAACTGGAGAAAACAAATGAAATAATATCAAACAATTCAGTGATAAACTCTATCTATGTCCAAACTGGTCTATGTCAGTCATCGAAACATCAATCCTTATCAAAAAATGGTAGTCGCCAGTCATTGAAACTTTGTCTGTCAGAATCTCATCTCTGTCCAATCCTCTGTCATACAAATTCCTAATCTTGTCAGTCAAAATAGTCAAAATTGTCTAAAACTGTCTACAGCAAACTGTAAAGTGGAAAAATCGAACCCTAGTCATTCTCCCCTCCCCAACTCTAAGGAGAGAGAAGGGAGAGTCACTAGGGTTTGATGGTTTTCACTTAGGGGAGACTTTACATTCAAAAGAGGGGTTGAAACCCACAAGATCCAATCCCACGCAATGCAAGATTGGATTCTAAATGAGTTTCAAGGGTTGTGACATCAAGGATACCCTCTTTTGTAAAGAATGTAGAAAGATTGAACTAGGAATGCATATAAAGTAGGAAAGATTCACTTATAAACAGAGATAGGGATATGGGATGAAGCTGCGGACCTGGAATTAGCAGTAAAATGTCGAGACGATGTTGTCCTGCAAATTTGAGCGAAAGTTGACGGGACGATGGCGCCCGGTGTGCACACGGTCCTCTGAAAAATTCGCGAAACGAAGGGGGATCTGTTCATCTCTGCACAAGGATTCCAGATCTTCAATTACAGCCGCGTACCTGCAACCTACACACAAAAAAGAGAGGACGATTGGGGGGTTAGGGATGAGGGGTTTGCCTTTAGGTCAAACTCCAGTTTTGGAATTAACCAAGAAATGAGAATGCTGTAAATGTAAATGTTTGTAATGTAAACAAGTACTGATACCTTGTTGTAAGAATTTTTGTATTCTTACATGCGAAGGTGTAATGTATGTAGTATGTTGTATATTGTATGTGGTATGTGATCTCCTCTTCAATGGTTGAATCCTTGTCTTGAATGCAACACCTAGCCTTGAATGGAGACTTAGAATGCTCAATTGCTTGAAGGAATGCTTGAATGCTTGAATGCTTGAATGCTTGAATATCGTTTCCACCCTTTTTCCCTCTTACCAAAATGGGAGAGGAAATGTAGTTTTTATACTTGTCAATTAGGGTTGAAAGACTGATTTTTCGGACCTTAGGCCGACCAGGAAATATTATTTTCCAATTTGCAAACATAAAGACCCGAGACCCAAAAGAGACCGGGCCCAAAAATAGGGCCAGGGACCAGGGCACTGGGCACCATGGTCCCACCTCCAGGGTTAGCAGGGTGCAAGGAGGATCAGGCCAGGGTGCTGAAAAATGCAGTTTTTGATGTCATGAACAAGTTTCAGGGTCTCCATTCAGGTTCAATGTTGTGTCGCCATCGTGAAGACCCAAATGCAGTCGAAATTGCAAGTGTCACAATTTTAGGACGCTACATTTAGCCCCCACTTTAGCGGGAGTATAAGCGTACGCCAATACTTCCGGTAAAGTATAAGGAATCAATATTGAAAAACTTTCACCACGTCAAGGAGGCAAGATACACCAAGCCCCCAGTGGACTAAGGATCTTATGAATTCGATTGACAAAGTAAAAGGGAAGATCATGAGGGAGAACCATGACTGTCAGTAGTAAGGTTCCCTCACTATGAGTCATGCAAGAAAGATATCAAAAAATTTCAAGGCAAAGCTAAATTTGTCAAGAAATTTTCAAGTATCTTGAAAAGATATGAACGGGATGTATGCCCCCCTACGTTAAAGCGATCACACATGCCTCATCGGGGGTGATTGCTTTAAGGTAGTGATACATATAAGAGATGAGAAAGGAGCACGTTATCACAAGGATTTAGCCACCAAGTGTGAGATAAGCCCAAGGATAATAGACACAAAACACAAAGCACAAGGTGACTTTGCCTTCCTTGGGGTCAGTATGCTGTATGATAATTCATGTATATCATATGTATGTATGCATAATTGTTCTTCATTCCCCAATCAAGGAAGGTCACCTAGAAGAAGGGAACACATGTGTCTTTTGAGTCAACATGAGAGAGACCAAAAGAGATCTCAATGCTTTGCATCGTCCTCAAGTAGACAACACTAAGGACAACAAATAGAAGAATGAGAATAACACATAGAAGAAGTAATAAAAGAGATCAAGAGAGGAGGAGAGAGTCTGCTATGCTAATGAAACTAGTCTAGCATGTCATCCACCCCCCAATCTTGCTGATCAATATTTTGGCAAGGTAGGAAACACGCTAGAGGAGGAACATCCAACACAGCAGATGGAGCTATCACAAGATCCAAACAAGGGCTATGTTCATGTTCCAAGCCACGTTCTTGTCTAGGAGCTAGGATAAGTGCTTTAGAAAATTCGTTAGATAAATGGTTATCAACATCAACGTATTCATATTCACTATCAAAATGAATACGAGTAACATTTTCATCTATATCATCATCAAGATTTATAAAAATAGGATCTTTAACTCGCACAGTATCAAGACCATCATGCATCTTATGTTTAGGAGATTTTGGCTCAATTTTCGACTGAGGAGAAAATGGAATAATACTAGCTGAAGGTGTTTTTGGGGATTGCAAAGTTTGAGAAGCAGCTGCCTGAGCTCTAAGACGACGCTTTTGTCGGCGTTCACGTGCAGAATGATTTTGTCTAGTCTTAGTAGGAAGTTGAGAAGAGTGAGGAGGAGGAATGCTCTCATCCTTATCACTTGCGTGTTTAGGTTGTGGTCTCTTAGGTTGAATAATAGGAGAAGAGGAAGGTCTCTTCTCTCCATAAGAGGAAGGAGGAGGAACTGCTCCATATAAAGGAGGAATATTTGGTTTAGGAAGGAGACCAAGTCCATCATGACGAGGAGGTATAGGTCTACCTTTAGAAAATTTATTAGTCATAGACGTAGTCACATTCATAGGGATGGGTTGGGAATTTTCTTGAGGAAAGACATTAGTTTTATCTTTCAAAGGAAGGACTTCCTTCTCAAGAATGATAGGAATGTCAAGTTTGGGTGTTCTAGGTTCACTTAGAGATAGGATCATATCTTTTTTCCACTTTTGATAAGATTTGAAAAGATGATCACTCCACGGTGGAAGGGATTGGAATTGTTTAGGCCAAAAATAATCAATAGGAACGCTAGAAGTTCTTTCAGCTGGTTTAAAGAGGCTATGATTGATAGTAACAATTTCACCATTATGGGGAAATTTCAAACACTTGTGAATATGAGAAGCAATAGCTTTCATGGAAGATAGCCAAGGATAACCTAGCTTCACACGAAATTGTTCGGATGATGGAATAATAGCAAAGTCCACATCAAGGGGTTTGTTATGGACCTCAATAGGTAATGTAATAGAACCAATTGCAAGAGAAGAAAATGCATCAAGTAGTTTCACAACCACATTTGTTTCATCATAGATCACTTGATTCAATTGCAAAGTAAAAAGAAATTCTTTAGTAATGACATTAACCATACAAGAAGGATCAATAAGCACTCCACGGCAAGGTGTGTTCTTGAATTTTGCAACTATATATAAAGGACCATCAAGTGCCTTGATAGTTTCACTAGAATCAAATGTGATGGAAGGCTCTTTAGGGATTTTCTGTTGTTCCACAAAGTTAATCACATTTGGAGTCATAGACACAAGATCATCAGGTGAGACAGAGGAATCATTAGTATCAATCACATTAGAGGTATGAGAAGGTAATGGATCAGTAAAAATCTTAAGATTTTGGTTAGGAGGAGCTACAGATGTGTTGCCTTTATCATTCACACCAAAAATAGAGATAGTATTATTATCAATCAAATCTTGAATTTTACCCTTTAAAGCAAAACATTTTTCAGTATCATGCCCAGGTTGACGATGAAATTGACAAAAAGATTTATTATCAAAATAGGGTGAATTAATATTTGCAGGATCTATTTGCCTTATAGGAGGAAGAGTAAGCACATTTTGTTCCAATAACTTATTCATAATACTATGCAATGATTCATTCAAAGGAGTAAACTTTCTTTCTTTCTTGAAAAACTTAGAAATAGGAGGCACACCTGATGCTGCATTCACATTGTTGTTGATGATGTTTTCATTGAACTTAATGACCTCTCTGTTCGGTTTAAACTTCCCAAATGGTTGTTGACTACTGTCACCCTTATCACTCGGAGCCCTAGGATTTGCTTGTTCCATTTGACTCATAGTTAGTTGATAATTGTGAAGAGTTGCGCACAATTGTTGGAAAGAAGTAAACTCAGAAAATAGGAGTTTTTCTCTAATAGCTTTTTGTAAATTAGAAATAAAGATTCTTTGAATATCATTGTCAGGTACTGGAAAAGAAATCTGAGCATACAAATGCTTATATCTACCAATGAAATCAGTCACTTTTTCTTTAACACCTTGTTTACAATGCATTAAATCAATCAAAGTAACTTTAGGACTTATATTGTTTTGAAATTGTTGAATAAAAGCATTTGCAAGTTGTTTGAAAGAAGAAATAGAATAGGAAGGTAACGAACAATACCATTGTAGGGCTTTATCTCTTAATGTTCTAGTAAACAGTTTTGCAAGCAACCTTTGGTCATAAGCAAAATCAGTACATATTGTTTGAAATGTCTTAACATGTGTTAGAGGATCACCCTTACCATTATAAAACTCCAAATGTGGGATTTCAACATGTTTAGGGGGGATAGCTCGAACAATGTCAAGAGAAAGTGGGCTCGCAACATCAAATGTGGGCACACTAAACTTAGATTGATTCATAGAGGCAATTTGTTGCTGTAAAGAAGAGACAGTTTGTGCAAGATTGTTAATGGTTGCTTCAGTCGAAGAGTTCATATTAGACGTGTTAGATTGTGATGGAGGTATTATGTTATTGAAAGAAGGTAGAGAGTAAGGTGGTGGGACACTATGATAGTTAGTCATAGGAGATGATTGGAAAGGAGGAACACTACAAGGAGGAATGGAAGGGTTAAATGAATTGCCCCCTTGCGTCATGTTCATTTGTGGAGATATAATAGGGACACTCATTGAAGGAATGAATGAAGAAGTCGGATTAAATGAAGGAAGAGGGTTGATTGAAGAAGAGGGATTGCCCCCATGACTGGTGATCATAGGAGGAATGTCTTGTGTTGAAGTAGTCATTATGTTTGATGTAAAAGTAGGTATACTAGCAATAGGAGTCGTCAAAGGAATAGAATGATTAACTTGAGTAGGAGGTTGTGTATAACCTAAGGTTTCGGCACAACTCTTCATAGGCATCACATTTGAATCCATAATGTGTGCAATACCACGCAAAATATCAATTCCATTCTTATCACTTTGAACCATACGTTTTAGACCCTCAATTAATGAAAGAGCTTGACTATCAGGATATTCTTGAGACATCCATCACTGAAAATCATCAAATTGGTTATCCAATTTTGAAAGTTGTTCTACAGAAACCTCATGGAGAGCTTCTTCATCATTAAGAGGATTAGAGGAATTACCCATGTCCTCGTTAAAAAGGCCATTCAAATTAGGTTCCATCTCCTCGGTAATTAAACCTTGGAAGGATTTAATTCTAAGGATTCGTCTAACGGGAATAGTGTAAGTAGGGCTTATTGTTGTAAAACTCATGCACTAAAGAAAGAGAGAAGATTTTGAATTTTAGAGGTAGCAAATTTCAATAAAATCAGCCAATCTCCTAGATTTAAGCTGTTAAATGCAATCAGGACAATCTCCCGAAATTTCGGAAAAAATGTCCGGGACCGTGGCGAACGGAGTGCACACGGTCCTCGCAACTTTTTTCGAGATTTTCAGGGATGAAAGTTATGATGATTTTAAAGCTAATCTGAAAAAATTGAGTGATTTTACGATCTGTAGATAGGCCAAATTAAAGTTGCAATCTCAAAATTGAACCCTACCAAGATTGTTGAAAAATGTAAAATTTGAATTTTGAAAAAGAGAGGGAAACTGAAATTTTGAACTTTATGATTTAAGAGGGAATACTAAAAGCAATGCAAGTTTTGAAATTTAAAAGTTGACTCGATTTCATGCAAAATTCGAATTTGAAAGTGGAAATCAAAGATGTTGCAATAAAACACTTAATTTCAAAAGTCACAAATTGCAAAAATTTGAATAAAGCACTGAAATTTCGAATGAATGCTAACACATTTTCAGATTTAGGATAGTAAGAAACACAATTTTGATATGAATTTCAATTTCAACAATTTTTGAATGATTAGAAGCCTCAATCCAAGCAATCGCTAGACCAACTTTGATTTTAATTTTGAGAGTGTTAAAATTGATAAAATCAGCCAAAATCTGGATTTTAGCAAAAAAATATAGTAAGATCTAGCTCCCGAATTTTTGGAAAAAATGTCGAGGACGATGGCGCTCGGGGTGCACACGGTCCTCACAACTTTTTTCCAAATTTTCAGGGATGAAAGATATTGTGATTTTATTGCAGAATCCAAAGTTACAGCCGATTTGGAGGTGTTTTGATTAGTGAAATTATCAGTCAAAGGTTGAATCAAGAAGGTCTTAAAAATTAGGGTTTTGATATTTAACCACTTAATTTTTAGAATTAAAGCACAAATATGAATTGACAATTTGCAATAGAAGGGTAGATCTGAAACAAGCATTAACAATTAAACATTTCACAAGTTTAATTACTTAAAAAGAAAATTTTAGGGTTTTTATGCAATTAACCTCTTAAAATTTGCAAAAGATCAAACATGGAAATGTAATTAAGGAAGCCAAATTTTCAGATCTAACCATGAATAATCAGAATTAGGATGTTCACGTCAGTTTCACCAAAATGTAAAGCGGAAAAATCGAACCCTAGTCGTTCTCCCCTCCCCAACTCCAAGGAGAGAGAAGGGAGAGTCACTAGGGTTTGATGGTTTTCACTTAGGGGAGACTTTACATTCAAAAGAGGGGTTGAAACCCACAAGATCCAATCCCACACAATGCAAGATTGGATTCTAAATGAGTTTCAAGGGTTGTGACATCAAGGATACCCTCTTTTGTAAAGAATGTAGAAAGATTGAACTAGGAATGCATATAAAGTAGGAAAGATTCACTTATAAACAGAGATAGGGATATGGGATGAAGCTGCGGACCTGGAATTAGCAGTAAAATGTTGAGACAGTGTTGTCCTGCAAATTTGAGCGAAAGTTGATGGGACGATGGCGCCCGGCGTGCACACGGTCCTCCGAAAAATCAACGAAACGAAGGGGGATCTGTTCGTCTCTGCACAAGGATTCCAGATCTTCAATTATAGCTGCGTACCTGCAACCTACACACAAAAAAGAGAGGATGATTGGGGGGTTAGGGATGAGGGGTTTGCCTTTAGGTCAAACCCTAGTTTTGGAATTAACCAAGAAATGAGAATGTTGTAAATGTAAATGTTTGTAATGTAAACAAGTACTGATACCTTGTTGTAAGAATGTTTGTATTCTTACATGCGAAGGTGTAATGTATGTAGTATGTTGTATATTGTATGTGGTATGTGATCTCCTCTTCAATGGTTGAATCCTTGTCTTGAATGCAACACCTAGCCTTGAATAGAGACTTAGAATGCTCAATTGCTTGAAGGAATGCTTGAATGCTTGAATGCTTGAATATCGTTTCCGCCCTTTTTCCCTCTTACCAAAATGGGAGAGGAAATGTATTTTTTATACTTGTCAATTAGGGTTGAAAGATTGATTTTCTCGACCTTAGGCCGACTAGGAAATATTATTTTCCAATTTGCAAACATAAAGACCCGAGACCCAAAAGAGACCGGGCCCAAAAATAGGGCCAGGGACCAAGGCGCTGGGTGCCATGGTCCTGGGGGACCAGGGCATTGGGTGCCCTAGTCCTTAAGGACCATGGCGTTGGGCACCATGGTCCCACTTCCAGGGTCAGCAGGGTGCAAGGAGGATCAGGCCAGGGTGCTGAAAAATGCAGTTTTTGATGTCATGAACAAGTTTCGGGGTCTCCATTCAGGTTCAGTGTTCTGTCGCCATCGTGAAGACCCAAATGCAGTCGAAATTGCAAGTGTCACAATTTTAGGATGCTACGCAAGCCTAAAACTGGTTATCATCCTCCTAAGCATAAACAACCATGATAGTGTACCCCTATCGTTGTGTTGCATGATTTTGTCGATCATCTCAACTAGTTCAAACAACATCTTATCAAACCTAAGTTAACTTAGATAATGTCTTACATAGGATAGATCATTCCTGAAACTAGACCAGATTTTAGTAACTTCTCTCAATCACTACATTAAACGAATAACTAGCTACAATTTGATCTTGACTTTTGCAACACATCTAGCTCTCGGTCCCATCGGTTGTAAATGCCTGTTCAAACCAGAAGCTCTTCTAATTTTTTTGACAAAAGTAAGAATCTCATGGATACCTTAGCTCCAATTCCCATGGCTACCTTTGCTCAAATATTTCAAGATATCAAGAAAGAAATATATGACATGGAAATCCAACAAAATAAATCAATGACTCCATTTTAAAAACAAATGCATGATATCAAGAGTGAGAAACTTCAAGGAATGCTAAAACAATTATATGATTTTACAATCAAATACCAACAAATAATTGACAATCAAAGACCAAATCTCAAACAAGCTCACAAGACACCTTCACCAAGACATAAAGGCATTTCCTCCAAATATTCCCTAGATAGACAGTTTACACCTTTGGGGCAATCTATTGAGTCATCTTTGGAAGAGCTTCTTAAGAACAATCTTATCATATTACCTAAAAAGACCACATGGGGATGGGAATTTTTGAGTAAGTATTGTGCATATCATAGACAAAATGAACATAAGACTTCGCATTGCATAGAATTAAAACATAAGATTCAAGATCTCTTTGATAATGGTGTCATTGAAATTGAAGATCCTAATGACTCACCTAAAGAAAAAGAAGGAACTATTTCTAAGCATGATCAAAATCGTGAACCTATGTCTAGAAAGGCTCCATATGTAGCCTCCATCCCTTCCATGATGCCTTCATCTCCTAAGACTTCTCAGCAACAATCCATATCATCTCCTTCAAACAATGAAACTTCTCATGTTGACCTTCAAAGGCTATCTCCTATGGAAATCCAAGTTAATGCCAATATTGATACAAGTTCCTCACATGATTTAAAAATCCCAGATCCTATGCCATCATGCACTCCAATTCCAAATGTACCCACTCTAGAGAGTCCCACTCAAAATTCTTCCCCCTCATGTCAAAATATGGAGACCTTCCAAGAATCCCCTATGCCTATGCACAATCCTACCCCTTCCTTAGAAGTGACTCCATGTCAAGAGGATAATTTGAAGAACAAAGAAACAAGTCCTATCATAAATCAAGATCAAGACACCAAAAATCCTCAATCCCATCTAATGATTGAAAAAGATCCTATTTCACTAGAATCCCATTATGATCCCATTATACCTTTCCATTTCTTCCAAGATGATCCCTTTCCATCTCAAGAGAAAATAATCCTTCCAAATCTCATTCCTAATCCACTTCCTAAGCAAGATCATGATGCCTCTTCCACCTTTTCAAACGATCCTATTCAAAATGAAGAGCCAAACACCCTTCCTACTCGATCCAATGGTCCTCTTCCATGTCAAGATCAAAGTATCCCTTCATCTCCTTTTCATAATCCTCCATGTTCAGCTTAGGGATCCATCATGCCTACAAATCCCCTTAGTGATCCTATCATTCCTTACATTCCACCTCCATCTCATAATGGACTCGTGCCTTCTTTCCAAACAAAAGTGTATCCTACAAGTCAAAATATTTATAAAGCCAAAGGGGTAGATCTCCACAAGCAAGAACCCCTCCATATTA
The DNA here is from genome assembly GCF_030272615.1 of Cryptomeria japonica. Taxonomy (NCBI): domain Eukaryota; kingdom Viridiplantae; phylum Streptophyta; class Pinopsida; order Cupressales; family Cupressaceae; genus Cryptomeria; species Cryptomeria japonica. The sequence continues at coordinate 141,559,926 of NC_081406.1, forward strand.
AAGAAAATGTTAAAGGTCATGGCCTTAGGTAAATTTCTCAAGATGTTGGTATCTCTCATAAATCCTACATTTCTCCAGTTAAATCCAAATGCATTCCATCTCCTTTGCCCTTTCCATCCATTCTAGGTCCCTATATCTCTCCATCCCTTATGCAAGATCAACAAAGACACACATCTTCGAGTACCTTCCATCCATCTAAAAGACCTCCATATCATTCCTATCTACCCACGCGTCTCCCTCCAAGCAATTTGGATGCCAAGCATAAAATTCATAAATCATGCAATCCACATGTATTCAAGGATCAACATGTCCCATCTAATCGACATGTCAAAATAAAGCAAAATATGATCCAAAAAGAAAAAGAAGAATACAAAACGCCACAAAGGCCCACAAAGAAAGAATAAAAGTCAAAAGTTATATGGGTTCCTAAGGAACTTGTACAAGTAATGCGCTCTAAGGAACTACAAAAGCATGAAAAGTCAAAAACCATGTGGACCCCTAAGTGGCTTCTTGAAGCACAGCAATCTAAAGAAAAATCAAAATTGGCGTCACAAATTGTTGTTCCTCCATCCAAACGTTCTCATTCTATTCCTCCATCACCTCCTTCATCCATTTTGGGTTCTTATGCCCCAAAATTTGTAACCTTTCCTCCATCCAAATCTCAAAATCTAAGATTCACTTCTCCTCCATATGTCCACCATCCCTCAAGGCGTGTGCCAATGTTGATCTTTCCAACATTTCAATCTAGCCATACATAATTCTTCCAACATCCCATCCATTATCCAACACCTCTTTTTCACCCTTCCATCCCTCTTATCCAATCCTTTGCATAAATCTTTTCCCTAGTTTCATTTCATTATCCTGCCAACATCTTTGAGCATACCTTCATAGCCATGGTCTATTGAAACTCATATTCAAAGGGTACCATCCAAAGAAGAGAGACGTTGGGGTCCTTCTTCCATCCCTTGTCATGCCTCCAATATCTTTCAAAAAGAAAAAAAAAATGAAAAAGTGAAAAAGAAAAAAGAAAAAAAAAAGTAAAGAGAAATGAATTTGTCCTTATGTGAAAACCACTTCTTGTGGTGCCTTGGGCAAGTACCATGATGAAAACCTGGTAAATAGGCATCATGTGTAATCCATTATCCTTTTGCACTTTACACTCGGGGCAAGTTCCATCCATGTACATCCATCCATTATCCTTCTTCCTCCATTATCCTTCACCCTCCATTATCCCTCATTCGCTCTATCTACATTCATGTCCCTTTTTCACCTTTGATCTTGACAAGGTTAAGGATCTTTATAGGTTTTGTATGTCCTATATATTGCACTTGATCCAAACCCTTTAGCTCCTATCCATTGCTCACTTACATCCTTCATTACCACCTTTGATCTTGATTATCCTATTTGTCCCCTATCCAGATCTATTCCTCGATCTTGATCAACACTATGGACAAAATGCATAAACATGCTTTCCAAAAACCTCTTGACATGGCCACTTCTTTGGACCATATGGCTTCCTTACACTATATCCTCACTTCATTGCGCTAAAATCCTTGCTTTACATCGCTAAAATCCTTGGTTTATATTGCTATATCTGGATCCTGTGCTTGGATTAACATTGTGAGATAGTCCTTGAAAGCGTCCACCACCATTCGCTTATCCATTCATGTGCTCAAAATCCCTTTTGCCTTGCTAGACACTAGGGGCAAACATTAAAAAATCCTAAAAATCCTAAAATATTCTGAAGAAATCCTAAAAATCAGAAAATGTCTTGAACAAAATCATAAAAAAAAATCATAAAAAGTCCTGAATAAATTATAAAAATCATGAAATATCCTGAACAAAACTCCTAAAAATCATAAAATGTCCTGAAGAAATCATAAAAATCAGAAAAAGTCCTGAAGAAATTCAAAAAAAAAAAGCAAAACAGAAGAAAAAAAGGAAAAAAGAGAGAAAATGCTCTGGTGAAAACCTGGTAAATAGGCACCTTGGTAAAAAAATATATACATCTCTGCCAAGCAGGTAAAAACCTAGCAAACAGGCACCTCTTGTACTCAAGTGTTCCATCTATCAACGCAACGTTGGCATTCCCGCTTTCATGCATCTTTGCTTTCGCTTGTACATATTTCAGTCACTTTTGTGACATCCTAGTGCGTTGGAACCCTCATGGCTTGAAACTGATCAATGTCCTAGTCTTAGGTAATCGACAAGAGCACATTACATATCCTAAGCAATATCAACCAGGTCATCTTTACGTCAGTGATACCCAATCATCCACTCCGAGTCAGTCACCTGTCTCCTAACTACTGAAGAGTTTTATCACTGAGTACACAGGCAAAACAACAAAAATGAAAACAATCACTAAATAGTTTGAGCTATGCATGAAGTTTTTCTTTGTGTGCTTTCTTCTATATTGGTTTTCAATTATTATCCCTCTGAGTAACTCAAGGAAGTCTCTCTTGACTAAGAGGAGCAAGGATTGGGGGCATAATATTTTTCTTTGTTTTCTGCTTGTAGGAATGATTCTGATGATCTGAACACATCTAATTAGCTGGGTGTCTATGATAAGTTCCTTCACATTAAGGTGAAATCACCACACATACCTCGACTCCGCTTATTTGAATGCTACAGGGAGGTTCCATATCATTTCTTTGTCTATTTTGAGGGAATTTCTTCATTGTGCAATCCACGTCCATGCGTAATCTGTCCAAGGATATGAACAAGAAAAAAGGGTCATTGTGGACAAGATAATTAATATTGCACATGAAAAGCAAGGAACTCTAATGTGCCTATTGTGGTTGTAAAGCACTCAATGATGAAAATTAAGCTTTTCAAAATCCAATGACTAGGTTTAGGTTGCATCTCATTTTGCATCTCATACATTTAGAGTGATTTCGATATGGTAACAATGCTTTCTTTATTTTCTGAATGAGAGTTGGAGCTTCATCATTTCTTAGCTAAGTGTTATATTTTTCATCATTTCTCCGATCGAGTACTTTGTTAGGATTCCCACATATACTGAGAGGGGGGGTGAATTAGTATCTAACTGGTGAATTGAATTTCTTAACTTAAAACATGTAGAACATATTATAACAGTGTACCGGTATGCAAGAAATAATGCAATAAATAGAATTAAAAGCAACCACATGAAAAACACACCATAACACAATGATTTAATGAGGAAACCTAGTGTGGGAAAAACCTCGGTGGGATTTGTGACCTGCAATATTCACTTACTGGCCAATAAGAGAATATTACTGCTACAAGAGGGGCCTGCACATGCAAGAAGGCCAACTGCCTAGAGCTCACTGCTCAATGGGAAGTCTCACTAACTTACAATGATGGATTATACAAATCCAGTATCTTGTACTACTTCAAAATAGCATCTATAATGCCAGATCCAGTACTGGTTTTCTGCTCTGCTTCTTAAAAAAACCCTTAACCTATAATTCACATAATAGGTCTGCCTTATTTCGCCTAAATATGATCTTCTTTTTTTTTACTTACAAATGTTCTACAATGATCTCTCTTATATAAGAGTCATTTTACAATGATGCCAAGTTGGCTTACAAAGATTTTATAATAATAAACAAAATACAATATAACAAAAATCCTATCGGCCTCTGTGTCAGTATGCTTCCTTTCTTTGTCGGTGTTGGTGGTCTGAGTGCCGGTGTAGAGTTTGATCTTGTTAGTGCCAGTGTAATGCCTTGCCGGTGTAATGCCCTGTCGGTGCCATAGGATTGTAAGGTTGCCATCAATGACAAAACCTTTAATCACCTACAATGTCTCATTGGAGTGTGCATATGCCAACAATCTCCCCCTTTGGAATTCATGGCAACACTCATGAGAAAATTCAAAAGTGTATCCAAAACTGTAATCCAAAAATGTTTCCAAAAATATGTTACCAAAAATATAAGAGCTCTCCCTGAGCTGATAAGTCTTCTGCCGATTATTTTCTCATACTACTACTCCCCCTTTGGCATCAATGACAAAGGTTGCCAAGATGTTAGTAGAGTTGTAGTCTCACTCAACCTTGTAATTGGGTAGTTACAATTTGAAAAAGATCTGCCAAAATCAAGTTTATACTTTCCATAAACTTCTTGCTGTCCTTTATTGTTGTCTCTATTCTTTTAACTGTACCGGTGAGGTGCTGCATATGCTCTGTCAGTGTTCTCTATCCTTGTACTAGTGCCTCAGATACTTCCTTCCGTAATGATGCTAGATAGTCCAATCTTGGACTCAGTATTAGTCTCAAATGCTTTGCCTTATTTACTAGTCTCTCCTTTTCTCTTTCTAACTTAAGTAATTCTTCCTCAAAACTAGTTATCCTTTGCTCAAAAACTGATAAAGTATCAGGTGAGTTAACAAAATTGTCTCCAAGTTTATTGATTTCATCCTGTACCTTTCTCATTTTCTTATCTATGTCTACTGTCAAAAAGTTTGTCTAGCAAGTATCTTTATACAGAGTTTTAAATTCCTTTAATAAGTTACATAGTTCCGGTAGAAGTGTGTCAAATTCCCTAGTACACTTCTTTATCTGATCTTCAAAGAATTTTTGCTTTTCAATTTCTACCTTATTCTTCAATGTCTCTTCCTTTATTTGCTCAATAGTCATTGTGTTCTCAGTTATGTATTTACACAAAGTATCAAGTTGTTTTAAAGAATCCTTATTGTCTATGTTACAGTTAGGAGCTATTACCTTCAAAATTGGGATTGTGTCATCTATAGCTTTATAAGCCTGTGAACTACAATCTGTTATCTTTTTGATGGAGTCCAAAAGTAATTTAGTTACATTTGTTGATTTGTAGTCTGCTGAGGAGGAACCAACATTCTGAATTCCACTGGTGGAGGAAGTAACCAAGCTTGTAGTGACCTTTGGTAGGTTAGTCTATGTTTCCATTTCTTTAAGCAATGGTTTTTTATCTTCTCCTGTTGTCGGTGGCACTATTTCCATGCGAACATGTTCCTGTTCCGAAGCCTGTTGCTTTGCTTGTCTCTCTATTTGTTGCTCTATTTTAGTCTTAGTCTTAGTCTGAGTCTCTACCTGTTGCTCTGTTGTATTGTTAATGCTGTCAGTTGTCGGTGGCTCACTAGCCATATCTGTTTTGCTGGTTGTTTCTTTATCTATCACAATGTTGACCTTTTGTGTATCAACATCAACTATGTACAGTACCTTAGGATTAGGATTTGTATCCTCTGTGTCCATACTCTCATCTGTCAGTTGATCTTCAGTAGTTTTTACTAGTGATGCAATTTGAGGCAGTGGGGATAAGTTATCTTTGACTTTGATACTCGGAGGTCCACCAACCTTTCCTTTTCCTTTGTCTCTCTCCTTCTGGTATACCTTTATTGGTTTGGGGTTCCTATATTCTTCCTATTTTTCTTTCTCAACAAGAAATATGTCCCATGCATTTTATGTTTCCTTTGTTACTTCATTCACTCTTCCAACCATTAATGCAATATGTTGGTGTGTAGTAGAGAATAATGACCGGTTGGCTTCTGCAATTAAGTCATATATCTCCTTAGGTGAGTTTACTGGATAAACAGCAAGTAACTTTTCAATTTTGATTTTCTTATCAAGATCTACAATAGCTTGTCTTCTTGCTTCTAATCTTTTGAACAATTCATCTGGTAGATCATCTATTACTTCCATTAAGAATTTCTTATAGATGTCCATGTGTAAAATAACACTATTTTCAACTTGTTCTTTGTCATCTGCTGACAGTGTATCATAGACCTTTCCTATGTTTTTGAGTTTCCCTTCCTCTCTGATTTCATATAGCAATTTGTCAAGAAGGTCCAAGTTTTGTTTAGTCTTCTTCTTCTTTGGTGTCAACTTTTTCTTTGGTGTTGTCTTTCTAACCGGTGACCTTACTACCTATTGTTTTTGTCTAGTCCTTCTAGGCGAAGGTGTGGATGTCGGTGAAGGATCCCTTTTCCTTACAACTCTTTTGAAAGTTGCAGGCATGTCACTTTTTGAAGAAGTAGCTACTGGTGATAGGTGAGTCTTAGGCTGTAGAGTTCCTAACTCATCCTCAGTGATACCGGTTCGTTTTAATACATCTTCTTTAATAGCCTTAGCCTGTCTAGAACCTCTTCTCACAACTGCTTCAACCTTTTTCAATCTCTTCTTAGATTGAATTTGTTTTTCTATGGTTTCAGCACTACCAAATACTTATTCCTTTGGTTCATTTGGTGCTTCCAGAAGTGCTTTAGCATAAGTTTCAATTATATGATCATCAGTCTCATAACCCATCTCTGTTACCCAGATTATTCTTGGGATGACTGCTTCCATCCAGATCTCATCCTTTTTTATTACAAAACATATATCATCTTTGTATTTGTTGACAATTTTCTATGATAGTTTGATTCTTTTGTTCATCCTAACCTTTAGTGCTTGAAAATAGTCATGAATGTTCTTTTCTTTGTTCTCACCCATGTTATTGAATAGGTCTGTCAACTGTTTTCCTACCGGTATATCAAATCCAAGATTCTTATGGCCAATACCGGGAACCTATTTAGTTATGTGTAGCATCAAGCATACAAGTAGATTTCCAAATCTGAAAGTTCCTTTCTTATCCTTCTTGGTTTTGCCTAAGTTATCAATCAACTCATCTTTTAACCATTTACATACATCAATTTTCACATTGTCTTTAACCATGTCATAAGCACTTTTAATGCATAAACTGGAAACTGAGTTAAGTCTGTTTGCATGAGTTGCTTTGTACCCTAAAATCATGCTAACAAATCTCACATTTATATCAGTCACATCATTAACTCTCAGAGACCTTTTGTCTGATGTTGCACCAGTTAAGTTCATTACTAGGTCATTGGAGACCTTCTTGGTTTTGTCTAGTCTATTACCAGTGGAAGGTAACCTTGTTACTTCTTTCACATCTTCCTTTGTTATTTTGTGTACTGAATCAAGCCAAAAGAATGAACCATGTACCATACTTAAAACTATCCTAATAACTTCCTTGGGAAATTCAGGAATGCAGAGGATTTCAGTGAATCCTAGGGTTTCGACAATTTTATGTTCTGGTTTTACATTACCGGAATTGTCATATATAATAGTCTTATACATGCTTTTAATTTCTTCATCTCCTAATTCCTCTATGTTGCAATGAATATGTATGCAAAAACAACTCCCTTTGGAATTTGGGAAAAAGCACCTACATTGTCATCTTTCTTAGCTACCTCAGGAACTAGTTGAAAAACGGGCCTAGGGCATTTTATAACCTCGACTACTGTAGGGTTTGCTATGAATTTAGGTGCAGAGGAGGATGTCATGATAAATACCTTTTTCTACCTTTTGGATGGATTGATTTCTGAAGTGCTTTGCCTCTTTGCTCAAAATCCCTTAGCTCTACAAATTTCGCGCTCTTCGAATGTTTGAAATATCGGTGAAGTGAAATGAAGCCAAAACCACAAATTTATAATGTTTATTTTGCCATCTACCACATTTAATGCATGCTGGTTAAGTAGTCACTTAACATTGTCTACCAGTATAGAAGTAATTTCCAACTTCTCACCATTTATCGAGGGAATTATAGCATATGTCTCATGATTTCCAAACCCTAAAGAAAATTTTCTTCAATTTGATGAAGAGCTTCCTACCGGTGGAGTATTACTCTGTCCTATTGGTGAAGCATCACTCTGTCCTACCGGTGAAGCATTGACTAGTTCTACCAGTGGAGGAGTATTCCCAACAATATTAGGTCTGACTTTCTAATCCATTGTTTTGAGAATTCTTGCTTAACCTCTTAAACCTTTTCTTTACCTTTCAAGCTAGAGCTTTTGTTGTCTGTCGGTAATCCTTTACTTCTACAGAATTTTGCAATATGTCCACTCTTGTTACATGCATAACAAGTCACATTATTCTTCTGAATAGCTATCTCATAACCTATGCCAGTTTGTGTTCTACATTGATTAGATAGGTGTCCAAATCTTCCACAAACATAACATCTCACATTCATTTTGCAATTTTCAGAGTTGTGACCAACTTTGTTGCATTTTGAACATTGACTGGTGGGTGTGTTGATATTGTGATAATTTCTAGATCTACATTCATTTGCTCTATGACCATAATTATTATAGTTAAATCATTTTCCATTGAATTTATAAGCATTAGGTTGCCTTACCAGTTTGCTATGATCCTGTGTGTTTGTAGTACCGGAGCTTTCACCAACTTCAAAGCCAATTCCAGAAGTGTCACCTTTAGGTTTTTGATTCTTCAGCAAGTTACCAAGTTCCTCTGAGCTTTTCTTGAATTTTTCTTTATGTTGATTTGCAGTATCTAGTTCTCTTTCTAATACTTCTTTCTGCCTCATCAGTTCATTGGAGTCATTCTGAGTGTGCATCAGATCTGTCTTCAATAAATCATTTTCATAACTAAGTCTTGTGTTTTCATTTGTAGCATCACTTAGTCTTCTAGTCAAATCTTCTTCATTCTTCTTTCTATCTTCAATTTCTTTACAAAATCTCTTAGTCATATCCTGCATCTCATTCTTTGTTGTCATGTTCTCTTGTTTCAGCTTGTTTATCATATCATTAAGTGATTCCTTTTCATCATTCTCATTTTGCATCTTTTCACAAAGTTCTCTTCTCTTGTTTCTTGAAATCGTAAGATTTTCTTGAAGTGCCTGAATGATATACTGAGCTGCCTTTAGATCATCTTCTAGTTTGATATTTTCCAGTTTCTTGACATCATAGTCTGAAAGAGCTGCTTCTAGTTGCTTCATCAGATTTTCCATATCTACCGGTGTCAAGATCTTCCTCAAGTTGTTAGGCTTCTGAAAATAGAGGACCAGGCTCTGATACCAATTGTTAGGATTCCCACAGATACTAAGAGGGGGGACTAAATCAGTATCTAACTGGTGAATTGAATTTCTTAACTTAAAACATGTAGAACATATTATAATAGTGTACCAGTATGCAAGAAATAATGCAATAAACAGAATTAAAAGCAACCACATAAAAAACACACCATAACACAATGATTTAATGAGGAAACCCAGTGTGGGAAAAACCTCGGTGGGATTTGTGACCCACAATATTCACTTACTGGCCAATAAGAGAATATTACTACTACAAGAGGTGCCTGCACATGTAAGAAGGCCAACTACCTAGAGCTCACTGCTCAATGGGAAGTCTCACTAACTTACAATGATGGATTATACAAATCCAGTATCTTGTACTGCTTCAAAATAGCATCTATAATACCAAATCCAGTACCGATTTTCTACTCTGCTTCTTACAAAAACCCTTAACCTATAATTTGCATAATAGGTCTACCTTATTTTGCCTAAATATGATCTTTTTTTTCACTTACAAATGTTCTACAATGATCTCTCTTATATAAGAGTCATTTTACAATGATGCCAAGTCGTCTTACAAAGATTTTACAATAATAAACAAAATACAATATAACAAAAATCCTGTCGGCCTCTGTTCCGGTATGCTTCCTTTCTCTGTCGGTGCTAGTGGTCTAAGTGTTGGTGTATAGTCTGATCTTGTTAGTGCCAGTGTAATGCCTTGCCAGTGCCATAGGATTGTAAGGTTGTCATCAATGACAAAACCTTCAATCACCTACAATGTCTCATTGGAGTGTGCATATGCCAACATACTTGTGTTTTGAGGTGTTAGCTGCATACATAAACATATTATATAGATTCATACATTCATTATTACTCATCTGCATTCATCTTATTGCATAGAAAAATGAAAACATTGCATTATTCATATTACTCATATTCATTCATTTATTTGCATATAAAAAGAAACAAAAATAAACACCCATATTCCATTTGCATTCATTCATCTATACTGAAAAGAAATGCATACAAATAGAATAAAGCATATAGAACAACATCTCATAATCAATCAACACAAGTACAATGAAATCAAATCAAGAGCTTGTAAATCAGTTGTCCTGAGTCCATTTTTGGGATCGAAATCGAAATCTGATGTCAACTCTCTAATCAAAATTTCACAAAATTTAGACCACTTAGCGCTTTTCATCAAAAGCTCATTCTCTCTTTAATTTGCGCTCAATTTCTCGTTAATCAATGCTGAATCTCAATTTAATTTCTACGAATCAAATTTGCGCTCAATTTCTCGCTAAATTTTCAAAAATTCCTCTGAATCAATTTATGCTCAAAACAACTTATCATCGCTAAAGAAATTGCCTATCATCATGTACCCTTGCTATCTTTCGATTTCACTCCCGAGGGGGCATACTTGTGACCTTATGACCTCACATTCTTCAAATGTTGAGAAAATTTTTAAATCTTCATCAAAAGTTGAGCAAAACATCTTTTTCAACTAAAGAAAATCAATCAAATTCTTATCGCTAAGGGGCATCTCATCTTCATCACTTTATATCAAGTTGAGATCTCTCGATCATTTGAATCAAATCAATCTCTAGGGGCATATAAATTTCATCACTTCAAATCAAGCTAATATTTGTCTTTGTCTAAATCAATCTCTTAACGTTAATCAGTTTCATTGCTTTTCATCGAGCTGATTATCTGTTTAAAATCAATCAAGGGTTTAAAGAGTTTCTTTGATCATGCTCAATCTAAGCAGGTGTTCAGTATTCATTGCTTTGGATCAAGCTGGACAGTTTATCTTCGCTCATCGTGTCTTGATCAATCAAGTTCAAGATCTATTTTTATCATCACTCACTGTATCTAGATCAATCAAGTTCTAGATTAGTAAGATCCGCTTCTTGATCAATCAAGTTCAAGTTCGGTATCTTTTGTTTTCTATCATTCCTAGTTCAATCAAGTTCAGAAATGGTATCGCTTTAATTAGACTTCATTCAGCTTCGTCGCTTCGAATCAAGCTAAACACCTCGCTTTTCAATTGGTATCTCCTAGACATCAAATTTTCTTTGAACCAATGCGCTGCCCGCACATTAATTCAAAGAGGGGCAAATGTAATACCCTAAAAATGGTCATCTAACCATGGGCCCCTAATCTCGACAATGTCGCCAAGGTCCTAACCAAAGGCAATTAAATAAATCTTGAGCACACAATTAATTCTAAAATCATCAAATGTCACATGGCAAAATTAATCAATCAATATTAATTAAATATTTATTTAATTAATTAAATCATTTCAAGTAAATCATTTTAAATAGTTATCTTTTTTTTTTTTAATTAAATATCTTAGCATATTTAATTAAATAAATCAATTTGCCATTAAATCATCAAAAAGAGGAATTAATTTGAAAAATAAATAAAAATTGTCACAAATATTCAAAAAAGGAAACAAATCAAGAAAGAGGAATTGAAAATTATGAGCACAAATCTTCAAAAAAGGAAATAAATCAAAAAAGGAATTAATTGACAAAAAAGAATTAAAAATTGAGAAAAGAAATCAATTGGAGATAATCTTGGAAAAAACAAATTTAAAATTGATAGATAATCTCAAAGAAAGCAATTAAAACAATTAAATCTTAAAATTGAATGAAATAGAGAATAAATCAGTTTTATCTTAATTTTAGTTCAATTTCCTTTAAAACTGAGAAAAGCATCCAATCACATCAATTCACCTGGATTGTGCTTCCTCTTGGAAAATCTTGACCGCTCATCATCAGTTGATCTTAGCCTTTGGTTTCTTTCTGAATTTTCTATAAATTCAGGCCTTCATCTCTCATTCAAAAATCCTGGAGATCTTGGAGAATATATTGTTATTATGCTATTTTTGCTCTAGGTTCATTGATATATTGCATAAATATTTAAATCATTTAGCTTAAATATTCATATTGCTTGAATCTTGTTAGATTAATCTTGCATCCATCTAGCTTAATATCATGCTCATATAGATTAAAATCCTTCGTCTTGGTGTAGTCTAGTCACTGGTATTGCTTATACAAATCTGAGAGCAAACTTATACTCACATCTATTAGGATTCCCATAGATACTAAGAGGGGGGGTGAATCAGTATCTAACCGGTTATTAGATTTTCTTAACTTAAAACATGTAGAACATATTAATATTGAATACCGGTAAACAAGAAATAATGCAATAAACAAAGATAACAATACCCACATGAAAAACACACCATAACACAGTAGTTTAACGAGGAAACTGGGTGTGGGAAAAACCTTGGTGGGATTTGTGACCCACAATATTCACTTACTGGCCAATAAGAGAATATTACTGCTACAAGAGGGGCCTGCACATGCAGGAAGTCCAAGTGCCTAGAGCTCACTGCTCAATTACAAAATGGGAAGTCTCACTGACTTACAAAATGGATTATATAAATCCAATGTCTTGTACTACTTCAAAATAGCATCTACTATGGCAGATCCAGTACTGGTTTATAGCTCTGCTTCATACATAAACCCTTAACCTATAATTTGCATAATAGGTCTACCTTATTTTGCCTATATCTTTTCTTCCTTCTATTACAAAATGTTCTACAATGATCTCTTATATATAAGAGTCATTTTACAACTTGCCAAGTCAGCTTACAATGATTTTATAATAATAAACAAAATATGTTACAAACAAAATTCCTGTCAGCTTCTATGCCGGTATGCTTCCTTTTGCTGCTGGTGGTCTCTGTGTTGATGTAGAGTCTGTCTTTGTCGGTGCCGATGTCATAGGATTGTAAGGTTGCCATCAATGACAAAACCTTCAATCACCTACAATGTCTCATTGGAGTGTGCATTTGCCAACAGCATCTTTTAGAAGGCAATGGGTCGATTTGTTATGGTTTTCATATTCATGCTTATATCTATCTAACCATACATATAATGACTTAATTGAAGTGTTGTGTATTCTAGATACAGATACAGGTCCATTTTTCACACACACAATTATATTGTTCACCGGCGCTGAGGATGACTTGTTATCATCTAGAGATAACTTGGTTGTGTTGAAGACATGGTTTGGACACTTGGTTTTGGTATTCTGGTTAATGGTCTAATCGGGTTGACATATTTGTTGTTACAGGCAAATTGGCCTAGGTTATGGACTGGCATGCATTATCTATTCCAGATCAGCACAACACGTTATGGAGATGATCTAATCGATTGGTATTGTTGTAATTACATTGAGCTGACATGATGCATAGCATCTTGACTTACTTGTAATTGATTTTATTATAATATTCTTAATTAGTTGACCTACACATTTGGTCTTAGGTTTTGGTATATATGTAAGATCTCAATTGTGATATGCAAGGTTATGGTATGCAAATATATTGTATGTAAGGTTATGGTATTATAACATGGTATGTGCGAATATAGAAGATCTTATGAGAAGACCATAGAGAAGGTGATTATTAGAGCTTAATCAGTACTGAATTCAGCATTGGAGATGCTACTTTGAGCAGTACATTATCATTGGATTTAATCATCCAATTGTAGTCAGTGTGACTCCTATTTTGTGATTGAGCAGTGAGCTCTAGGCGGTTGGCCTTTCTGCATGTGCAGAACCCCATTTGTACACACACTATCTGCAGTAGTATCATCTGATTGTGGATAAGGTTTCCCACCTTGATTTTTCCCCTTATAGGGTTTCCACGTACAAATCTATGTGTTATGTGTTGTGGGTGTTGTTTCTCTTTCTGTCTCGTGCATTAAGTTTCACCGGTATTGATATTTACTGTTAATCTGTTATCCGGCATCAAGTTTGGTTTACCGGTATTATGTATCAAGTTTGATTAAGTTATATTTGGGTTGAAATTAATTGACAACTAATTCACCCCCCCCCCCCCTCCCTCTCAATTTCCTCCGAGCCCTAAAAATTGGTATCAGAGCATAGTCCTCCTTTTGCAAAAGTTTAACAACTTGAGGAGATTCTATGGCAACTAACTTTTTCAGGAAGGACAGTCTGAAACTTGATGGAACTAACTATGGTATATGGAAGATCAGAATGGAGACACATCTGAATTGCATTGGAAAATACATATGGGATGTTACAAAGAATGGCTATGTTGGTCCTACACCGAATCAACCTAATCCACCAAGATTGGGTAAGGATCAAGAGAATGATTACAAAGAAAGAGAAGAACTTTTCAGCGCCTTGTCAGATTAGCAAATCATGGGATTATCATACCGATCTACTGCTAAAGCTATTTGGTATAAATTGGAGACATCGAATGAAGGAGATACAACTATCCAAATTGCAAAACTGGAATGCTTTCGGGTCAGGTATGAAAATTTGAAAATGGAAGAAGATGAAAGAATTTTTGCTTTTATGGAAAGGGTTAATGAAATTATTTTGGGAATACAATATTGTGGAGGTTCCTTAAGTGAAGATGAAATTGTTTGTAAAGTTTTGAGAGCATTTCCACTGGCATACAAAATGAAAGTAACTGTTATTAATGAGTTGAGAGCTATGCCTAATACAGCAGTATCTAGAGATACCTTGGTTGGAAAACTTTCAGCATTTGAGCTTGAGGAATTTGGTCATGTTGCTACAATTAAGACAGAGTTAGCCTTCAAAGCATCATCATTTGCATCATCTTCATCATTAGCTGACAAATTTGATTGGAAAGAACTTTAGGCAAGAGAACTTGAAGACATCAGGAGGGAAAATGAAGAAATGGAAGAACTTAAAGCACTACTTGCAAGGAAAATGCCTAAAGGTCCTATTGGAAGTAAGTATGAAGGTAAAGCTCCATTTCAATGTTTTAACTGCAATAAAGTTGGTCATATGGCATCTAGATGTCCTAATAGACATGCAAGATTGAGAGAAAAGGTTAAAAGAACATATAAGCCTAACCCTGAATATCAAAGATATAGATTTAAGAAGAATAGAAACAAATCATGTTACTATGCTAATGAAGGAGTTGCTGATGATTCTAATGAAGAACCGGCAGACAATGGATGGGATTTTGGTGCAATAACATAAGATCAATCGGCACCTAATGTTCCACTAGTAGAGCAGACCCTGGCAACTAAAATTGAAGAGAAGGATGAATGGATTATAGATTCTGGATGTTCACATCATATGAATGGTGATAAAAGTAAATTCTTATCTTTTCAGGAATACAATGGAGGTTTAGTAAGATTTGGAGATGACAAAGCTTGTTTGATCAGAGGAAAAGGCACTATATCTTTTGATGGTAAGCACAATACTAACAATGTTTATTATGTTGAAGGTTTGAAGCATAATCTTTTGAGTGTTGGTCAATTAGTTGAAAAAGGATTTCAGTTACAATTCAAGAATGGTAAATGCAAAATCATGAATAGAACTGGTTTGGAGATTGCAACCGATAATCAGACTAGAGGCAATATCTTTCACTTGAATAATAATGAAAGGACATGCTTGATAGCACATATTGATAAAAGTTGGTTATGGCATAATAGACTTTGTCATGTGAATTTTGATTGCATTGTAAAGATTAGTTCACCTAAGGCAGTAAGGGATTTACCTAAGATTGTAAAACCTCATAATCTGGTATGTAAGGAATGTCAAATGGGAAAGAAAATTAGAACAACTTTTAAGAGTATTTCTAAGAAAACCAATGGTGTTCTTGATTTCATTCATACTGACTTGTGTGGTCCGAAAAGAACAAGAAGTCTACAAGGAGATAGATACTTTATGTTAATCATTGATAATTATTCTAGAATGTGTTGGGTTACTTTTCTCGAGGAGAAATCAAAAGCTTTTGGGAAATTCAAATTATTCAAGGCACTTGTAGAGAATGAAACCGGTAAGAAAATCAAATGTTTAAGATCAGATCAAGGAGGTGAATTTACATCTAAGGAGTTCAATACATTTTGTGAAGTGAATGGAATTAGAAGACAACTATGAGCACCCCAGACACCTCAGCAAAATGGAGTTGTATAAAGGAAGAATAGAACTATTCTGGATGCAGCTAGAAGGATGATATCAAAAGCAAATCTACCTCATGTGTATTGGAGAGAAGCGGTGAATACAGCGGTTTACACTTTCAATAGAGTTCACATCAAAGGTGAAACCGGTAAGACACCTTCTGAATAATGGTTTGGTAATATTCCTACTCTTAAATACTTTAGAATGTTTGGAAGAAAATGTTACATTAGGAGAGATGAGTATATTGGTAAATTTGATCCTAGAAGTGATGAAGGTATATTTCTTGGTTATTCATCTAAGAGCAAAGCATATAGATGTTTTAATAAAAGATTGTAGAAAATCATTGAGAGTGCAAATGTGAAGATAGATGAACAATTTAGAGAAAATCCAAGGTCTATGGATTCTGAACCGGCAGTTGAGATGATCACAAATGAACCTATACAGAGTGCACCATTACAAAATGTTTATCCAGTCACACCGGCATCATTAGAAAATACCACAGTGACTAAAGAACAACAGCAAGTGAACACACCCAGGAATGTAAGACTGAATCACTCTAAAAGTCAGATAATTGGGAATAAGTATCAAGGAGTTATGAAAAGAGGAACACTGGAAAATGAAGAGGTATGTTTAATTTCTCAAATTGAACCAGCATCTATCATTGAGGCATGTGAAGATAAACATTGGATTAAATCTATGGAAGATGAATTGAAACAAATTGAAAAGAACAATACATGGACATTGGTTCCCCGGCCTAAAGATAAAAATGTAATTGGAACTAAGTGGGTATTCAGAAATAAACTTAATGAAGATGGTAAGGTAATCAGAAACAAAGAAAGATTAGTATGTAAAGGATATTCACAGAAAGAGGGAATTGATTACAATGAAACCTTTGCATCGGTAGCTAGAATTGAGGTAGTCAAATTATTTCTTGCATTTGCAACACACAAGAACTATAAAGTATATCAAATGGATGTAAAATGTACATTTCTGAATGGTGATCTTGAAGATGAAGTTTGCATTGAACAGCCTGATGGATTTTCATTGACAAATAATAAAGATATGATTTACAGATTAAGGAAAGCTTTATATGGATTAAAGCAAGCTCCTAGAGCTTGGTATGCTAGATTAGACAAATATCTTTTGAAGCTTGGTTACACTAAAGGTAATGCTGACAGCAACTTATATTTCAAAGTGACTAATGAAGACATCTTGGTTATTGATTTTTTTATTGATGACATCATTTTTGGAGGAGAAGATGGATTGTGTAAAGGAATTTCTAATAAGATGTAGGAAGAATTTGAAATATCTATGATTGGGGAGATAAAACTCTTTTTAGGATTGCAAATTTCACAGACTGATAAAGGTATATTCATATGTCAAACAAAGTACCTGAAGGAACTACTAAATAAATTTGGTATGGAAAACTCTAAATCAGTAAGTACTCCTATGACTACAACTGATAAACTATCATTGAAGGATGATTCAGCTCATATTAATCCTACAAGATACAAATCTATGATTGGAGATTTACTATATTTGACACAAACAAGACTTGATATAATGAATGCAGTGTGTATTGTTTCAAGATTTTAGAGTAATCCTAGAGAAAATCATGAATCAACAGTGAAAAGGATTTTTCGGTATCTACAAGGCACAACAAATCTTGGTTTATGGTATCCTAGAGATGAAAATTTTGATTTATGTTCATACGCCGATGCTAATTGGGCAGGAGATGTAGATGATAGAAAGAGCACCATCGGTGGGGAATTCTTTCTTGGTAGTAGATTGATTTCATGATTGAGCAAGAAAAAAAGTTGTACATCATTATCAACAGCAAAATTAGAATATGTTGCAGCAGCAACTAATTGTACTCAGGTATTATGGATTAAGCAAATGTTGAAGGACATAAAGGTAAAATGCAAAGAACCTATAATCATCTATTGTGATAATTCCGTAGTAATTGATATATCTAAAAATCCGATATTTCACTCTAAAACTAAACATGTTTCTATCAAATACAATTTTCTGAAAGAGAATGTTGAAGCAAAAGAAGTGAGATTGGTTTATGTGAATAGTAAAGAGAAGATTGTAGATATCTTTACTAAGCCTTTTCCTAAGGAAACTTTTGAATATCTCAAAGAGCATCTTGGGGTTATACCCTCACCGGTAGAGACCTAGACAGTTGATGCTTGGCATCAAACTAGCAAAATTTACAAAGAAACCTTTTTCCGGCTTTGATGGAGGAGAGCTACTTCTCAGGGGGAGTAGTTGGTTATAACAGTTGGTATTTGTAATTGGTTCTATGAACTGGTTGTATATGGTATTTGTATTGCTTTGGCATTTGATGTCAAAGGGGGAGAGATATTTATGGAAAAACAACATTATCCTTTGGAGAGAGATTATTCATTGGGGTAGAGATATATACTCTCTGCATTTATTTTCATATCTATTTTGGATGATTGTTGGTTTTTGGTTTTTGGCATTCTGTTTTGGCACTTAGATATTTTTCTATCTTTGTGTTTCCATCAATGCCAAAGGGGGAGATTGTTGGTATTATGGATGTGTTGCATTGGTTTTGTCATTGATGTCAACAATTATCAACACTTATCCTACTGGAGATCTTTGGTTATGTTCATCGGCAAGTTCAGTGACTTATGCACAGTCACCGGCACTGAGGATGACTTGTTATCATCTAGAGATCACTTGGTTATGTCGAAGACATTGTTTGGAAACTTGGTTTTGGTATTCTGGTTATTGGTCTAATCGAGTTGATATATTTGTTGTTACTAGCAAATTGGCCTAGGTTATGGACCGGCATGCATTATCTATTCTAGATCAGCACGGCACGTTATGGAGATGATCTAATCAATTGGTATTGTTGTAATTACATTGAGACAACATGATGCATGACATCTTGACTTACTTGTAATTGATTTTATTGTAATATTCTTAATTAGCCAACCTACACATTTGTTCTTAGGTTTTGGTATATATGTAAGATCTCAACTGTGAGATGCAAGGTTATGGTATGCAAATATATGGTATGTAAGGTTATGATATTATAACATGGTATGTGCGAATATAGAAGATCTTATGAGAAGACCATAGAGAAGGTGATTATCAGAGCTTAACCAGTCCTGAATCAAGTATTGGAGATGCTACTTAGAGCAGTACATTATCATTGGATTTTAATCATCCAATTGTAGTCAGTGTGACTCCTATTTTGTGATTGAGCAGTGAGCTCTAGGTGGTTGGCCTTTTTGCATGTGCAGAACCCCATTTGTACACATACAATCTGCAGTAGTATCATCTGATTGTGGGTAAG
The DNA here is from genome assembly GCF_030272615.1 of Cryptomeria japonica. Classification (NCBI taxonomy): domain Eukaryota; kingdom Viridiplantae; phylum Streptophyta; class Pinopsida; order Cupressales; family Cupressaceae; genus Cryptomeria; species Cryptomeria japonica. The sequence continues at coordinate 141,579,054 of NC_081406.1, forward strand.
GTTTCTCACCATGGTTTTTCCCCTTACAGGGTTTCCACATACAAATCTATGTGTTATGTGTTGTGGATGTTGTTTCTCTTTCTGTCCCATGCATTAAATTTCACCGGTATTGATATTTACCATTAATCTATTAACCGGTATCAAGTTTGGTTTATCGGTATTATGTATCAAGTTTGATTAAGTTATATTTGGGTTGAAATTAATTGACAACTTATTCACCCCCCCCCCCCCGCCCTCTCAGTTGACTTTGGGTCCTAACAAGGGGAGCATAGCCAATTAGGGTTCCACAATCTATATATAGTGGCCATGGGGAGAAACATCCTCATTTGCATCCATAGAACTTGAGAGATTAGTGAGAAGAGCATCTAGAGGGATTAGGAGAGAAGTCAATAGTCAAGAAGCAATGGTAGTCAAACTACACCGCTAGCATTTATTAGGCAATAATGTAGGTTTAGACAAAAACATGGAAGTGGTCTTTAGGGTTTAACATGTCTATGTCTTTTTAGGGTGTGTATATAATGTGATTATGCATATAGGTGTAGTATGTATGTGTATGTGTGTGATTGTAATCACGTTTGAGTCTAGTATTTCCATGTTTTTTTATTTTAGTTCATGCATAGGATATTATTTCATGTATGTGTAGAGCAGTGCCATGTATATGTACAAGATCACATGTGTGAAAGGTAAAACTATGTATGTGCATTTATAGCACATATAGGTTTGGCCTTAACACATCTATGTCTAGAAAGGTTGAAATCAACAATTTTGTGATAGACATACGATGTCGATTGCATAAACTGGAAAGAGGATAAACTCAGATAGGTGCCTCAACTAGGATAGGGAAAAATTCGGGCAAGAATCAAAAACCATGTGATAAACATGTATAGCCAATTAGTTAAATTATCAAGAGGATACACTCAAACAAGTGCCTCAACTAGGATAGGGTAAAATTAGGGCAAGAATCAACAACCATGTGATAAACATGTATAGTCAATTGGATAAATTATCAAGAGGATACACTCGGACAGGTGCCCCTAGGTGGATAGGATGCTAAGAAAATCTAGGATAAGCCATCGAATTGATAAAATCTAGCAAGTGCTCTAGCAGGATAGCATAAATATTAAGTGCAATGTGATAAACATATACACTAATAGGATGTATGCCATGTGATGGACATAAGCACTATGAGGATAGAGCTTGATGAGCACTTTCATGTGATAAACATAAGCACCACTAGGCTACGATAGGATAAGAAGCACCATGTGATAGACATGAGTACTACTAGGATTGATGTGATTGATCTGGTATGATTGCAGCAGTATCTAACTCAATTAGAGTCATGGGAGAGATTCCCTATGACACAGTAGCTATGACCAAACTTAACAAACAATGACCATACAACTATAGAAGCAATATGTTAAAGACATAATATGATCATGCTTGAGATTTGAGTGAACATGGGACTGAGTTGGTGGTCTATGACCAAGAGGGGGATGTAGATTCTTTACAATAGGTGTTCAAATATCTTGAGCCTGAGATTAGAGGAGGTCACATGAGCTAGGAGGTTATGTACACCAACAGGCATACACTAGCTGCAATGGTGGGAGGGATTATCAGCAGGTTCCTATGTCTGGATAGGGTGACTCATTGATGAGGAGGCAACAGATCGGAAGGATAACCTTGAACCAACCAACCTCTAAGGCTCACAAACTCAACCAAAATCCCTGATTCCAAATATCATTACACAACACCAAGTCAAGAAATGGTTTAATGACACCAAACAACACCTTGGAAAACCCAAAGGCTCCGCTATGTCCACTTACAAACAACTAACACTTCTCAAGTTCTTATGTGACTACCCACACCCTTGCATACATGAGTGGGTTACTACTGGGCTTTAGGGTTTGAATGGCCCACTTGACCAATTCAATACAGTGATCCTTAGAGGGGTTTTCTCACAACACCTTAACACAAATGAAATAGTATTTCATGGTTTAGATCCACCATAACATCAATTTTGACTTACTCGCCCACAAACAGAACCGGTTGCAATTAGGCCTCCATTTGAAGGAATAGGTTGATAACTTTTGACACCCTGAGGATCTAGGCAAACAATTTATATTTTTAGATACCCTTTTGGGAGTTCTCAACAATAGCTTAGTTTTTGGTACTGAACCAACTTGCAGATATCCCAACCAATACTACACTAGCAAACTTAATAGGCCTATTAGACCTATTTGACTGAACGCCTTCCACAAACTGGTTTGGTTCTCCTAATGGGTGACCATCATAGGCCATGAAATGTTATGTAAACCTCCAAAGTACTCTTCTACCACATTCAAACCCATTTCCAGTGCTCTACCACTCAATTCTCATGCACTGCACTCATCAAACCAGTATGTCACATAGAGATGCCAGACCTAGGGTTAGTTCTCCATCCTCTTCACCCTATTATATCCTCTTAATTTATTTTGGAACTGACATATGATATAGTGGCCTATCATGTCCTATAACGGAAAAGTGTTTAGTTAAAGATTGATAGGACAAAACCCATTATTGCAGTCAAACCCTAGGGGTTTGAGGGTTTTAGGCTACCCGGTAGAGATTTGCTTGTAGAATGGGGAAGAGATCACTTCAATACTTCACATTGCAAGAAAAAAAAAGGTAAAATGATCTAGCTAAAGGAACTATGCCATGATAATTCTTTCCAATCCACCTTCAGTATGCAATCAACAGAAATTAGACAGTTTTTCGAGTTTCCAACAGTTCTTGATGCTTCAATTTACATTCCAAATCAACCAACATACATCCTTCAGTGTTTGGGGCCTTTAAAGGTATCTCCCAAATGACCACAACCTCCTCCAATTATTAGGACCCGAAGGCAACTGAGAGGGGGGGATGAATCAGTTCTCTATTAATTTCAACCCAAATATAACTTAATCATACTTGATGCATAATACCGATAAACCAAACTTAATGTCGGTTGACAATTTAAAAGTTAATAATAGTACCAGTAAAACTTAATGCATGAAACAGAAAGGGAAATAACATCCACAACACATAACATAGATATTTGTACATGGAAACCCTGTAAGGGGAAAAACCATGGTGGGAAACCTTACCCACAATCAGATGATACTACTGCATATAGTATGTGTGTACAAATGGGGTTTGCACATGCAGAAAGGCCAACTGCCTAGAGCTCACTGCTCAATCACAAAATGAGAGTCACACTAACTACAATTGGATGTTAAATCAAATGATAATGTACTGCTCAAAATAGCATCTTCATGTGTTGGATTCAGTACCGGTTAAGCTCTGATTGTCTTCTTCAAACCTTCCTTGAATCTTCAAATGGTGTCTATGTGAGTAGCTCTGCTTATATTCGCATATACTAAATATCACAACCTTATAATACCTTATTGTATTCCTCTACATAATCTCACAAATGAGATCTTACATATATACCAAAACCTAAGACCAAATGTCTAGGTCGGCTCACTAAGAATATTACAATAAAATCAACTACAAATGAATCAATATGTGATGCATCATGTTGGCTCAATGAATTTACAATAATAACCAATCAATAAATCATCTCCATAATGTGTCGTGCTGATCTGGAATAGATAATGCATGTCGGTCCATAACCTAGACCAATTTGTCGGTAACAGCAAATATGCCAACTCGATTAGACCAATAACCAAATCACCAAAACCAAGTGTCAAAACCATGTCTTTGACATAACTAAGTAATCTCCAGATGATAAAAAGTCATCCTCAGTGTCGGTAAATAATATAACTTGTCGGTGAACCAAATACTAGTGACTGTGCATTAGTCACTGAACTTGTCGGTGAACATAACCAAAGATCTCCAAAATGATAAGTGCTCATAAGTGTTGACATAAATGACAAAACCAATGCAACACATCCATAATACCAACAAACTCCCCCTTTGGTATTGATGGCAACACAAGACGGAAAAACATTTAAGTGCCAAAGTCAAAATGCCAAAAACCAAAACCCAACAATCTCCTGAAGAGATCAATTACCAGAAATCAAAATATAAAATATCTCTCCCCCAATGAATAATCTCTCCCCAAAAGATAATGTGTTTTTCCATAGATATCTCTCCCCCTTTGACATCAAATGTCAAAGAAATAGAAAAACTAGTTCATAGAACTAATTACAAATACCAACTACTCCCCTAGAGAAGTAGCTCTCCTTCATCAAAGCCGGAAAAAGGTTTCTCTATTAATTTATGTCGGTCCAATGCCAATCTCCAATTGTCTAAGTCTCTACTGGTGAGGGTATTACCCCAAGCTTCTCTCTGAGATATTCAAAGGCTTCTTTAGGTAAAGGCTTTGTAAGGATATCTACAATCTGCTCTTTAGTATTCACATAAACCAATTTCACTTCCTTTGCTTCAACATTCTCTTTTAGAAAATTGTATTTGATTGAAACATGTTTAGTTTTAGAGTGACATACCAAATTCTTTGATATATCAATTGCTGCTGAATTATCACAATAAATGATTATAGGCTCTTTGCATTTTACCTTTATGTCCTTCAACATTTGTTTAATCCATAATACATGAGTACAATTAGTTGTTGTTGCAACATATTCTGATTCTGTTGTTGATAATGATGTACAACTTTGTTTCTTGCTCAACCATGAAATCAATCTGCTACCAAGAAAGAATGCTCCATTGGTGGTTCTCTTTCTGTCATCTACATCTCCTGCCCAATTAGCATCAGTGTATGCACATAAATCAAAATTTTCATCTTTAGGATACCATAAACCAAGATTTGTTGTGCCTTGTAGATACGAGAAAACCCTTTTTACTGTTGATTCATGATTCTCTTCGAGATTACTCTAAAATCTTGAAACAATACATACTGCATTCATAATATCAGGTCGTGTTTGTGTCAAATATAGTAAACCTCCAATCATAGATTTGTATCTTGTTGGATTAACAGGAGCTGAATCATCCTTCAATGATAGTTTATCAGTTGTAGTCATAGGAGTACTTACCGGTTTAGAGTTTTCCATTCCAAATTTCTTTAGTAGTTCCTTCAAGTACTTTGATTGACATATGAATATACCTTTATCAGTCTGTGAAATCTGCAATCCTAAAAATAATTTTATCTCCCCAACCATAGACATTTCAAATTCTTCCTGCATCTTATTAGCAAAATCCTTGCACAATCCGTCTTCTCCTCCAAAAATGATATCATCAACAAAGACTTCAATAACCAAGATGTCATCATTAGTCACTTTGAAATATAAGTTGCTGACAGCATTACCTTTAGTGTAACCAAGCTTCAAAAGATATTTGTCTAATCTAGCATACCAAGGTCTAGGAGCTTGCTTCAATCCATATAAATCTTTCCTTAACCTGGAAACCATATCTTTGTCATTTGTCAAAGAAAATACATTAGGTTGTTCAATATAAACTTCCTCTTCAAGATCATCATTTAGAAATGCACATTTAACATCCATTTGATATACTTTATAGTTCTTGTGTGCTGCAAACCCAAGAAATAATCTACATACCTCAATTCTAGCTACCGGTGCAAAGGTTTCATTGTAATCAATTCCCTCTTTCTGTGAATATCCCTTACACAATAATCTCACTTTGTTTCTAATTACCTTACCATCTTCATTAAGTTTGTTTCTGAATACCCATTTAGTTCCAATTACATTTCTATTTTTAGGTCGGGTAACCAATGTCCATGTGTTAGTCTTTTCAATTTGTTCCAATTCATCTTCCATAGCTTTAATCCAATGTTTATCATCACATGCCTCAAAAATAGATGTTGGTTCAATTTGAGAAATTAAGCATACCTCTTCATTTTTCAGTCTTCCTCTTGCCATTACACCTTGATACTTATTCCCAATTATCTAACTTTCAGAGTGATTCAATCTTACATACTTGGGTGTATTCACTTACTGTTGTTCTTTGGTCACTGTGAAATTCTCTGATGATGCCAGTGTGACTAGATCTACATTCTGTACCAGTGCACTCAGTGTAGGTTCATTTATGATCATCTTAATTGCCGGTTCAGAATCTACAGATATTGAATCACCTCTGAATTGTTCATCTATCTTCACATTTGCACTCTCAATGATTTTCTGCAATCTTTTATTAAAACATCTATATGCCTTGCTCTTAGATGAATAACCAAGAAATATTCCTTCATAACTTCTAAGATCAAATTTACCAACATACTCATCTCTCCTAATGTAACATTTGCTTCCAAATATTCTGAAATATTTAAGAGTAGGAGTATTTTACAAAACCATATTTCATGAGGAGTCTTACCAGTTTCACCCTTGATATGAACTCTGTTGAATGTGTAAACCGTTGTATTCACTTCTTCTCTCCAATACACATGAGGTAGGTTTGCTTCTGATATCATGCTTCTAGCTGCATCAAAAATAGTTTTGATCTTCCTTTCCACAACTCCATTCTGCTGGGGTGTCCGAGGTACTGATAATTGTCTTCTAATTCCATTCGCTTCACAGAATGTATTAAATTCCTTAGATGTGAATTCACCTCCTTGATCTGATCTTAAACATTTTATTTTCTTACCAGTTTCATTCTCTACTATTTCCTTGAATAGTTTGAATTTCCTAAAGGCTTCTGATTTCTCCCTGAGAAAAGTAACACAACACATTCTAGAATAATCATCAATGATTAGCATAAAATTTCTATATCCTTGTAGACTTCTAGTTCTTGCCGGACCACATAAATTAGTATGATATAAATCAAGAACATTATTGGATTTCTCTGGAATACTCTTAAAAGTTATTCTAACTTGCTTTCCAAATTAACATTCCTTACATACCGGATTGTGAGGTTTTAAAATCTTAGGTAAATCCCTTACTGCCTTAGTTGTACTGATCTTTACAATCAAATCAAAATTTACATGACAAAGTCTCTTATTCCATAACCAACTTTCATCAAGATGCGCAATCAAGCATGTCTTCTCATTGTTATTCAAGTGAAAGATATTACCTCTAGTCTGAATACTGGTTGCAATTTCCAAACCAATTTTGTTCAAGATTTTGCATTTACCATTCTTGAATTGTAACTGAAATCCCTTTTCAACTAATTGACCAACACTCAAAATATTATGCTTCAAACCTTCAACATAATAAACATTGTCAGTATTGTGCTTACCATCAAAATATATAGTGCCTTTTCCTCTGATCAAACAAGCTTTATCATCCCCAAATCTTGCTAGACCTCCATTGTATTCATGAAAGGTTAAGAATTTACTTTTATCACCACTCATATGATGTGAACATCTGGAATCAATGATCCATTCATCCTTTTCTTCAATTTTAGCTGCCAGGGTCTACTCTACCGATTTTACAGTAGGTGTCAGTTGATCTTTTGTTATTACAACCAAAGCTCATCCATTGTCTGTCCATTCCTCATCAAAATCATCAGTAACTCCTTCATCAGCATAGTAACATGATTTGTCTCTATTCTTCTTCAATCTGTATCTCTGATATTTAGGGTTAGGCTTATATGTTCTTTTAGCTTCTTCTCTCAATATTGCATGTCTATTAGGACACCTAGATGCCATATGACCAATTTTATTGCAGTTAAAACATTTAAATGGTGTTTTACCTTCATACTTACTTCCAACTGGAGCTTTAGGCATTTTCCTTGCGAATAGTACTTCAAGTTCTTCCAGTTCTTCATTTTCCTTTCTGATGTCTTCAAGTTCTTTTGCATAAAGTGCTTTCCAATCATATTTCTGAGATGATGATGATGATGTTGTAGATGATGATGATGCTTTGAAGGCTAAATTTGTCTTAATTGTAGCAACAGGACCAAATTCCTCAAGTTCAAAGGCTAAAAGTTTTCCAAGCAAAGTATCTCTAGATATTGATGTATTAGGCATTGTTCTCAATTCATTAATAGTAGTTACTTTCATTTTGTATGCTAGTGGCAATGCTCTTAAAACTTTAGAAACAATTTCATCTTCACTTAAGGATCCTCTACAACATTGCATACCTAAAACAATTTCGTTAACTCTTTCCATAAAAGAAGAAATTATTTCATCTTCTTCCTTTTTCAGATTTTCATACCTGATCCGGAAGCATTCCAATTTTGCAACTTTGGCAGTGGTATCACCTTCATTCAATGTCTCCAATTTTTCCCAAATAGCTTTAGTAGTAGATCGATCTGATAATCCCATGATTTGTTGATCTGACAATGCGCTCAAAAGTACTTCTCTTGCTTTGCAATCATTCTCCTGATCTTTAGCCAAGTTTGGTGGATTAGGTTGACTATGTGTAGGACCAGCATAGTCATTCTTTGTAAGATCCCATATGTCTCTTCCAATACAATTCAAATGTGTCTCCATTCTGATCTTCCATATACCATAGTTAGTTTCATCAAGTTTCGGACTATCCTTCCTAAAATAGTTAGTTGCCATAGAATCTCCTCAAGCTGTTAAACTTCTGCAAAAAGAAGACTTAGCTCTGATACCAATTGTTAGGACTCGGAGGCAACTGAGAGGGGGGGTGAATCAATTGTCTATTAATTTCAACCCAAATATAACTTTATAAAACTTGATGCATAATATCGGTAAACCAAACTTAATGTTGTTTGATAGTTTAACAGTTAATAACAGTACCAGTAAAACTTAATGCATGAAACAAAAAGAGAAATAACATCCACAACACATAACACAGATATTTGTATGTGGAAACCTTGTAAGGGGAAAAACCACGGTGGGAAACCTTACCCACAATCAGATGATACTACTACATATAGTATGTGTGTACAAATGGGGTCTGCACATGCAGAAAGGCCAACTGCCTAGAGCTCACTGCTCAATCACAAAATGAGAGTCACACTGACTACAATTGGATGGTTAAATCCAATGATAATGTACTGCTCAAAATAGCATCTTTATATGCTGGATTCAGTACCAGTTAAGCTTTGATTGTCTTCTTCAAACCTTCCTTGAATCTTCAAATGATGTCTTCATGAGTAGCTCTGCTTATATTCACATATACTGAATATCACAACCTTATAATACCTTATTACATTCCTCTACATAATCTCACAAATTATATTTTACATAGATACCAAAACCTAAGACCAAATGTGTAGGTCGGCTCACTAAGAATATTATAATAATTACAAATGAATCAATATGTGATGCATCATGTTAGCTCAATGCATTTACAATAATAACCAATCAATAAATCATCTCCATAACATGTCGTGCTGATCTGGAATAGATAACGCATGTCGGTCCATAACCTAGACCAATTTGTTGGTAACAGCAAATATGCCAGCTTGATTAGACCAATAAACAAATCACCAAAATCAAGTGTCCAAACCATGTCTTTGACATAACCAAGTAATCCCCAAATGATAACAATTCATCCTCAGTTTTGGTGAACAATATAACCTGTCGGTGAACTAGATACTAGTGACTGTGCATTAGTCATTGAACTTGTCGGTGAAAATAACCAAAGATCTTGATAAAGATAAGTGTTGATAAGTGTTGACATCAATGAAAAAACCAATGCAACACATCCATAATACCAACACCAACTATTTTTCAAACTGAACTGACCATTGGAGAATTACAACTTACAAAAAAGTGCAAAATTGTCATGACAACAAATTGACAATATGACAACTTTTGCATAATTCAACCAGCTTAGACTCCAGAGTATCATAGTCTCCCAAAATAATTACATTTGATTCTAAAACATCAAAAATGACTCAAATAGACTTATGGTCACTTGATCCCTCAATTTAGACCATTGTGACCCTTATTGACTCAATTTGCTCTACCAGACCCTAGATGACAGTTTGAGCCAAACATGGACAAACGTGTCACACTCCTAGGACATTGAATTAAAAAAAAGACCCATAGGGTCTTATTACATTCCTTCTAAGATAATATAAAATCATCTTGTTCTTGGTTCATGTCTTCATAGGTAGGTGTTCCTGCGCCATACTCCCCAGGTGAAATTTATCTCAAGTCCTCTTAGAGACCAACTGCTGCAAATCACCACCCTGCTTTTTGATATCTTCCTCCAGCATCTAGGTAGCTTCTAAGTCAGGAAGGCCCTACCATTTAACTAAGTGCTCAAAATAGGTCTTGTGCCTTTTTTTCTTGGTTTTGCTTCTATCCAAAATGTACTCCATCTTTGGCAGCTCCTTAGGTGGTAAGTGCTTTATCCATTATTCACTTTTCTGAATAGATTCACCTACACATTCTCCTGCAGTAGGACTCCTATACAATGTTAGATCAGACACATTAAATATAGGTGAAATAGCAATATCATCAGGGAGTTCAATTTTATAAGCATTAGGACCATATTTATGCAAACATTTACAAGGTCAAATCCTTCTCATCATCAACTTGCTATGGCTTCCCTTGGGCAACCTGTCCTTGCTAAGATGAACCATGACCATGTCACCCACTTGGTACTGCACATTTCTCCTTCTCTGATACACTCTTTCTTTAACCTTTTGATTGTTCTGTTGTAAGGTATCTTTGACTTGTTGGTGCACCTCTTTCATAGCCTCTGCAAATTCATCAGCATGTCCACTCCTCTTGTCCAACCCCTGGACATCTCTCAATTCAAAAACTCCTCTTGGATGACTACCATATACAATCTAAAAAGGACTCAGACCTCTACTCTTGTTTGTTGAATCATTATAGGCATACTCTACCTGAGCTATCACCACATCCCAACTAATGTCATGATCCTTTATCAAACACCTAAGAATATTTCCCAATGACCTATTCACAACCTCAGTTTGGCCATCGGTTTGAGGGTGATAGGCTAAGCTAAAAGATGAATTTGTACCCAACCTTTTCCATAAGGTTATCCAAAAATTCCCTACAAACTTGTTTTCCCAATCAGATACTATACACAAAGGCAACCCATGGATTCTAACAATCTCTCTGAAAAATAATCCTACAATATAGCTAGCATCATTTATGGTTTTACAAGGAATAAAGTGAGCCATCTTACCGAACCTATCTACCACAACAAACACACAATCATGACCTGTCTTTTTCTTGGTTAATCCCATCATAAAGTCCATACTCAAACTTTCCCATGGTCTACTTGGTATAGGCAAAGGTTGGTACTATGAGGCCCTACCCTGACTCATCCTAGCATTTTAGTAATTTTCATGTTGAGACTATTATGGATGCTTTATTTTTATGCATTATGGATTTAGAACTTATATGATCCCATGATTTGGATAACATTGATGTATATTGATGCTTCATTTCGATGCATTATAGATATAGAACTCTATATGATAGGATAACTTTGAGATGATGTATGTCATTATTGGATTTGCAAGACTTTATTATGATGATAGAAATAGGATGCATATCTTATGTATGGATCAAAATTATGAGGATTATGATAATTGCTTATGTGGATTTATTTGGATATATGATATATTGATTTGTTTAATGTCAATTGTATGCAGAGTGTTTGATGTGTATTCTTATTCATGTGTTGAATATTATATGAGACTATTGGAAAATACTAATGTGTAATTGAGATGCGTAGGAAAATTATCCATGTGACCATGGAAACATTATGGAGAACCAAACCTAGACCTATGTACGTTCGTAAAACCAGGGGTTGTCTATTTGGAGAGACAACACCCTGTATGTATCATATTTTATTCGTGAAAGTAAATGTTACATGTGTGTTAAACTGTATTTATTAATTTGTTTAAATCCAACAAGAGACAATTTCCATGTGTAATTATGTAATGTATTTTATTGTGTCACTTGACACATGTGTTGATTAGTGTCTTGATTTTGACTTGTCTCTTCGAGGGAGATTGTTTCAACCAAAGCTCTTTTCAAATATTTGAGTGTGGCCCCAAATTTGCCTTGGGTAGTGAGTCTTTGGAGTGGTCAACTCAGGTTTGACCCGTAGGTTAACTTCAAATGGGTTTCTAAGGGGTCAAATGGACTCCTAGGGTTAGTTTAAGGGTTTTTCCAAAGGTTCATAGGGTATACCTATGGGTTAGGGGTATTTTTAAACATGTGACTACTCCCATGTGATTTTTTAGTCACCTCAAAAAGTGGTTTTCCCAAGATGAGCGAAAATTCAACTTAGAAGGTTCCTCCTAGGTTAGATAACCTTCCTTTCTGATGTCAATTTCTCTTCCCCGCCTTCTCTTACCTTTTCTCTTTATAGTTTTGGTAACCTGTAAGAGGTTGGGAAGACCAACCAATGGGAACTCTCACTCTATCCAAGAGGTTGGGAAGAGTGAGAGAGGCCTTCTTAGGCAAGGATTAGGGACTTGGAGAGTTAATCACCCACTCTCCATCTTTGGAGATCTTGAAATTTTGAAAAGAATAGTTTTAGGATAGAATTTTGGCTAAGTGTTGGAGGAATGAATTGTGGAATTGGGTTGCTCTTCCTCAAACTAGTTCTAGCAAACCTTTGGGCAGATTGAAGGTCGGTTCATCTTCTTCCTTGCATGTTGAATATTTATGTTTAAAAGATTGCTTGTATGTAAATGTTGTTTTCTTGTATTTCCTTTGTGAAAATCTTATGTGATCTTTCTTTTATTTTTATGCATTTTTCTTGTGATTTGGGAGTATCCAAGGCCTTCTACTCTTGGGAGAGTAGGATGGTCTAGGGGCTAGAAGGACTTTGACAACCTTAGAGTGAGAGGCTCTCATTATGAGAGTGATCTCAAGGGTTTGCTATGTGACCCTTACTGCATAGCCTTGTTTATGCATTCGGGGGTCATAAGGGGAGAAAGTATGGCATGTATGCCTTGGGGGGCATAAGGATGTGGGGTTAATAGACTTATGTTGTATTTTTGGTTGCCATGAGATGGCTTGTGATCTACGATTCTTGTAGTCTCCTCAAGGTATTTGGTCCACTTCCACCCTTGTGAAACATCACTTTTTGTGATAAGTTTAGCCTTGGATGGGAAAGTGTTTGTTGAGTTTTGTTTCCCTTGCTTGTTTGTGTTTGTTTGAGAGTAACACATCTAGGGCTTGGTTCTCCAAGCTCGAGGGTGGCTTCTGGTAAGCCTAGGTTGGGAGGTGAGCTCTCCATGGTCATAACCTTAAGATTTGTATGCAGGTTGCTTGGAAAAGAAAAAAAAAAGAGGAAAGCTAGGAGTTGTTGATTTTATTTAAATTGCAGAAAAAGAATAGATGTAATATTATATTTTAGTTGCAGAAATGTAAATGAAAAGTTACATGTTGTATTTATTTTGAAAAAGAAATGTATTCATTTTATTTAAGGTCCTCATTTAATAGGAATGAGAGACTAGTTGGGTATCTCACCCCTTTGTAAGGTTGACAATATTGTATTCTAAGTATTCTTTGGTTAAGTTGATATTGCAAATATATATATATATATATATGTGTGTGTGTGTATGTATGTATGTATGTATGTATGTATGTATGTATGTTAAGTTTATATAGTATGAGTAAAATCTATTATTTTTATTTCTCAAAAGTTAAAGAAAGACATTATATCTCTTTGTGCTAAATTAACTAGGAGAAATAGCCTAATGAAACTATGTTAATGATGTTGTCATTTATATTGAACCTATCATTTTTCCCTCTTAAATAATGCAGGAAATATAGATAGATATGTAAATTTATTTCAAAGAAAACCTAAATATTGTAAGCTAGAAATAACATTTAGTCCTAGTTATTTGGATTGTAAGAATAATAGTTTGCATTCCAAATGTACTTAAGTTATTTCTAGTCTATTTAAATGCTATTGTAAATTATTTAAATCTGTCATTTTATTCCTTACAAATATTGCAGAAAATAAATCTAGATGAATTAAACTAGCTCTAAAAACAATTATCTATATGATTCTTAAAATAGAGAGAAATACATTTATTTAAAATCTGTTAGATTAAATGTTCTGCTTTAATGTCTAAAAAAAAGATATGGATTTAGACATGAAAGAGAAATCTAGACATCCAAATAGTTGTTAAAAAAAAATAGGGTTAAGTTTAAATGCCATGTATTTTTAAATTCAACTACGTATGCATACATATTAAAAAAGAGTTATACAAAAAAAAAGGAAATATCTAGCTATTTAAGTTGCTGGTTTATTTTTCTATTTTTGTCAGTCATTATAATCCCTGTCTATATATTAAAAATATATATATATAGAACAATTATACCTCTAAAAATTATATATATAATGTTTTGTTTTTAAAAAAATATATATAAAAGAAAATTTAATAAACAAAAAAAATCGGGAGGGCATAAGCGTTGAACCACTGTGTGTTAACACAGTGGATGGCTCATGGGCCAAGCCACTGTGTTTACACATAGTGGACGACCTGGGTGGTGCCGCCACTCTGTGCAGACAAAGTGAACGGCCCGCGGCTGCCACTGTGCTTACAAACAGTGGACAGCGTCGGTTGCCACTGTGGGTGCACATAGTGGATGGCACCGTCGCCACTGCGTGTATGCACAGTGGCGTCTAGGGAGGGAGCTTGCATTGCAACATCCAAACTTTCATTCATCCTTCATCCCTTCGCTCGGCCGCTGCCATTGCCTCTCCTTCCCTGCATAACACAAAAATAAAACCCTAACCCGGTTCGAGTTAGGGTAGATAGGTAAGATGGTAAAACAAAAAAAATATTAGGTTGTAGTATATTTTATAACTTCTATTTCTTTTAGGGTTTTCATCCTGTTATTTTATTATTTATGTTTAGAAAATTTTTAAGGGGGGGGGAAACCCATTCAAATTTTGAACAGGGTATTCCCCATTATTTTGCTTAGGTTTTAAATGTTAGTTTTTTTTTAAGGGATCTTATATATATATATATATATATATATATATATATGTTGGTATTTTGGTACGGTTTTGTCATTGATGTCAACACCTACTGAAAACAAGCACTTTGGAGATCCAGCAACATTCACCGGCAAGCAAGTAACTATTGCACAGTTACTCGTATATTGTTCACTGGCAGGATATAATGTTCACCGGTAGCTGGAATGATATGGAAGACACTTGGTAATGTCGAAGACATCGTGTGGACACTTTGTTTTGAAGAATTAATCATTGGTATATTCATATTTGCATATTTGCTTCTACCAGCAAATAGGTCCAAGTTATCTAGAGTTACACAGACAGGTTTATCTTTTCCAAATCAGCATGGCATGCTATGGAGATGATTTATTATTGATGTAAATGCATTAAGCCGACATGTTTAATCGGTTATTGCATCGGATATTATATTGTTTGTAAAAGATTTTATTGTAATATCTTGTAGAGTCGACCTACTAAAATTGGTCTTAGGGTATGGTATAAATGTAAGATCTTATTTGTAAGATCGAGTGTGGAATGCAAAAAAGAATTGAGTGAAGGTATATGCGAGATCAAGCAGAGTTATACATGAAAACATCATTTGAAGGTGAAGCTAGGTTTTTGTATAAGCATATCAGCATTACACCGGTACTGAATCCAGCATATGAAGATGCTATTTTGTGCAGTACATTCTTATTGGATTTAACCATCCAACTGTAGTCAGAGTGACTCCCATTTTGTGATTGAGCAGTAAGCTCTATGTTGTTGGCCTTTCTGCATGTGCAGACCCCATTTATGTACACTTACTATCTGCAGTAGTATCATCCGATTGTGGGTAAGGTTTCCCACCATGGTTTTTCCCCTTACAGGGTTTCCACGTACAAATATTGTTGTTATGTGTTGTGGATTATGTGTTGTGGATGACTTTATGTTTGTGTTTCATGCATTAATCTTTACCGGTATAGCAATTTACTGTTAACACTGTCTATCGACATACTTAATTGATTTACCGGTATTAAGCATTAATTGGTTTTTGGTTTGAATTTATTAGACAACTGATTCACCCCCCCCCCCTCTCAGTTGTCTCCGGGACCTAACAATTGGTACCAGAGCCTAGTCCTCTTTTGTAGAAGTTTAACAACTTGAGGAGATCCAATGTCTACAAATTATTTCAGGAAGGACAGTCCTAAACTTGATGGAACCAACTATGGGATATGGAAGATCAGAATGGAGACACATCTTAATTGCATTGGTAAAGACATCTAGGAAGTTACAAAAAATGGTTATACTGCTGCTATAGCTGGTCAGACTACTCCAACTACCTTAGCTAAAAATGAAGAGAATGATTGCAAAGCAAGAGAAGCACTTTTGAGCGCATTATCAGATCAACAAATCATGGGATTATCAGATAGGTCTACTGCTAAAGCTATTTGGGATCATTTGGAAACACTAAATGAAGGAGATTACACAGTTAAGATTGCAAAACTTGAAAGCTTCCGAGTCAGGTATGAACATCTGAAAATGGAAGAAGATGAAAGGATTTCTGCTTTTATGGAAAGAGTAAATGAAATTGTTTTGGGTATTAAATGTTGTGGAGGAACTCTAAGTGAGGATGAAATTATTTCAAAAATCTTAAGAGGTTTACCACCGGCATATAAAATGAAGGTTATTGCTATAAATGAGTTGAGAACAATGCCTAATACATTAGTAACTAGGGATACATTGATTGGAAAACTTTCAGCCTTTGAAATTGAGGAATTTGGTCCTGTTGCTACTATAAAAACTGATTTGGCCTTTAAAGCATCAACATCATCTGCTCCATCATTTGACAAATCAGACTGGAGAGCTTTTTATGAAAGAGAACTTGAAGAAACTAGGAAGGAGAATGAAGAGCTTTTAGAACATGAAGCACTATTTGCAAGAAAAATGCCAAAAGGTCCAATAGGAAGTAAGTATGAAGGTAAAGCACCCTTTAAATGTTTTAACTGCAATAAGATTGGTCATATGGCTTCAAGATGCCCTGATAGACATGCTAGACTAAGAGAAGAAGCTAGAAGAACATACAAGCCTAATCCCGAATATCAGAGATACAGATTTAAGAAAAACAAAGACAAATCTTGTTACATTGTTGATGAAGGTGTGACTGATGATTTTGATGAGGATCCAGTAGACAATGGATGGGTTTTTGTTGCTATAATAGAAGAGCACCTACTACTCAACCAGTAGAACAAGCCCTAGCAGCTAAAGTTGAAGCAAAGGATGAATGGATCATTGACTCAGGATGCTCACATCACATGACTGGAGACAAAGGTAAATTCTTGAACTTTCAAGAATACAATGGAGGTTTAGTAAGATTTGGAGATGACAAAGCCTGTTCAATCAAAGGTAAGGGTTCAATATCTCTTGATGGTAAGCATAACACTGTCAATGTCTACTATGTTGAAGGATTAAAGCATAATCTTTTAAGTGTTGGTCAATTAGTTGAGAAGGAATTTCAGTTACAATTTAAAAATGGAAAATGCAAAATCATGAATAGAACTGGTTTGGAAATTGCAACCGGTAATCAAACTAGAGGCAATATCATTCATTTGAATAACAGTGAAAAGCCATGCTTGATTGCACATATAGATGAAAGTTGGTTATGGCATAAGAGACTATGTCATGTAAACTTTGATTGCATGGTAAAAATCAGTACTTCTAAGGCAGTTAGAGATCTACCTAAGATTATGAAACCTCAGAATACAATTTGTAAGGAATGTCAATTTGGAAAACAAGTTAGAGCTAGTTTCAAAAGTATTCCAGAAAAATCCAATAATGCTCTTGATTTAATTCACACTGATTTATGTGGTCCAGCTAGAACTAGAAGCTTACAAGGTGATAGATATTTCATGCTGATTATTGATGATTATTCTAGAATGTGTTGGGTTACTTTTCTCAGAGAGAAATCAGAAGCACTTGGAAAGTTCAAACTATTCAAAACAATGGTTGAAAATGAAACCGGTAAGAAAATCAAATGTTTAAGATCAGATCAAGGAGGAGAATTCACATCTAAGGACTTTAATACATTCTATGAAATGAATGGAATTAGAAGACAGTTATCAGCACCTCAGACACCACAGCAGAATGGAGTTGTTGAAAGGAAAAACAGAACTATCTTGGATGCAGCAAGAAGTATGTTATCAAAAGCAAATCTACCACATGTGTATTGGAGAGAGGCAGTTAGCACTGCTATCTATACATTCAACAAAGTTCACATCAAAGGTGAAACCGGTAAGACCCCTCATGAACTATGGTTTGGTAATACTCCTACTCTTATGTATTTCAAAATTTTTGGAAGTAAATGTTATATTAGAAGAGATGAGTATGTTGGCAAATTTGATCCTAGAAGTGATGAAGGAATATTTCTTGGTTATTCATCTAAGAGCAAGGCATATAGATGTTTTAATAAGAGAATGCAAAAAATTATTGAGAGTACAAATGTAAAGATTGATGAACAATTCAGAGGAACTTCAAGGTATATAGACTCTAAACCGGCAACATAAAGTGTGACAAATGAACCTATACTGAATCCACTGGTATAGAATGAAGATCCAGTTACTCTGGTATCATCAGAAGATTCCACAATAATTGAAGAACAACAACAAACCAAGACACCCCGGTATGTAAGATTGAATCATTCTGAAGATCAGATAATTGGAAACAAATTTAAAGGAGTTATGACAAGAGGAAGATTGGCAAATGAAGAGGTATGTCTTATTTCTCAAATTGAACCATCATCTATCAATGAGGCATGTGAAGATAAATTTTGGATTAAAGATATGGAAGAAGAATTAGGACAAATTGAGAAAAATAATACTTGGATATTAGTTCCCTGGCCTAAAGATAAAATGTAATTGGAACCAAATGGGTATTTAGAAACAAAATTAATGAAGATGGTAAGGTTGTCAGAAATAAAGGAAGACTAGTAAGGGATATTCTCAGAAAGAAGGAGTTGATTACAATGAAACCTTTGCATCGGTAGCTAGAATTGAGGCAGTTAGATTATTCTTGTCTTTTGCAGCTCACAAGGACTACAAAGTTTATCAAATGGATATTAAATGTGCATTTTTGAATGGAGATCTTGAAGAGGAAGTATATATTGAACAACCTGATGGATTTTCTTTGATAGAAGACAATGATATGGTTTGCAGGTTAAGAAAAGCTCTATATGGATTGAAACAAGCCCCAAGAGCTTGGTATGCAAGGTTGGATAAGTATCTTTTAAAGATTGGTTTTACTAAAGGAAATGCACATAGCAATTTATATTACAAAATAACTAATGATGACATCTTGATTATTGAAGTATTTGTTGATGATATAATCTTTAGAAGAGAAGATGGATTATGTAAGGAATTTTCTATTAAAATGCAGCAAGAATTTGAAATGTCTATGATTGGAGAAATAAAATTCTTTTTAGGATTGCAGATTTCACAGACTGATAAAGGTATATTTTTTAGTCAATCCAAGTACTTGAAAGAATTGCTAAAGAAATTTGGGATGGAGAACTCTAAACCGGTAAGCACACCTATGACTACAAATGACAAATTATCTCAAAGGGATGAATCTACACCTGTTAATCCAACTAGATACAAATCTATGATAGGAGGTTTATTGTATTTGACACAAACCAAGTATGATATTATGAACACAGTATGTATTGTTTCTAGATTTCAAAATAATCCTAGGGAAAATCATGAATCGACAGTGAAAAGGATTTTCCGGTACTTACAAGGCACAGCAAATCTTGGATTATGGTATCCTAAAGATGAAAATTTTGACCTATGTGCATACACAAATGCAAATTGGGGAGGAGATGTGGATGATAGAAAGAGCACCACTGGAGGAGAATTCTTTCTTGGAAAAAGATTAGTTTCTTGGTTGAGTAAGAAACAAAGTTGTACATCTTTATCAACAGCAGAATCAAAATATGTTGCAGCAGCAACTAATTGTACACAGGTATTATGGCTTAAGCAAATGTTGAAAGACATAAAGGTAAAATGCAAGGAACCCATTACTATATATTGTGATAACACTACAGCAATTGATATATCCAAGAATCCAGTATTACATTCTAAAACAAAACATGTTTCTATCAAACTAAATTTTCTAAGGGAAAAAGTTGAAGAAAAGGAGATAAAACTGGTTTATGTGAATACTAAAGAACAGCTTGCAGATATTTTCACAAAACCTTTGCCTAAGGAGACTTTTGAATATCTCAGAGATTAGCTTGGAGTCATACCACCATCAGTAGAGACTTAGACAGTTGATGATTGTCATCAACTGGCAGAATTAAAAAGACAAATCTTTATCCTGGTCTTTGATGAGGAAGGTACTTCAAAGGGAGAGTAGTTGGTATTTTGTATGGACTTGAATTTGGTAGCTTTGGCATTTGATGTCAAAGGGGGAGAGATATCTATGAAAAACACATTTTAGGAGAGTTTGGTATTGAAAATAAATCTTTGGATAAACACATGTTGCTCCCAGGGGGAATAATGGAGATTGTTGGTTTTTGGTATTTGGCATTTCTATTTTGGCACTTTAATGGTTTTTCCATCTTGCGTTGCCATCAATGCCAAAGGGGGAGATTGTTGGTATTTTGGTATGGTTTTGTCATTGATGTCAACACCTACTGAAAACAAGCACTTTGGAGATCCAGCAGCATTCACCGGCAAGCAAGTAACTATTGCACAGTTACTAGTATATGGTTCACCGGCAGGATATAATGTTCACCGGTAGCTGGAATGATATAGAAGACACTTGGTAATGTCGAAGACATCGTGTGGACACTTTGTTTTGAAGAATTAATCATTGGTATATTCATATTTGCATATTTTCTTTTACCGGCAAATAGGTCCAAGTTATCTAGGGTTACACTGGCAGGTTTATCTTTTCCAGATCAGCATGGCACGCTATGGAGATGATTTATTATTGATGTAAATGCATTAAGCCGACATGTTTAATCGGTTATTGCATCGGATATTATATTGTTTGTAAAAGATTTTATTGTAATATCTTGTAGAGCCGACCTACTAAAATTGGTCTTAGGGTATGGTATAAATGTAAGATCTTATTTGTAAGATCAAATGTGGAATGCGAAAAAGAATTGAGTGAAGGTATATGCGAGATCAAGCAGAGGTATTCACGAAGACATCATTTGAAGGTGAAGCTAGGTTTTTGTATAAGCATATCAGCATTACACCGGTACTGAATCCAGCATATGAAGATGCTATTTTGTGCAGTACATTCTTATTGGATTTAACCATCCAATTGTAGTCAGTGTGACTCCCATTTTGTGATTGAGCAGTGAGCTCTAGGCTATTGGCCTTTCTGCATGTGCAAACCCCATTTATGTACACTTACTATCTGCAATAATATCATCAGATTGTGGGTAAGGTTTCCCATCATGGTTTTTCCCCTTAAAGGGTTTCCACGTACAAATATTGTTGTTATGTGTTGTGGATGACTTTATGTTTGTGTTTCATGCATTAATCTTTACCGGTATAGCAATTTACTGTTAACGCTGTCTATCGGCATACTTAACTGGTTTACCGGTATTAATTGGTTTTTGGTTTGAATTTATTAGACAACTGATTCACCCCCCCCCCCCTCTTAGTTGTCTCTGGGACCTAACAATATATATATATATACAAGTCTAGTTTTAGAATTATTTATTTATTTATATATTTATATATTTATATTTTATATATGTTTTATATAAACATATAGGTATATAAATATTGGTATATAAATATTTGAATATGATTGTTTAAATTTTAATTCTTTTGGAGTTTTATCTTTTAGGAATTTATAACGATTTTTGTAAGTTATTTGGCCATAGGGGATTATTTTTTTGTCCACCTAAATTTAGGTTATTCGAGATTAAAGTTTATAGGGCAATTTACATTATGGGTTTATTTGGCTCTTTAGTCGAATTTTTAGACACAATATAATTATTGTTAAATTGAATAATAGGTTTTAATAATCTAAGTGCTAGGACTAATTTATTTAATTCCTAGAGCAATTAAAAGATTATTGGAGATTAATAATATCTCTTGTCAATTAAATTAGAGATTTTTGTTTAAATAAATTTATTTATTAAAATTGATGAAGTAATAATAATTCTTTTGGAGAGTTAAAATTCCACATTTAATTGAATTTATTTTTCACGTACTTGATTTAGATGTTAGATTAACTTTAGTTGAAAAGAATTCAAACATAGTTAAGACAAGACTTTAATTATTGCATTTTTATTTTAGCTTAATTAGTTTTATTAGGTTGTTTTAAAAAAAATTGTTGTCCCATTTTTGCCCAAAAGTTTGGGCATGACAGATACAACCCTGCATTGGTTGAGACCCCCTTTGCTCTATGACACATAGTACAACTCTCTACAAACTTTCTGATATCAGTATGCATCTTTGGCCAAAATTAAAATTTCCTAACTAGCTCCAAAGTCTTATTTAGCCCAAAGTGACCTCCTAAATCACCACTATGTTTCTCCTTTACTACATTATCCCTCATTGAACACTTAGGGATACATAATTGACACCCCTTGAACAAAAGACCATCCTACAAGGTGTAGTTAGAAAAATCTCCATGAAAAGAATTTGCAAACTCACAGCATACCTTGATAGTTCTGATACTTAATGTTAAGTATAGATGCCAAGCTGATAAGATGAGAGGGGAGGGTGAATCATACAAACTTAATCTTCCATAAAAACATCATATTCAAACTCGGTAACATATACTTCAGTGATATAACCAAAACTATTAAGCATGCAAACTCAAAAGCATATAAACATCATAAACCTCATAACACCAGATTTAATGTGGAAACCCAAATAGGGAAAAAACCACTGTCGGATTTCGGACCCACTAAGAAATATACTCTTCTAGAGTATGCTCGGTTAAAAGCAAATCCTGTTAAAGATTATAAAGACATTGCTAGATGTGACCTGGTTAAGGGATTTCCCTCAGATCTGTTAGGATCTTCACCTTGTTAGAAGTGACCTCGTTAAAGGATTTCAAACACTCAATCAGAATGTCACCTTGCTACAGGGTTTTACAAATAAGATTGTTAAGTCCACTCGGTTAAGAGATGTTCTATCACTTCACAAAATAACAGTAATAAAAATCTATCTGCAACTTCACATCTAAAATGCTAAAGCAAATTCTTATTTTCTCAAAACAATCTAGCCATAGAACTAATCTTGTCCATCTGTTGGGCTCTATACTCTGTTATACAAACAATTCTTCAAGCTTATGTGCTTGGTAATTACTATGTAGCATCCATGTGCATACACTTTCCCGCATACATTGTTTATCAACAGTTCCCTATTTATAAACAATTGCCAACCGCTTAATCTCCTTGATCACATTTCCCATGATCAATCATAGCCATCAAATCTTCAAACTTTGACCAAGTTCAATGTATTCTTCGATCTAAAAAATGTCTTACCCCACCTTGGAACTTGCATACATTTCTTGGAACTTGTGCTAGGGTATGCGGTTCAATCTGCGTTGTAGATCTTCATACCAATTTTCCTTTGCCATAGATTCTTTAACAAACTTTATGCACGGCATACCAATCATTTAATCAGTTCCAGCTCGTCAACTCCCTTCATTAAATAACGCATGTAACCATTTGATGCATTCTGTTACAGCTCAGTTACAACTCAATAAATACTAAACTTTACTCGGTAGACACTCTATCTTCATTAACCGATAGTGATAACCTTAGGGTTTACCGACTAGGTTCTTTAGGGTTTACTGACTAGGTTCTTTAGGGTTTACCAACTAGGTTCTTTTCTCAGTAACATAATATAGTATGAACCTTACAATAAATAACATATGTATGATATCAAAACAAGCTAAACATCATGATCTCGTCATTTTCTAACTCAGTAATAGTTGCCCACTGAATAACTTATTCATCCCCTTATTCATCATATTCTTTCTGTGTCTTTTACCGACACCTTTATACTCATCAAATCATACTTCTCAAGATATGGCAACATCATACTGATTTAGAAAATCAATTTCTTGACATCAATGACAAAATAATAATATTAAGACAGTAAATCATCCTTAATCAATTATATCCATAATCATCAACAACCTTCTCAATATCCTTATTGAAATGCCAACAATCTCACATTGTTTGTTATAATGCCAACAATCTCCCCCTTTGGCATTGATGGCAAAACCAATTGATTTGACCTAATTGATTCGAATTGCTGTAATATTCTGAAATGCTGAAATGCTCTCCCAGTGTCATCAGTCTTTTCCCCCATACATTATACTTCTCCTCTTTTCTTAGTCTTTCTTTTCTTCAGTCTTCTCCAGTCTTCTCCCCATTTGACAACAATGCCAAAAAGTAAAGAACTAAAACATAATTTCTTCCTGTATGAAGTGATTTCCTGCTATGATGTATCAACTTAGTCTCGGTCAGAGCATTTTGTCTTCAATTCCTGTTTCCTGTATTGTTTCCTGCACACCTTTAGAAAACCTCCTAAAGTGTGTAAATCAACATAAACTCCTAAAAGATATTTTGTAGAGTCATCGAATTGATGCTTTCACCGAACTTGGTCAATGAATGGAAGATAGGGGTAGGACCCCTAACTTACTTCTGAGATACTCAAAAGTGTCCCTCAGTAGTGGCTTGGTGAAGATATATGCTATTTGTTCCTTTATGCTAACATACTCCAACACCACTTTCTTCTCTTGAGCTTTTTCTCTAAGATAATGATATTTGATAGAGATGTGTTTCATCTTAGAGTGCATAACATGATTCTTTGAAATGTTAATGGCACTAGTTTTGTCACAGAATATAGTTACTGACTTGGTAACTTTCTCATTTATACCATCCACAGTTGTTTGATCCATGCTATGTTGGTACAATTTAATGCTACAGCAACATATTCAGCTTCTGATGTTGACTATGAAACACATCCTTGTTTCTTGCTAAGCCAACTTACTAGTCTTTCTCCTAAAAAGAAAGCTCCTCCACTGATGCTTTTTCTGTCATCAATGTTGCCTGCCCAATCAGCATCAATATAAACTTTTAAATCAAATTCATTTCCTTTCTGATATACTAAGCCATAATCCTCAGTGCCTTTCAAGTATCTAAAAATTATTTTGATTGCTATCATGTGTGTTTCCTTGGGATCTGCAGAGAATCTTGCAACTATACCTACTGCATGTGTTATATTTGGCCTGCTATGAACAACATATTGTAGCTTTCCAATCATGGATTGGTAAAGTGTCTCATCAACAAGTGTAGATTCATCATTCTTTGATAATTCACAGTTGGTAGTCATAGGAGAACTTACTAGTTTTGAATCCTCCATTCCAAATTTCTTCAAGATTTCCTTTATGTACTTGGATTGAGTAATGAAAATCTCATTTTTCATTTGCAATATCTATAAACCTATAAAATACTTTATCTCACCGATTAATGACATCTCAAATTCTTTGCTCATTTCATTTCCAAATTTCTTCCATAAAGAGTCATTTCCACAAAATATAATATCATCAACAAATATGGCTGAGATCAGTATTCCATTTTCATCATTCTTCATGTACATATTGTTGTTCTCACTTGTCCTTATAAAACCAATCTTAATCAAATAAGAGTGCAATCTTTCATACCATGCTCTAGGTGCTTATTTCAAACCATATAATGCTTTGTTCAATTTACATAGCTGATTTTTACTCTTATCTTCAACAAATCCTTCAGGTTGTTCAATAAAAACTTCTTCTTCTAATATACCATTCAGAAATGCAGATTTGACATCCATTTGATATACCTTGAATTTTTGTAAGCAGCGTATGCCAACAATGTTCTTACTCCTTCTAGTCTAGCCACAGGTGCAAAAGTTTCACCATAATCAATTCCTTCTTCTTGGGCATAACCTTTGCAAACTAGTCTTGCTTTATTTCGAATGACCTCTCCTTTTTCATTCAGCTTGTTTCTGAAAATCCACTTTGTACCGATTACATTTTTGTCCATCGGTCTTCGGACCAGTGTCCATGTGTCATTCTTCTTGATTTGATCAATCTCTTCTGTCATAGCATTTATCCAATCTTCACTATTAAATGCCTCTTTCACTATTCTCGGCTCAAATTCAGATATTAGACATGTGTTATGTGTCAGTTTGTTCCTTGTCATAACTGGATCATCCTTATCTTCTATAATCTGACTTGACGCATGATGTCTTCTGACATATTTGGCTAATACAGGTTCGGTAGGCTCTGTATGATCTTCTTCATTACTCGATAACTAGATATTCTCTTCATTTTCTTCAATAGTTTTCTCGGTAAGACTCGTCGGTTGAACATAGACAAATTCATCATAGTCTTCTGGTTCCTTGGAATTTCCTTCATCATTTCTTTCTACAAATTCATCAATTTTCACATTTGCACTTTCTACTATTTTGTTAGATGATTTGATCGGATATTTAAATGCTTTGCTTCTAGAAGAATAACCAAGAAATGTTCCTTCTTCACTTTTCTGATCAAACTTGCCATTTCTATCATCTTTGTGTACATAGCATCTACTTCCAAAGATTTTGAAATAACTTACATTAGGTTTCTTGTCATACCAAATTTCATATGGTGTCTTCATAGTTCCTTTCTTCAGTTGTACTCGGTTCAGGGTGTAAACTGTTGTTCTTATTGTTTCTCTCCAAAATGTTTGTGGCACTTTCTTTTCAATCATCAGGATTCTAGCACAATCCACAATAGATCTGTTTCTTCTCTTAGCTATTCCATTTTGTTGTGGATTTCTCAGTGCAGAGACTTGTCTTTTAATACCATGATCATTACAAAATAAGTTGAACTCATCAGATGTCAACTCTCCTCCTCTATCTGATCTAAGAATTTTTAGTTGTCTTCCTGTTTCATTTTCAACTCTTGCCTTGTATCATTTAAACATTTGAAAAGCTTCTAATTTTTCTTTTAAAAACATAACTCACATCATCCTTGAGTAATCATCCACAAATAATATGAAATATTTATCACCATAATAACTTTGAACTTTCATAAGACCACAAAGATCGGTGTGCACAAGATCTAAAATTCCCTTAGAAGTGTAAGA
The DNA here is from genome assembly GCF_030272615.1 of Cryptomeria japonica. NCBI lineage: Eukaryota > Viridiplantae > Streptophyta > Pinopsida > Cupressales > Cupressaceae > Cryptomeria > Cryptomeria japonica. The sequence continues at coordinate 141,606,018 of NC_081406.1, forward strand.
CTTACTTGTAAAGCTTGATCTTGTCATCTTACCCATCTGGCATCCTCAGCACATAGTATTCTTAGGTTTTTCCAAACTTGGTAGACCTCTTACTCGGTGCTTCTTACTTATTTTGATCAGATTATCAAAATTTACATGACAAAACCTTTTATGCCATAACCAGGTATCATCTATCTTTGCATACAGACACTTATTTCGAGTTGAGTCAAGGTGAAATGTGTTACCTTTTGTTTGTGTCCTGGTAGCAGCTAACTTTCTATTCTTGTCATGAACTTTGACAATTCCTTTCTGAAATTCTATTCGGTATCCTGTATTGTTTAATTGTGCTACACTCAACAAATTGTATTTCAAACCTTCAACCCAATAAACATCATTGCATCTTGCATTGTCAAGAAGTGTTATACATCCTTTACCTTTTACTGGACATGGTGCATCATTACCAAATCTTACATAGCCTCCATCATAATCTTCTAGCATAACAAACTTGTGTTTATCACCAGTCATGTGATGTGAGCATCCACTATCTATGATCCAAGAATCATTAGTATTTATGTGAGATATTAAGGCTTTTTCTTCATACCTTTCTTCATCTAATCCATCTTTGATAGCCACATAAACTACTTCCTCTGTATCAGTTTCATCTGATTTATCATCATTGGATTCCTCATCAGCTATTAAGCATGTCTTTCTATCTCTTCTTCTAAAGTCTCGGTGTCCTCTGTAATGATTTTCTTTCTGTCTATCATCTCGGTAATCTCTCTTTTCAGTAGAATCTTTGTCAGGATAGTTAGAATCCATATATCCTATCTTATCATAATTGAAACATTTCAAAGGTAGTTTTCCTTTATACTTACCTTTGCCTCTCGGTAACCTTTTGGCTTATAGTGCTTCAAACTCTTCTTGCTTTCTGATTTCCTCATACAGTTTCTGTACTTCCTCCATGTTCTTACGAAATCTTTCAATTGCTCCACTATGATCTCCTTCAGAGTACTTATACTTTCTTTCATTGTAATTATTAGATTCATCAAGATGAAAAGAACTAAATGCAGATTCAACTTTATTTACCGAAGACCCACTGTTATCAAAATTACTTAACTCAAATTCATGTAGCTTACTAATAGTAGCATCTAAAGAAGCTAGCATATTGGGTACAGACCTTAATTCAATGATTGTAGAGACTCTGATTGCATAAGCTGGTAGAAGGGTTCTTAACAACTTACTTGTTATATCCTTTTCTTCAATGGTTCCACCTGCTCCTTTGATTTGATTGACAATCTCCTTTAGTCTTGTACTGTACTGAGTTATGTTCTCACCTTCATTCATCCTCATAGATTCAATTTTCCCTCTTAGACTATCCACTTTTGCTCTTCGAACATGTTGATCACCGCCATATATAGATATGAGCTTGTCCCACATTGCCTTCGCATCATTGCAGCCTTCTAGATCATTAAACTTTGAGTCGGTCAATGCAGATGTTATTTCAATCATTGCTTGGATATGTTCTTTCTTTGCCTTTATCTCTTCCATTGTCAATGGATAGGTGCTCGGTGTAATGAAATCATTCTCCAGATAATATACAGCATATTCTCCAACTCTTGATAGGTGCAGCTTCATCCTTTTCTGCCATGTAGAGAAACTTGACTTGTTCAACTTCGATGCATCCCTCTTATACATCTTTGGATCTTTGCCTCCAGTACCTTTAAAATTTTCTTCCAGAGTCCACAAACTCTGATACCAATTGATAGTTTTGATACTTAATGTTAAGTACAGATGCCAAGCTAATAAGATGAGGGGGGGGTGAATCATACAAACTTAATCTTCCATAAAAATATCAGATTCAACCTCGGTAACATATACTTCAGTGATATAACCAAAACTATTAAGCATGCAAACTCAAAAGCATATAAACATCATAAACCTCATAACACCAGATTTAACGTGGAAACCCAAATAGGGAAAAAACCACTGTGGGATTTTGGACCCACTAAGAAATATACTCTTCTAGAGTATGCTCTGTTAAAAACAAATCCTGTTAAAGATTACAAACACATTGCTAGATGTGACCTGGTTAAGGGATTTCCCTCGGATCTATTAGGATCTTCACCTTAGTAGAAGTGACCCTGTTAAAGGATTTCAAACACTCAATCAGAATGTCACCTTGCTACAGGGTTTTACAAATAAGACTGTTAAGTCCACTCAGTTAAGAGATTTTCTGTCACTTCACAAAATAACAGTAATTAAAATCTATCTGCAACTTCACATCTAAAATAATAAAGCAGATTCTTATTTTCTCAATACAATCTAGACATAGAACTAATCTTGTCCATCTGTTGGGCTCTATACTCTATTATACAAACAGTTCTTCAAGCTTCTGTGCTCGGTAATTACTATGTAGCATCCATGTGCATACACTTTCCTGCATACATTGTTTATCAACAGTTCCCTATTTATAAACAATTGCCAACCGCTTAATCTCCTTGATCACATTTCCCATGATCAATCATAGCCATCAAATCTTCAAACTTTGACCAAGTTCAATGTATTCTTCGATCTGAAAAATGTTTTACCCCACCTTGGAACTTGCATACATTTCTTGGAACTTGTGCTAGGGTATGCGGTTCAATCTGCATTGTAGATCTTCATGCCAATTTTCCTTTGCCATAGATTCTTTAACAAACTTTATGCACGGCATACCAATTATTTAATCAGTTCCAGCTCGTCAGCTCCCTTCATTAAATAACACATGTAACCATTTGATGCATTCTATTACAGCTCGGTTACAACTCGGTAAATACTAAACTTTACTCGGTAGACACTCTGTCTTCATTAACCGATAGCGATAACCTTAGGGTTTACCGACTAGGTTCTTTAGGGTTTACCGACTAGGTTCTTTGCTTGGTAACATAATATAGTATTAACCTTACAATAAATAACATATGTATGATATCAAAACAATCTAAACATCATGATCTCATCATTGTCTAGCTCGGTAAGAGTTTCCCATTGAATAACTTATTCATCCCCTTATTCATCATATTCTTTCTATGTCTTTTACCGACACCTTTATACTCATCAAATCATACTTCTCAATATATGGCAACATCATACTGATTTAGAAAATCAATTTCTTGACATCAATGACAAAATAATAATATTAAGACAGTAAATCATCCTTAATCAGTTATATCCATAATCATCAACAACCTTCTCAATATCCTTATTGAAATGCCAACAATCTCCCATTGTCTGTTATAATGCCAACATACCTTATATATTTCATTGAAATCTTGGTCCTCTTCATACAATCCTTTGAGTGCTTCAACACCCATACTCTGCAACTGCACTTCTTGCACTATCAACAACCTCCTACTTAGAGAATCTGCAACCTTATTGGCTACCTCTTTCTTGTGCCTTATGATGAAGGTGTATGCTTGAAGACTTTCAACCCATTTCATATGCTTATGACTGAGCTTCTCCTGTTCATTCAAAAAACTAAGAGCATGATTGTCAGTATACACAATAACTCCTTAGGAAGCAAGTAATAACTCCACTTTTTTAGAGCTTGTACCATGGCATACAACTCTAAATCATATGAGGAATACTTCCTCTTTACTTCATTTAGTTTTTCACTGAAAAGGGCCACCGGACTCCCCTCTTGGCTCAATACTAGTCCTATAGCCAATCCACTTGCATCACATTCAATGGTGAAGACCTTACTGAAATCGGGCAATACTAGGACTAGGTACTTGGCAAATTTCTGTTTTAAACACTCAAAACTCTTATCTGCTTCTTTGGTCCACACAAACTTCACCTTACCACCACCCTTGATGGTTTCTAACATAGGTGCACAAATATCACTGTAATTTCTAATGAATTTCCTATAAAATGTTGTCAAACCATGAAAACTTCTTACCTCTATGATTGTCTTAGGTGTAGGCTATTTCAAATTAGCCTCTACCTTGGAAGAATCCATCTTCAAGTCACCCTTAGAGATGAAAAAGCATAAGTACACCAACTCTTGCTTCATGAAGTCACACTTTTCTAAATTTATCATCAACTTCTGCTCCTGCAACCACTTCAAGACTACCTCCAAGTGTTTCAAGTGCTCCTCCTTGCTCTTATTGAACACCAATATGTCATCAAGGTAGAATACCACAAATTTCCCTATAAACTCCTGCAACACTTCATTCATTGGTCTCATAAAGGTTATAGGGGAATTTGAAAGACCAAAAAGGCATCACAAGCCACTCTTACAACCCTTCATTAGTTTTCAATGCAGTCTTCCATTCATCCCCCTCTCTTATCCTTATTTGATGGTACCCACTCTTGAGGTCAATCTTGGAGAAATAGGTAGCTCCCTCTAAATAATCTATTAGGTCCTCTATCCTTGGAATAAGAAACCTATATCTGATGGTTATCCTATTGATAGCCCTAGGATCAGTACAAAGCCTCCATTTCCTATCCTTCTTTGGGGATAAAATAGTAGGTATTGCACATGGGATAAGGCTCTTTCTCACCAACCCTTTATCTAGGAGCTCTTGAATTTTCCTAGCTATCTCTTCATTCTATTGTGGGGTCATTTTATATGCTACCTTGTTAGGAAGTATTAATCCTGGTATGAGGTCAACCTGATGACTAATATCTCTGATAGGTGGCAGCGAGTCTGGTATGTCTTTTGTAACCACTCCTTTGTACCTCTCTAGTAGCTCCCTGACCTCCTTAGGTCCTACCTCACTCATACACTTCTTCCTTTCTTCCTTGGGCTTCACAATTAAAGAAAAACCTACTCCACCTTCCTCCTTTAGTGTATCAAGGAATTCTTTTTCCCCTACCATCATCACACTAGATCCTACATGTTGTGTACCCCCTTCTACCACTGACTATATCCTAAAAGTCACACCATTCTTTTGAAAAGAGTAAGCATTCTTTTCTCCATCATGATGAGCCTTTATGTCAAACTACCATGGTCTGCCAAGCAAAAGATGGCAAGCATCCATTGGAAGGATGTCACACAAAATTTTATCTTTATACCCCCCAATACTGAACTCTACCCATGCTTATTCATTGGTGAGTATGTGTTTCCCTTTGTTCAACCAACTAACCCTATATGGACAACTATGGGGTATTCTCTCCAAGTTCAACTTGTTTACTTCTTCCAAAGATACAATTTTGTCAGTAGACCCTGAATCTATGACAACTTTACAAACCTTACCTTGAATCTTGCAGTTGACTCTAAATAAAGCCTTTCCTTGGGGTGGCTCAATCTTCATTGGTTCCTTGAGCAGTGTCCTCTTGATCAATGGGTTCTCTCCCATCTCTGATGTCAAATTCACTTCAGGAGATATCACACTCCTTGTATCTTCTTGAGTCAAAGTGGTTCTCCTCTCACCACCATGAGAATTTGAGGCCTTCTTTGGACACTTGTAGGTTGGGTGCCCCATATGATTGTAGTTATAGTATCTCATACTAGAGAACTTGGATCCTCTCCCTAATATATTTGTTCCACCTCTTCCATTAGGTCTTCTCCCATGGTAGCCTCCTCTGCTACTTGAGTCCCCATCTTTCTCTCCTTTTCTAGACTCACCACTAGACCTTTGGTTAGGACTTCTTCCTCCAAAACTGCCTCTGCCTCTGAAACTTCTCCCTCCTTTACCTCTATTACCTTGCTCACTTCTTCTTTTTAGTTTTTCTTCTTCCCTTAGGGGCAATTGAAAATATTTGTTCAGTGTCTTCAGTGCCAAGATGATGATCTCATCTTAGATGTTCATCCTTAGGTCGTTCAAGTACCTGGCCACTTTCTCTGACTCCTCTTCTTGGTTCTTTGATCTGAGACTGAGTTTATGAAACTCCTTGGTATGTGCATTCACATCAAGGTATCTCTGTCTGAGGTTCTGTAATTTTTTGTACATCTGCACTTCATAGTCAATGGGCATGAGTTGTTCCTTGACTTTATCCTTCATCCTTTCCCAAGAGGTTATCATACTATTTCCCTCCTTAACTCTCTCCCCTTGTACATAGTTCCACCATGAAAGAGAAGACCCCTTCAACCTTGATTTTTCCCACTTAACTCTCTTATCTTCAAGGATTTCTTTGTACTCAAAATCACTGGTCAATGCCTCAATCTAGTCTATCGCCTCTTTTGCTTCCATACTTCCACTATATATAGGCAACCCATCAATGGTGGCCCTATTTACTGACCTCAAGGAATCTACAAATGCCCTCTGATCTATAGGTATCTCCTCTACTTGCTTAGAGGATTCCCCATCTTCTTTATCCCCTTCTTCATCATTGTCACTTCCATCTTCCTTATATATCCTTAGTCTTTTTCAATTCTTCAAGCTTGGACTCAAGCATCTCTTCAATCAACTTCTTCACCGCATCTTGTGACATACTCTTAGGAGGCATTTTTTAAGCCCCTATTTCAGTCTCTTCTTCTGACATACACTAAGACCACACCACCCAAGTGATCTTCAAAATCTTCCTCTTATACCAATATGATGAGGAGGCAACAGACCGGAAGGATAACCTTGAACCAACCAACGTCTAAGGCTCACAAACTCAACCAAAATCCCTAATTCCAAAGATCCTTACACAACACCAAGTCAAGAAATGGTTCAATGACACCAAACAACACCTTGAAAAACCCAAAGGATCCATTGTGTCCACTTACAAACAACTAACACTTCTCAAGTTCTTGTGTGACTACCCACACCCTTGCATACGTGAGTGGGTTACTACTACGCTTTAGGGTTTGAATGGCCCACTTGACCAATTAAATACAATGATCTTTGGAGGGGTGTTATCACAACACCTTAACACAAATGAAATAGTAATTCATAGTTTAGATCCACCAGAACATCAATTTTGACTCACTCGCCCACAAATAAAACTGGTTACAATTAGGCCTTCATTTAAAGGAATCGGGTGATAACTTTTGACACCTTGAGGATCTAGGCAAGCAAACTATATTTTCAGATACCCTTTTGGGATTTGTCAACAATATCTCAGTTTTTGGTAATAGACCAACTTGTAGATATCCCAACCAATACTGCACTAACAGACCTAATAGGGCTATTAGACCTATTTGACTGAACGTCTTACACAAACTAGTTTGGTGTTCCTAATGGGTGACCATCATTGACTGTGAAATGTTATGTAAATTTCTATAGTACTCTTCTATCACATTCAAACCCCTTTCCAGTGCTCTACCACTCAATTCTCACGTACTACACTCATCAAGTCGATCTGTCACATAGAGATGCTAGACCTAGGGTTTGTTCTCCATCCTCTTCGCCATGTTGTATCCTCTTAATGGATTTTGGAACTAACACATGATATAGTGACCTATCATCTCCTATAATGGCAGAGTGTTCAGTTAAGGATTGATAGGCAAAAACCCATTATTGCAGTCAAACCTTAGGGGTTTTAGGGTTTTAGGCTACCCAATAGAGATTTGCTTGTAGAATGGGGCAGAAATCACTTTAAGACTTCACACTGAAAGAAAAACAAAGGTAAAATGATCTAGTTACAAAAACTATGTCATGAGCGTTCTTGCCAATCCACCTTCACTATGCAATCAACAGAAATTAGACAGTTTTCCATGTTTCCAACAGTTCTTGATGCTTCAATTTCCTTTCCAAATCAACCAACATACATCCTTTAGTTTTTGGATACTTTAAATGTATCTCCCAAAAAACCATAGCCTCCTCCAAATTTTTTTCAAATTGAACTGACCTTTAGAGAATCACAACGTACAAAAAAGTGCAAAATTGTCATGCCAACAAATTGACAATATGACAACTTTTGCATAATTCAACCAAATTAGACTCTAGCGTATCATAGTCCCCCAAAATAATTAAATTTGATTTTAAAACATCAAAAATGACTCAAATAGACTTGTGGTCACTTGATCCCTCAATTTAGACCATTGTGACCCTTATTGATTCAATTTGCTCTACCAAACCCTAGATGACAATTTGACCCAAACATGGACAAACTTTTCACACTCCTAGGACATTGAATTATAAAAATGACCCATAGGATCTTATTACATTCCTTCTAGGTTAATAGAAAATCATCTTGTTCTTGGTTCATGTCTTCATAGGTAGGTGCTCCTACACCACTCATGGGTTGGCTCCTAGGTGGGGGAGAGCATTGGAGATGCTCATGACTTAGAGGACAAGTTTTGCATGGGGACCGTGTGTACTGGCACATTTTTATCACGAGTTGCATTAATTTGTGTATCTCGATGGTTGTGGGATTGGTTGTAGGGTGACTCTACTACATGGATGGGCTTACGAGCATATAGTTGTGACTAGGCCAGTCTACTTTTGATCCAAAGGATACATGCAATCTTATGTGCATATGTATGGTATGATCACTTCTCAACAACTACTAGGGAAGTTAGATTACTAGAGGCAAGTTATAGATTATATTGATACTATTATATGAATAACATAATTGGATTGCAAGGTGTGGCTAGAGGATGAGACTGAGCTACCATTTTATTCCAGGACTAGATATCTGATTGGGCGAACATTGTACATTTTTGGGTAGGCGGTTGGTGGACAGGATATCTAGGTAGTTTGGGAGAGTGCAACAAATGCCTCAAATATCTAGAGAGTTTGCTAAAATAGTTCAAGATAAAGTACATTGGGGCCAAATTGTTTTCATATGATACTGCAGTTATAGAGTTCCAAGTGCTTGTATCAATGCCATGGGATCTATTGAGGGATGCAACTGATGCAAGTATGATGCTCATTTATGAGGCTTATTTCCTTGCACATCTATTTCCATGACTTACAGGACAAGGAGATCCAACACCGGGGATTGAGGATGAGGATGGTGGAGGAAAATGAAGGAGGGAAAGGAGATGAGGGACTAGGAGGATGGTCTGAGGGAGAGGAGGAGGGTATGTCAAAATCCAAGGGGGAGATGGAATTTAGGGAGAGGGTGGATAGGCTAGGGGAAGAAGACCACCGAGGCCACTAAGGGGTAAAGGACGACAACAAGTGTGGGTTAAAGCATAGGTGCAGGGATAGATAGAGGATTCCCCACAATAGGAGAGGATGGATGAGGGGATGGTAGAGGTTAAAAGTGAAGGGGATGAGGAGGAGGATGAGCTTACTATGCTTAGGGATATTACCCAAGGAAAGTTTGATGAGATAAAGGACCTAAAGAGAGAGGTGGCAAGATTAAGGAGGGAGCTATGGGAGACTAGGGATGAGAGGGACAGGGATATTGAGTGGTATATAGCCAATAAGGAGACTATCTGGACTACTAGGGTGACTCAACAGGGTCACTTCGCAGCAAGATATGCGGCTGGAGAGGAGATTGGGTATTGGAGGGGCCTATATGAGGTGGTAGTTCCACCTCACTTAAGGGCGGGCAGCTACAAATAGGCATCTCATTCTACTACCACGGGGAGGGATAGGAAGAGGGCTTCTAGTGCTGGAGTCAAGGAACCACCACCACTAGGATCAATGAGAGGGGAACAGAGACAGGACAGTGGTTGGGTCATTGGGAGCTCAAATTTCATCGAGGCCTACCAGCTCTAGGGGAGGGAGTTCATCATATCTCTCTCGATTCCATTATTGTATCAGTTTTGTATGATTATGTAGACACATTTGGGTTATTTTGTAGTCATATGATTTTTGACATCATTGTATCATGACACATTATTTTTTGATATATATGCAAGATGATCTATTTTGGTGGTGGCTATATGCTTGTGTATGATTATATATGATGCATTTATGATATATGATTCTATATGTTTATGATGTTAACATGATGTGATATAAGATGCATTTTTTCTTCTATATGCTTATGCTATGTGTGGTGATGTGATGTATGCAATCATGTTTGTGTGTTCACTAATGGGTGGCGTGTGCATAATGTGATCTTATGATATGCATGCTTATGATATTATTATATGCAAACTAATGTGTTAATGTGCAATATGATATCTATGTATATGATATGTATGATGCATACTACATGTGATGATGCAGATGGACACTACATAATATGCAGATGTTTTTTTAGTGTGTCATGCTCGATTCAACCTAGATAGTCATTGTATCATTTGCATGGAGACCAGACAATCAGTAACAAGGAATTCCCTAGTTCACACTGGACCCAAGATGTCCTCATATCCTTCGACTAGCCATAGTATTACTAAGAGAAAATATACAAAAGCAAATAGGTGAACATACCCCATCCTCGCCTTTCTAGTCCAAGACATGCTGGAGATAAAATATGTAGTCAGAGACATCCGAGAAAGCTAAAAGATATGTCACCACAAAAGAACAAATAAAAAAAAAATTGAAGACTTGACACCAACATAAACTAAAATCCTCAAGTTAGAAGTGTATCTTTCCACATATGTTAACATGTTTGATCTGGTCACAATGTTGTCATCCTAATAAAGGACAGATAATGTTGAAAAACCTCATCGTAGTCAAAGCCTTCCAAAAGATTGTTTTGTTGAAATCTCGTTGTTGCTTGTGTTTCATTTGAAACTGGGTTACTCCATGAAACTGACACTTTATTTCAGAGAAAAGAGAAAACTTTATTGTGCGCAAAAAGAAGGAATGAAAAGATGATGTTTCTCAAAACATGTGATGTCAAGGTTCCACTTCTATCACTAGGTTTAGGATCTGCCCCCAATTATAGATAGGACCTAATTTATTATGGGTGAAGAAAAAGGATGGAAAGGGGTTTGTTATGGATGATGAACCAATATTAAGTAGATGAATAACAAGCAATGATGGGGATGGGCAATTTTATTATGGAATGATAGGCTGTGAGAGTGTGCAAAAGTGAAAAGGGTGAAACTAAGTCCTGGAGGAGGGAGGAGAAAAAGTCTCTATAGATGGCATCAGTAACCCATTTTTCACCATGGTACTTGCCCAGGTCACCATCAAAGTGGTTTTCACTGTGGGAAAATTTTATTTCTTTAATTTTTTTCAATTTTTCATATTTTTTTGTGTCACAAGGTGCCCGTTTGTCAGGTTTTCACCAAAGTGACGATTTTGTTTTGTATTTTTTTCTGTATTTTTTATTAGGATACTCTGAAAAGATATTTGTAAAACCTATGAAGGTGCGTGTTGTTGATAGGATCATCCAATGGTTCTCCCTCTGTTGTTGATAACTGATATGCACTTGATCGATAAACTGTTGTGATGACATAAGGCCTAAGCCAATTTGGTTTAAACATTCCCTTTTTCTTTGTCTTGTTGATTTTTAGGGTTTTCTCTTAGAACCAAGTCACCCACCTCAAATATGTGGGGTTTCACTTTGTGATTGTAGTTGTAAATCATACGTTTTTGATGTGCTTTTAGATGAATGAATTCAATTTTTCTACACTCATCTAATAGTTCCAAATCTTACAAGTGGGAGACCCTATATTCTTCATCCTTGATAAGATCATGCAAGGAGACCCATTCCTTGACAAAATGATGTGTATCTCTATGGATTGTCTTCCTTGATGAAGGAACTAAGGTAGAATTACTAATGTGTGGACTATGTTGGCCCATATGTATGTCACCTAAAGAAGTTTGGGAATCCCTTAGAACAAATCCCCTCAAGGAATTTCCATTATAGGTCCATTGTGTTGGCAAGAAACACTACATTGTTGTTAAAATATTGTCATTGATAGAAACTAGAGTCAGATATTCAATCCACAATTCATGATTCATTCATACCAAAAGAGAGATTGAGATCTAGTAAGGTCTGGTGAGATAGGACATTCAATAAAGTACAGTAATTTGCTTGGTGGTTTAGTTGTGTTGAGTATTTGGTATTGCGAATCTCGGATAAGCATTGTGGATTTGTAATTTACCTTATTCTAGGTTTGTGTGCTCTTATGGTGATCTTGAGTAAGTTGGAAGGTCCGGTATACAGGTTTTTGGTTAGAACAAATCTCATCAGCAATATCATGTGGATATTCATTGTGGGGATCATACGGAGTAATTTTGGTGGTTGTAATTCTGTTTGAGGATAATTAGCCGACATGTGGTAAGTGTGTGGTCAATTCCTTTTGGTCCTCTTCTACATTTGAGTTTGGATTGAGTCAACTTGGTATACATGTTGCATTTGTGTGTGATCTGTTTTTGGACCAACATGTAAAAGATGTAATTTGATATTGTGGATATAAAAGAGAGATTGATATGATCATTTTTGGTATCAGTGTTTGTATGTAAAAGTGGTCATGAGTGATTGTGTGCAGTTTCATGTGCACAAGTAAAGGATTTGTGCTCCAAATTTTAGCAGAACAGAGCAATGTAGCAAAGCAGAGTAAACTTGAATATTTTTTTCTTAATCAAATTTGTATTTTGGCATTTGTAGATGTTGTTTATCAATTCAGACAATCCAATTATCTTTCTTAATCATATTGTAAGGCAATGAGCCTTTTGGGGTTGTAACCCTTATTGTAATTTGAGGAGTGAGCTCTAGGCAGTGTGTTTGAGTGCATGTGCATTCCCCTTATGTAATATTTATATACTTCTAATAGAGTATATTAATATTGTGGTTCTCAATCTCATAGTGGTTTTTCCCTTAACCGAGTTTTCCATGTATAAATCTTGGTGTTATGGTCTGGTGGATATTTGGTTTATGTGTTTGCATCTTTCTTTTGTTCAGTTGTATTAAGTGGTTGCAAAATCATATTAAGAATGTTAAAAATTTTAAAACATTGATTCACCCCCCTTCAAGTGTTCTTTGATTCCAACAATTGGTATCAAAGCCTAGTTCCTCGGAAGAATCCTAACAGCTTGAGGAAGATCCGAGAAAGTGAATCAATGGATTATGATAGTCTTAGACAATAGCTTCTTGTTGCACTTGAAGATCTTGAACAATCATAAGCTGAGGTCCAGCAAGTAAAAGTAAACCCTAGGGATGTTGAGAACTTCATTGAATCATTGAAAGATTAGCTGAAGATTAGTTGATAAGATAAAGGAGAAAGAAAGTCAAATCATTGATGAAAAAGCCTTGAAGCAGAAGATAGAAGGATTTGAGAGACTTGCTAGAATTAATATTGTGTAGAAGAATGAGATGGAAGTCATTATGATGAGATTGACAAAGGAGATTGAGGAAAGGAAGAAGAATGAGGAAAATCTTGCTTAGGTACTAAAAGACAAATCTGATGAATGTTGCAGACTTGATTGTGAAAATGGACAACTGAAGCTTAACCTGCAAGACTCCAGACAAAATGAGGAAGATCTTGAAAGGTAGATAATTCTTCTTAGATATGATCTTGATGTTGCAAATGAGTACAAGGAGAATTTTTGGATCATCTCAGCCAGACTTGATGAGATGCTTGAAAGCTAGAAGAATGCTAATGACACAAGAGCTCTTAGATTTGAGAAAGGTGAAAGCTCCAAATCAACACAATAGAAGAAAAATTCAAGAAGGCCTTTGGTAAGGAAACCTAATGCTCATAAGTTCAATGGTAATTATTTTATTTGAAATAAATTTGGTCATATGGCTAGTCAATGCATAAATAGGATGAATAATAATGGTCCATCCTTCTCTAGTTAATGTTTTAAATGCAACAAGTATGGTCATAAGTCAAATGAATGTAGAAGTGTGATGAACAACTTTTAAAATAGGAGAAATGTCAGATGTTATGCATGTGGTAGGTTTGGACATGTTGCTAATCAATGGAGATCAAGAGGAAACCAAATGAACTTCAGGCTTGTGCAAGGAAATTTTGTTTTCTATGCTTGCAACAAATAAAGTCACATTGCTAAGTATTGCAGAAGCAGAAACATGAATAGAAGAGGTCCAGAAGACAAGAATAAGAATGTGAAGGCAGATGAGAAAGGGAAAGAAAATTTTGATAAGATCAAAGATCAGATGAAGAAGACTTGGGTTAAGAAGAGTGATTTTGAAGTAGGAGGTGGATCCATACCCGATATTGGTGTTGGAACTACATCCAGTGACTAAGCCAAGGCATCTGGCCTTTAAGAAGCTATCATGAAAACATTACAAACCCCCTATTTGAGATTTGTGCCTGATTCTGGAAGGTTGGAGAAGTGATATTTGATGATTGCAGATCTGTTTGAAGAATTTTTGAAAGAATTTAAGCAGGTTTGAAGATCCAAAGAAACAAAATTAAAAATACACAATATCCAGAAGTATTAGGGAAAAGTCCATTTATAACTAAAATTTAGGTATGTGGAGGATAAAAAGTGATTTTACCACTCATTTCTTACTTTTTGTTTGAAGAGAAGAAGTTTGGAGAGCTTTGCAAGAAGAATTTTTGGTGACCGAATTGTGAAAGAATATTTCTCAGGCATTTTGGCAAGAAACCCTAATCCGATGGTCAAGGTATTTATCAGTAAAACTTTTTAAGTTTGAATTCTTAAATTTTTGAAATCATTGCATCTGGTATTGCTACCCCTCTTGTTGTTGATAACACTGAGCATGCATGACCAAACTTCAAACATCATCCATTTATCTTCATGGAAGATTCAATCCAAAAAGCGCATTTTCATCTATGCCCTATGGTATCCTACATATTGAATATGTTAGGGTTTACACCCATTATCTTGTTGAGGAATTGGGAAGATCACACATGCTAAATGTGTATAATAATCAGTTGTCTAATAGAAATTCAATGCTGAAATCAAAATTTTGAGGATTGGAAGACAAGGGTTTCGCACAATATGTAATATTCTTGATGTTTGAAGAATCTGAATGGGTCTGGTATGTATTAAGAAGAATGCATGATGAATTCATGTGGCTAAACATGCCCCAAAAGATCATGAAGAATTTAATTAGAGTCATTGCTAGTTTATGTTCATCCGAAGAGATGCCATCATTGAAGCCTGTGAAGAATGACATTGTAACAAATGCAACCATATCAAAATTTGACAAACGAGCAATGAAAATCAATGATATCCTAGAGAATGACATCAAATTTGCTTCTATGGCGATTGGTTACGAGATTTACTACTCTAGTAGGGAGAATTCCATTTCTGAAACTACAATATATGTTGCTTATGAGATGATGAGACAAAACAAGAAGTATGATCTCTGTGAACAGCTCCAACATGAGTTGATAAAGAATCTCAAGAAGATCAAAGAGAACAAGAAACATCCTTTCAAGTATGGAAGTTTGCTCCTATGTTTATTTTTATTCTTTATGAATGAAGTATTAGGAGTTAGGAAGGTGGAATGGGCCTTTAACAGACTAGTAGGAGTTCAAATCAAAGAATATTTGTATAATTCTAGTGACTCTAAGGTCTGGAATGCAAATTTATGGGGCTATTTCAAGAATTTATAGAAAGAAATGAATGAGAGGGAAAGGATCCCTAAGTCCATAGTGGATAAATATCAGGACATAATCTATTTTATGGTTGACAAAGATTAGTGCTTGATGGAGGCAGTATAACTAAGAACTTCATGGATTCTACCTATGTGATATGAAGTTGAAGAGCAGATATTGGAACTCTATGCACAGCACTTGTTGAGTAAACCGGTGGACCTTAATGAGGAGAGATTCAGAACAAACAAAGCAAAGATCTTGAAGCTACATCAGCAGTTTAAGAGGCCAGTAATTCAGAAGAAAGTAAGAAAGGAAGTTGAGGCTCTTGCAGAGAGTATGGGAATAATCAAAGGAGGCAATCTGGAAAGCAACAGAGAGGAACATCCTCTCATAAGAAGAAACTATCAAGAAGGAGAAGGCTAAACTGGAAGCATATACACCTAAAACAAGGCAGTAAAGAAGTGTTTCTCCCTCCTTTGGTCTTACAAAGCCTACAAGAAAACCTAAACCATCAACCAAATCATCTGATGAAGCAGAGAGAAAAAGAAGAAACAAGTAATATTTGTGACTGTAGATGATGAAGAAACTGAATAAAATGAATATGTAAAGGAGGTGAAGGCAAAAGTAGCTAAGGTCACCAAAGTTGCAAAGGAGAAATCATTTGGTAGAGCAGGGCCAAGCAAGAAATCAAAGCCATCTAAAATTGATGAGGTAATGAACCAAGAAAAATTTGAAGTTAAACCTGTTAGTTAGATGAGAGGGGGGGTGAATCAGATAACCTCAATAATTATTACTCTAATCAGATTCAACCTCAGTAGCATTTACTTGATATGCAACTTATGACTATAAATCATTCAAACTCATAAACAGATAAACATGAAACATTAAATCACATTTGACAGCAAATTTAACGTGGAAACCCTAATAGGAGAAAACCACTATGGGATTTCGGACCCACAAGAAAATATACTCTTCTAGAGTATGCTCAGTTAAAAGAAAACCCTATTAAAGATTACATACACATTGCTAGATGTGACCCGGTCAAGGGATTTCCATCAGATCTGTTAGAATCTTCACTTTGTTAGAAGTGACCTTGTCAAAGGATTTCAAACACTCATTCAGAATGTTACCTTCCAAGAGGATTTACAAATAAGACTATTAAGTTCACTCGGTTAAGAGATTTCCTATCAGTTACAAAAATAAATAACAGTAATAAAATATATCTGCAACTTCACATCTAAAATGTTAAAGCAGATTCTATGTGCTCAATGTTCTCAAGATAATCTTATCATAAGACTTATCATTCTCCTTGTTGGGCTTCTCAATCTATTCTTCAACCATATCTTCAATCTTCTGTACTCGGTAATCACCTCTATAGCATCACTGTGCTTTAGTTTGCCCGCATCCTTTGTTCAACAACATTACTTTATTTATAAGCAATTCCCAACCGCTTAATCTCCTTAATCACATTTCCCATGATTAATCTTAGCTATCAGATCTTCAAACTTGACTAGGTTCATTGTATCCTTTGATCTGAAAAATGTTTTATCTTGCCTTGAAACTTGTATACCCTTTTTGGTACTTGTGCTCGGTTAGGACCGTTCAATCTGTGTTGTAGATCTTACTCTTGAATTTTAATTGTCGTTGATCCTTAACAAACTTCTTGCATGACATTCATATCTTCAATAAACCTCCAACTTATTGGCATCCTTCATTTAATAATGTATACACTTATTTAATGCATTTTTTTACTGCTCGATTGATACTCGGTTAATACTGAACTTTACTTGGTAGACATTCTCTTCTCGGTGACTTTTTCTTTCATTAACCAACATCGGTAACCTTGGAGTTTACCGACTAGCTCCTTGCTCGGTAGAATAGAATAGTATCAAACATTTACTCATTCTATTACATGAAATATTTTCCCCTTCTTGTTCAATCTTCAAATACAACAATCAAAACATCATAATCTCATCACTGTCTAACTCGGTAATTGTTGCCCATTGAATAACTTATTACTCCCCTTCATTTTCACATTCTTTCTGTGTCACTTACCGACATCTTTATACTCATCAAAACATACTTTTTAAGATATGGCAACATCATACTAAATTAGAAAATCAATTGCTTGACATCAATGACAAAATAATAATATTAAGATAGTAATCATCCTTTATCAATTATATCATTCATCTCCAACAACCTTCTCAATATCATCAACCATCAAACTTATTGTAATGCCAACAATCTCCCAACTTATTGTAATGCCAACAATCTCCCCCTTTGGCATTGATGGCAATACCAACTTGATTTATTCCAATTGATTCAAACTGTTGTTATTCTTCTCCTGTTCTCCTTGAGCTGTAAACTTGTCTTGTAATCTTTTGTTATTAGTCTTCTCCCCTTTGAGCTGTAACAATCATCTCCCCCTTTGACAACAATGCCAAAATTAAGACCAATCCATAATTACTCCCCCTGTGAAGTAATTTCCTTGCAGTTCAAATATATACAATTGTATCTCGGTCAGAGCAACTTGTCTTCATTCACTATTTCCTGCACAACTTTAGACATCCTTCTAAAGTGTGTAAATCAGCATCAACTTACAAATAGTATTCTTTGGAGTCATAGAATTGATGATGTCACCGAACTCTATCAGTGAGTGCTAGATAGGGGTAGGACCCCTAACTTACTCCTGAGATACTCAAAAGTGTCCCTTGGCAGTGGCTTTGTGAAGATGTCTGCAATTTGTTCCTTTGTGCTAACATATTCTAGCACAACATTCTTTTCTTGAACTTCTTCTCTAAGATAATGATACTTTATAGAGATATGTTTTGTCTTAGAGTGCATTACTGGATTCTTTGAAATGTTAATAGTCACAAAATATAGTTACTAGCTCAGTAACTGTCTCATTCATTCCTTCCAACAGTTGTTTGATCCATGCTAAATTGGTACAATTCAATGTTGCAGCGACATATTCAACTTCAGCTGTTGACTGTGAAATGCATCCTTGTTTCTTGCTAAGCCAACTTACTAGTCTTTCTCCCAAAAAGAAAGCTCCACTGCTTGTGCTTTTCCTATCATCAATATTTCATGCCCAATCAGCATCAGTATAGACTTTTAAGTCAAAATCATTCCTCTTTTCATATAGTAGACCATAATCTTCAGTGCCTCTCAAAAATCTAAAAATTCTCTTGACTGTTGTTATATGAGTTTCTTTGGGATCTGTAGAAAATCTTGCAGTTATACCTACTGTATGTGCTATATCAGGCCTACTGTGAACTACATATTGCAACTTTCCAATCATAGATTGGTAAAGTGTCTCATCAACAGATGCAGATTCATCATTCTTTGATAGTTTACAATTAGTAGTCATAGGAGTACTTACAGGTTTAGAATCCTCAATTCCAAATTTCTTCAAGATTTCCTTTATATACTTGGATTGAGTAATGAAAATCCCATTTTTCATTTGCAGTATTTGTAAACCTATAAAATACTTTATCTCATCGATTAATGACATCTCAAATTCTTTGCACATTTCATTTCCAAAGTTCTTACATAAAGAATCATTTCCACAAAAAATAATATCATCAACAAATATGGTTGACATCAGTATTCCATTCTCATTCTTCTTCATAGACATGTTGATGTTCTCACTAGTCCTTATAAATCCAATCTTTAATAAGTAAGAGTGCAACCTTTCATACCATGCTCTAGGTGCTTGCTTTAGACCATATAAAGTTTTGTTCAACTTACATACCTGATCTTTATTCTTCTCTTAAATAAATCCTTCAGGTTGTTCGATATAGACTTCTTCTTCTAGTATACCATTCAAAAATGCAGATTTAACATCCATTTGATATACCTTGAAATTTTTGTAAGCAGCATATGCCAATAATGTTTTTACTCCTTCAAATCTTGCTACAGGTGCAAAATTTTCTCCATAGTCTATTCCTTCTTCTTGAGCATAACCTTTGCAAACTAGCCTTGCTTTATTTTGAATGACCTCACCTTTTTCATTTAACTTATTCCTGAAAATCCACTTTGTACCGATTACATTTTCCTCTTTTGGTCTTGGGACCAGTGTCCATGTTTCATTTTTCTTGATTTGATCAATCTCTCATGTCATAGCATTTACCTAATCTTCATTTGTTAATGCCTCTTTTACTATCCTCGGTTCAAATTCGGATATCAGACATGTGTTGTGTCTTAGTTTGTTCCTTGTCATTACTGGAGCATCCTTATCTCCTATAATCTGACTTGATGCATGATTTCTTCTAACATATTTTGCTAATATAGGCTCGGTAGGCTCTGTATGATCTTCTTCATCACTCGGTAACTGAGTAATTTCTTCATTGGCTTTCTCGGTAAAACTTGTCGGTTGTACATATACAAACTCTTCATAATCTTTTGGTTCTTTGGAGTTTCCTTCATCATTCCTTTCTGCAAATTCATCAATTTGCACTTTTCACAATTTTGTTAGATGATTTGATCAGACATTGAAATGCTTTACTCCTAGAGGAATAACCCATAAATGTTCCTTCCTTGCTTTTCTGATCAAATTTTCCATTTCTATCATCTTTGTGAACATAACATCTACTTCCAAATATTTTAAAATAACTTACATTTGGTTTCTTGTCATACCAAATTTCATAAGGTGTCTTCATAGTTCCTTTCTTCAATTGTACTCGGTTCAAGGTGTAAACTGCAGTGCTTATTGCTTTTCTCCAAAATATTTGAGGTACTCTCTTTTCTATCATCAAAGTTCTGGCACAATCTACAATTGATCTATTCCTTATTTCAGCTATTCCATTTTGTTGTGGTGTCCTTGGTGCAGACACTTGTCTCTATATACCATGATCACTGCAAAATAAGTTAAATTCATCAGAAATGAATTCTCCTCCTCTATCAGATCTAAGACATTTCAACTTTCTTCCTGTTTCTTTTTCAACTCTTGCCTTATACCATTTCAACATTTGAAAAGCTTCTGATTTCTCTTTTAGAAACATAACTGACATCATCCTTGAGTAATCATCCACAAATAATATGAAGTGTTTATCACCATAGTAACTTTGAACTTTCATAGGACCACAAAGATCAGTGTGTACAAGATCTAAAATTCCTTTAGAAGTGTAAGACTTACTTGTAAAGCTTGATTTTGTCATCTTACCCATCTGGCATCCTTGGCATATTGCATTCTCAGGTTTTTCCAAGCTCGGTAGACCTCTTACACGATGCTTCTTACTTATTTTGATTCGATTATCAAAATTTACATGACAAAACCTTTTATGCCATAACCAGGTATCTTCTATTTTTGCATATAGACAATTGTTCCAAGTTGAGTCAAGGTGAAATGTATTACCTCTTGTTTGAGTCCTAGTAGTAGCCAACTTTCCATGTTTGTCATGAACTTTGACAATTCCTTTCTGAAATTCTATTTGGTATCCTGTATTATTTAGTTGTGCTACACTCAACAAATTGTATTTCAGACCTTCAACCCAATATACATCATCACATTTAGCATTGTCAAGAAGTGTAATTGAACCTTTACCTTTCACAAGACATGGCTCGTCATTACCAAATCTTACATGACCTCCATCATAATCTTCTAATTTAACAAACTTGTGTTTATCACCTATCATGTGATGTGAGCATCCACTATCTATGATCCAAGAATCATTTTTATTTATGTGTGATATTAAGGCTTTTTTTTCATACCTATCTTCATCTGATCCATCTTTGATAGCCACATATACAACTTCCTAAGTCTCAGTCTCATCAGATTTATCATCATTGGATTCCTCATCAGCTACTAGGCGTGTCTTTCTTTCTGTCCTTCTGAAGTCTTGGTGCCTTTTGTATTGGTTGTCTTTCTGTCTGTCATCTTGGTATTCTTTCTTTTCATCATCTTTGTCAGGACAGTTAGAAGCCATATGTCCAATTTTATCACAGTTAAAACATTTTAAAGGTAACTTCCCTTTATACTTACCTTTGCCTCTCGGTAACCTTCTGGCCAATAATGCTTCAAATTCTTCTTGCTTTCTAATTTCCTCATATAGTTTGTGTACTTATTCCATGTTTTTGCGAAATCTCTCACTTGTTCCACTATGATTTCCTTCAACATACTTAGACATTCTATCATTATAATCTTCAGATTCACTGAGATGAAAAGAACTGAATGCAAATTCAACTTTGTTTACCGAAGACCCACTGTTATCAAAATTACTTAACTCAAAAGCATGTAGCTTACCAATAGTAGCATCCAAAGAGACTGGCATGTTTGGTACAGACCTCAATTCATTAATTACAGAGACTCTAATAGCATAGGCAGGTAGAAGTGTTCTCAGCAACTTACTTGTTACATCCTTTTCTTCAATAGTTCCTCTTGCTCCTTTGATTTGATTGACAGTTTCCTTTAACCTTGTATTGTATTGGATTATGTTCTCACCTTCATTCATTCCCATGGATTCAAGTTGTCCTTTTAGAATGTCTGCTTTTTCTCTTTGAACATGTTCATCTCCACCATACACAAATGTGAGCTTATTCCACATTGCTTTGGCATCATTACAACCTTCTAGATCATTGAACTCTGAGTCGGTCAAAGCTGATGTTATCTCTATCATTGCTTGAATGTGTTCTTACTTTGCCTTTATTTCTTCCATTGTCATAGGGTAGGTGCTAGGTGCAATGTAATCATTCTCTAGATAATATGTTGCATATTCTCCAATTCCTATTAAGTGCAGCTTCATCCTTCTCTGCCATGTGGTGAAACTTGACTTGTTCAGCTTTGGTGCATCCCTTTTATACATCTTCGGATCTTGCCTCAAGTACCTTTAAACTTTTCTTCCGGAGTCCAAGCTCTAATAGCAATTGTTAGTTAGATGAGAGGGGGGGTGAATCAGATAACCTCAATAATTATTACTCTAATCAAATTCAACCTCAGTAGCATTTACTTGATATGCAACTTATGACTGTAAATCATTCAAACTCATAAATAGATAAACATGAAAGATTAAATCACATTTGACACCAGATTTAACGTGGAAACCCTAATAGTGAAAAACCACTATGGGATTTCGAACCCACAAGAAAATATACTCTTCTACAGTATGCTCGATTAAAAGCAAATCCTATTAAAGATTACATACACATTGCTAGATGTGACCCAGTCAAGGGATTTCCCTCAGATCCGTTAGAATCTTCACTTTGTTAGAAGTGACCTTGTCAAAGGATTTCAAACACTCATTCAGAATGTTACCTTCCAAGAGGATATACAAATAAGACTGTTAAGTCCACTCGGTTAAGAGATTTCCTATCACTTACAAAAATAAATAACAGTAATAAAATATATCTGCAACTTCACATCTAAAATGTTAAAGCAGATTCTATGTGCTCAATTTTCTCAAGATAATCGTGTCATACGGCTTATCTTTCTCCTTGTTGAGCTTCTCAATCTGTTCTTCAGTCAAATCTTCAATCTTTTGTACTCGGTAATCACCTCTGTAGCATCACTGTGCTTCAATTTTCCTGCATCCTTTGTTCAACAACATTACTTTATTTATAAGAAATTCCCAATCGCTTAATCTCCTTAATCACATTTCCCATGATTAATCTTAGCCATCAGATCTTCAAACTTGACTAGGTTCATTGTATCCTTCGATCTGAAAAATGTTTTATCTTGCCTTGAAACTTGTATACCTTTCTTGGTACTTGTGCTCAGCTAGGACCGTTCAATCTGTGTTGTAGATCTTACTCTTAAATTTTAATTTCCGTTGATCCTTAACAAACTTCTTGCACAACATTCCTATCTTGAATAAACCTCCAGCTCTTTGGCATCCTTCATTTAATAATGTATACACTTATTTAATGCATTTTGTTACTACTCAGTTAATACTGAACTTTACTTGATAGACATTCTCTTCTCGGTGACTTTTTCTTTCATTAACCGACATCAATAACCTTGGAGTTTACCGACTAGCTCCTTGCTCAGTAGAATAGAATAGTATCAAACCTTTACTCATTCTATTGCATGAAATCTTTTTCCCTTCTTGTTCAGTCTTCGAATACAACAATAAAAACATCATAATCTCATCACTGTCTAACTTGGTAATAGTTTCCCGTTGAATAACTTATTACTCCCCTTCATTTTCACATTCTTTCTGTGTCACTTACCGACATCTTTATACTCATCAAAACATACTTTTTAAGATATGGCAACATCATACTGAATCAAAAAATCAATTGCTTGACATCAATGACAAAATAATAATACTAAGACAGTAATCATCCTTTATCAGTTATATCATTCATCTCCAACAACCTTCTGAATATCATCAACCATCAAACTTATTGTAATGCCAACAAAACCTCCTATGTCTTTAAATAAAATTGTGAAGTAGTAAAGAATGGTAACTTGAAGCCATTATCAAAATAGCATGAAAATTTTGATGAGAACATTAAAGAACATTACAGGAAGCCACTATAGAATATATGAACATATATAGCAAAGCCTTGATATAATTAATGTCTGAGATTCCTAAGAATCTGTACAAAGTTTTGGATATGAGAAGAGACTACAAAAGCGAAAGAAGAAAGATTAAGAGAATATATATTAGTTAATATATAAGGAGGAGGTTGCTAGAATCCTCAAGTTAGCAAAGAATGAGTTTCAGAGTAAAACCAGAGTGAATAAAATCATGTTTGGGAAAATTGATGAGGTTGTAAAAGAAATAGAGAAAATCTTGATAAAAATATTACTTGAGAATCAATATGAAGTTAATCACGAAAAAGGACAAGTTGAATCTCATCTGAAATCTCAGAACATGCCATCACGGGATAATATCTAAACCGAGAAGACAATAGATGATACTACCTCTATTCCAAAAGTTCAGACAGTTGAGCAAGTAGAGGTTAATGTCCAAGAAGAAGTTAGAGTTGAGGATGCAATTGACAAGGGTGAAGAGAATGTAGGAAAAGAAGATGAGGGTAAGGACAAGGATGATAATCCTCTAGTTGATGCAGATAACCCTTTGGTTCTTGAGAAGGAAGAAGATCCTGAGAAGAATGCAGAAAAGGAGAAGGTGAAGGTTAATCTTGAAGTTGAGATTGATGCAAGAGACACTACAAAGATGGTGAAGGGAAAGCAAATAATTGATGATCCAGAATTTGTGCATGGTCTTATTAACCTCGCCTCTATGTCTCCCATCCAAAAGCTTCAACTTGCATCATTTTCTCAAGCAAAGGCCAGTGAGGATATCTTAAAGTCACATACTGAGGATAGTATGTTTCCATCCCTAGCATCCAGAGTTTTTGAAAAATTAATGCCTTCATTTCAAAAGGATTCATCTAACACTACATCCAGAAAGTTAAAAAGTTTGATTAACTTTGTAGATACACATTTTGAATCTTTCAAAAAATCTACTAAGGAGAAGGTCCAAAGTGAATTCAATACAAAGAGGCTCTAGACTTTGAAAAAGATGATTGCAAATGAATCACATTAGATGCATGTGTAAAGAGTATGCAAGAAGCAATATCCAAAGGTGGAAACATGTACAAATTAGGTCAATCTTTGATAAGGTTCACTAAGTACTTTAAGAAGAAGTCTAAGGAGCATGAGGATGAGCAAGTGCGCATATCACGTTGGATATTGTTGCTACTAGGATATGTTGTTGTCATTGTTGTCAACATATTCTTGTGTTTTGGTGTTGTAGATAGTTGTTTGGTGTTACGATGATTGCATTGAGTTGATCTGGTTGGTTTATCTATTTGGGATGTTGGAATAATTCATTCCTTATTGATTTCAGTGATCCAGAAGTTTACTTGATCATATCATTTGATCTGGTTTAAAGTTTAGTCTTTCTGTTTAGTAGCTGGTAAAGTATGGTAGTTGATCTGTTGTGCTTTAGTATGATCATATCTTTGGTTGCAGATTTGGGAGAATGTTTTGGATGTTCATATGTATCTTCATTTCAGATGGTTCATGATTTGGAGCTCCACAAACTATCTTTCTTGTCCGAATTGTTGTTGTTGACTGTTCTTGAGTACTAGCATGTTGATCAATGAAGATTTGAATAAGTGGTGTTGTTGCATCTATTGTGGATGGTTCTAACATGCTTTTTGGTGTTTTCTGATCGTGTCCTATTATTTTTTATGGTTCGCATTGATCCTTTTGTGTGTTCTTGGTGATTTTGTTGATCTGGTAATATTCTTCGTGTTATGCAGTATTTTTGGTGGTATACAATGTTGCAGTTGATCTTGGCGTTATTTTCGATGGTGATGTGTGTTTGGGGATTTTTTTTAGGTCCATGTTATGTCATCTATGTCATTATATTAGTCTAGTGATTGATTTATGTATCATGTGATGTAATCTTGTAATTAAGGGTTGAGGGTTCGGTCGACCTTGTAGTCAAGGTTGATGAATTGTATCAATAGGTGGTATAGTCATGTAATTTGTGTGTTGATGTTGTGTCTACATTATTCTAATAGATTTTTGTATATGTGCATAAGTGAATTTATCTTTTAGTATGGTGTATTGAGCAGAGATTGTTGCAAGGCAGTCAAATGAGCTTAATCAAAACTGTCATCAAGCATTAGCAGATGATAGATTTGCAGTTCATGTATTCTCGATTGTAGTCTGATCATTATTATAAGGTAGTGAACCTTCCCTGAGGGTTGGATCCTTCAGGGTCATCTTACTTTGAGCAGTGAGCTCTAGGCAATGTGCCTGAATGCATGTGTATTTCCCATTGTAACATTTACACATACTACTACAAAGTATCATCTTATTGTGGGTAGCTTCCCACTGTGGTTTTTCCCTTAATCAGGTTTTCCACATCAAAAATCTTGGTGTTATGTTTGTTGGTGTTATTGAATTTATCTTTATTCTTGTTGTAGTTGACCAAATCTGAGATTGTGTTTAATTTTCTTAATCCAGTGAAAACTAATTCAACCCCCCCCCCCCCCTCTCAGTTTTCCTTCTTTGTTGCTCCCAACAAGTCGGTTGATCCTATGTCAGCTTCTTTGAGAAGTCATGAAGATCAAGTGATATCATTTCTTGAGAAAATCATAAGCTTGAGTCATGACAAGGATAGAATAACTGGAAAACTTGGAGAACTTCGGAGTTGCATTACTGCCAAGCTGGATATTATGCTCAGTGCCTTCAAGGATACTCAAGATGCTCTGGCCAACAGTGATCCGGTAGATCTAAATATAGTAGAGGTGCAAGCTTACTTATTTAGTGGACTTATAACCATGTTAGAGAGTTTGAATAAGGGTTGGGATAGGCATCCGGATATATTGAAGAAACATTATGCAGACATCTTCAAGTTTTTGTGAGTAAAGATTTGTGTACATATGTAAATAAGCATTTTTAGTTTGAATTTTATTTGATTTCTAGAACCCTACCTTTGTCATTGTTGTCAAAGGGGGAGTATAGAGGAGTGAAAAATATTGATCTTGTTGATCTTAGGGAGAGTTTCTGATTCTTGGAGTCCGATTGATAGATTCTTGTTGTAGTGTATAGTATTTTGGTTTTGGTCCGATAGTCATTTTTCACTAAGTGTTTCCATCAATGTCAAAGAGGGATCTTGTTGGAAAGAAACACTACATTGTTGTTCATATGTTGTCATTGATGGAAACTAGAGTCAAATATTCTATCCGCAATTCATGATTCATTCATACCAGAAGAGAGATTGAGGTCCGGTAAGGTATGGTGAGATAGAAAAGGACATCCAGTAATGTACAGTAATTTGGTGTTGTGGATCTCAGAGAAGCATTATGTGTTAGGTCTCGGAGACAATTGAGAGGAGGGGGGGTGAATCAGTTGTCCAATAAATTCAACAAAAATTAACTTAACCAAAACTTAATGCTTAATATCGGTAAACCAAACTTTATACCGGTAGACAGTCTTAATAGTTAATTGCAGTATCGGTAAAGATTAATGCATGAAACAGAAAGACAATAACATCCACAACACATAACACAATTATTTGTATGTGGAAACCTTGTAAGGGGAAAAACCATGGTGGGAATCCTTACCCACAATCAAATGATACTACTGCAGATAGTATGTGTGTACAATATGGATTCTGCACATGCAGAAAGGCTAGCTGCCTAGAGCTCACTGCTCAATCACAAAATGAGAGTCACACTGACTACAATTGGATGGTTAAATCCAATGATAATGTACTACATAAAATAGCATCTTCATATGTTGGATTCAGTACTAATTTAGTTCTTATTGCCTCCACAATATCCTTCCTTCAACCTTCAAATGATGTCTGCATGTATAGCTTTGCTTATTTTTGCATATACCTTATTGTAATCCTTTTCGCATTCACTTCTTAATCTCACAAATGAGATCTTACATTTATACCATAACTTAAGACTGTTGGCATTATGTGAACCAGGATAAGGACATGATGACATTGTATGTTGTTATTGATGTCAATGTGTTGAAGAGGAGATAACCGGTATGTTACCAAGAACCGGTATATGTGAGAACTGGTATAACACTGTGAACCAGCATTTGTGCCAAAGTGAAGTGGTATGTTTGTTTAAGGTGAACCGGCATGTGGTTATGGGAACCAGCACATGGAAGCTTTGTATGACTACCGCTTGGTAGTCTTAACTTCAAGGTTTTCGGTTGAAGTGTCTCAAGCCTATGTGACTCAATCGGTGACTTTGTGTGATGAGTTAGCATTGTAATGAAGAACAAATCATGTTGCCATGTCAGCCTTGTGCGTGTGAAGGATCTTGCATGAAGGAGATTGTCCCTATCTACCTCAGGAATGTGCGAAGTTTGTAAACGGTGATAACATGTGATGGGTTATCAGCCACCATGAAATCGGTGGAAAATGAACGATGGAGAAAATCTTGAGATTGGTTCAAGACTGTTGCATTTAATGCAATGTGCTCAATGGTTAGGATTGAACCGTTTGAATTGCTTAACCTAACAGGTTTAGGGTTTAGGGTTTAAGCTACCGACCTATCTATTTCCTATAAGGTCGATGTTGTGTTTCTTTCTGAGGTTGTTGGCAAAAATTATGTGTGTGTATCCAAGAGAAGAGATACGTGATTCTTGTCAAATCAGAAGAGAGAAGTGATAGCTGCAAAGTGTAAGTGCAGAAGGTGAAGAGGAGCTAAAGCAGATCTACATTGGCATTGAGTGTTGCTACCAGATCATTGTAATACCTATTGATCTCTAGCCACTTCAACAGTTGAGAAATCCATTAACAGGGTAGCTTTAATCAGCTTACTGTAAATCATTTAACAAGGTGACTCAAAACCATTGAGTTCTTGAAATCCTCTAACAAGGTAACCTTTAACAGGGTTTAACCCTTAACCGGGTATTCTAGCCATCCCTTAACCGAGTGATCCCTAACAAGATCGGTTCCTAACAGAACCTATTGTATCAGTCTTTAACCAGACAAGGCTCCTAATAGAGTGAAATTCTAAAGAGTTCAAAAACAGCTTGTGGGTATTCATCCCCACCGTGGTTTTTCCCAGTTGGTTTTCCACGTGAAAAATCTATGTGTCATGTGTGGTGATATTCTTGTGATGGTTTGAGTAATTTGTGTCTGAAGGTAAATCATGTTGATTTAGCTGGTTATATATCTTTTGATAATAGATTACCTGTTCATGCACTAGGGTGAAATGGAAATGAAGCATTAGATTGTATGAGAACATAAGTGTCAACCGGTTTATGCTTGTCTCAGTTACTCTGGGTTTTGCCGGTTGTACTCTGTTTAAGACCGGTGTTACTGTTTGTCTACCAAAGCATAGTGTCTGTTGGCAAACCGGTTTAATATTGTGTTTTTGTCGGTACTAATTTACCCCCCCCTCTCAGTACCGGTTTGGTACTATCCGTTCATCATTGAGTTATCAAAGACCAATTGAATAGGTCGGCTCACTAAAAGATATTACAATAAAATCAATTACAACTAAATAAATATCTGATGCATGATATCGGCTCAATGCATTTACAATAATAATAAATCATCTCCATAACATGTTGTGCTGATCTGGAATAGATATGTTTGTTGGTGCTTATCTTGGACCTATTTGCTAGTAACAGCAAATATGCAAACCCAAATAAACAATTAACCAAATCACCAAAACCAAGTGATCGAATAATGTCTCCAACATAACCAAGTAGTCTCCAAGTCATTCCAAGTGTCGGTGAACAATATAATCTATCGGTGAACCAAATACCGGTGACTTTGCATAAGTCTCTGACTTGTCGGTGAACATAACCAAAATCTCCAAGTGCTGATAAGTGTTGACAAGCGATGACAAGTGTTGACATCAATGACAAAACCATATCAACGTATCCAAAATGCCAACATTATGGATGTGTAATCTACCTTATTCCAAGTTTATGTGCTCTATTGGTGATTCTTGAGTAAGTTGGAAGGTCCAGTATATAGGGTTTTGGTTAGAACGGTGCCCATTAGTAGTAATGTGAGGATATTTGTTGTGTGGATCATACAAAGTAATTTTGGTGGTTGTAATTGTGTTTGAGGAAAATTAGCTGACATGTGGGAAGCATGTGGTCAATTCCTTTTGGTCCTCTTATGCATTTGAGTTTGGATTGAGCTGACTTGGTATACACGTTTCATTTGTGTGTTATGCATTTTTGGGCCGACGAGTAAGAGATCTAATTTGATGTTGTGGATATAAAAGAGTGATTGATATGATCATTTTTTGTATCATTGTTTGTGTGGAAAAGTGGTTGTGAGAAATCATGTGCAAATTCATGTATGCAAGTAAAGGATTTGTGCTCCATAATTTAGCATAATAGAGTAGTGTAGCAGAGCAAAGTAAGCCTAAATGTTTTATACTTAACCTGAACTATATTTTGTCATTTGTAGATGTTGTTTATCAGTTTAGACATTCTAGTTATCTTTTGTAATCATATTATAAGTCAACGAGCCTCCTAGGGTTGTAGCCCTTATTGTAATTTGAGCAATGAGTTCTAGGAAGTGTTCCTGAATGCATGTGCATTCCCCTTATGTAATATTTGTATACTTCTAACTGAGAATTTTAATATTGTGGAGCTCAATCTCACTGTGGTTTTTCCCTTAACCAGGTTTTCCACGTATAAATCTTGGTGTTATGGTGTGGTGGATATTTGGTTTATGTGTTTGTATCTTTCTTTTGTTTAGTTGCATTAAGTGGCTGCAAAATCAAATTAAGAATGTAAAAAATTGCAAAACATTGATTCACCCCCCCTCTCAGTGTTTCTTGCTTCCAACACATTGATGTGATATACTGCCAAGGGATATTGATGTATGGAATGAATGCTTGTGAATTGAATTTATATACATGTGGAAAGAAGTGAAATTTGGATGACTTAATGGAGACTTAGGATCAACAAGTATGCCTTTTGACTTATAGATTTTGAAATTTATGCCCCTAATTAATTTGGTATTAGGGGAGATCAACTCTTGTTCTTTTTTCTTCATGGGATTTCTATCCTTGATTTTGATTTTTGTAGAGTCCAATATCTTTTGATTTTGATTTGGACTAAAGGACTTCTCTTTATTTTTCACTTTTAGATTTTTCTTTTCAAAACTTGATTTTTAATCCCCAATGAGTAATGGATTTTGTGATTCTTGTTGATCCAAGTCTAGGAGAGAATTGGATGAAGTGGTAAGGATATACAAGCTCTCAAAAGATCCAGCGATATATTCAATAGGTTCTTTGTTGGAACTACTCTTAGGACTATTGATATCAAGAGCTTCTTGCACTACTATAGGAGATTGCATTTAGACTTAATAGCCACAACACTAGGTGGTTCATACCTAGTTCCTTGAAATTACAAATTGTTTGTAGGTTGTAAGAGCTTTAGCATTCCTTGCTCATGTACTTTAAGATATGTTCCTTGATAGCCCATAATTTGTAACTTGGGCTTGTGTTCACCATTCTCATACTTGATATCTTCCTCTATGACATTGTTATCCATAGTGTCTCGATCTTGTCAACCAAATTATTAGGAGATAGTGGGCATTGATCAACATTAAAGATATACTCACCACATCTCATGTCTTTAACCTTGAATTTCCTTTTGATCTCCAATTGCTTTGAAGAGGAGGCCTTTAATGATTCTGAATCAACATATGTCAAAGATGGGATAGCATCTCAATTTATTGGGACTATTGTTTCAATTCTTGGTCAAATATTGTTGCAATATATATATGGATTTGGATCACCTTTGAATATCACTTCAACTCCATCTTGTGGAAATTAATGCATTAGTGATATGTTGAAGGTACTTCTCTCATTTCATGTATCCATGGTTGTCCCAAAAGTATATTATATGTGAGATCAAGATCAAGGACTTGGAAAACCACATCCTTTGTTACTAGCCCAATGCTTAGAGGTAGGTTAACTATTCTTTTAGATGAGCATTCTTCATCATCATATTCTTTTATGGTGATCTTTTTTTTGGAATCCACAGCTTGTTCAAAGTATCTTGATTGTAAGATAGTTTTCAATGTACAAATATTGAGACCTACTCCTCCATCTATCAAGACTCATTTAATGCAATTTTTATAGAGAAAGGCTTTAGTGAAAAGTGGTGCATTGTGTGGTTGACATGGAGATGTGTCATTATGTGAATGTAAGACAATGTGGAGTGGAAAGGTATCCCACCATGGCTTGAAATTGGTCCACATTGAAATCAGTAGGAATGGATTCTCTCAAGATTTTGTCTACAATAGCCTTATGTGAGGGTGAAATACACAAAAGCTCAAGGATGGAGATAAGGGATTTTGTTTTCCCTAACTGGTCTACAAGGTCATATTCATTCTTGGTAGATAATGAAGTTGTTGACTTGGATGGAACATCTTGTAAGGTAAATTTGTCCCGTCAAGTTGTGACATTGCATTCAAGGGTTTTGTCATCAGATGATGAAGATGATGGTCCAATCCCTTGTAAAATAACCCTACCCCTTTGAGTAGAACCTTCGGGGGTTTTTTCCTTGATAATTATGGTAGACGCATGATTGTCCATTTCTGAAATATGGTTGATGGTATAATCATAGGATGCGGTAGTGTAATTGGCATTGTTATCTATCTTAGGGGATTTTCCCTTATCATGTTTTGGAAATGGTTCTTTAAACATCTTATTCTCTTCATTGGAAGTATGACCATCAACTTCTATTGTGCCATTGTCAATGGTATATTGGATGAGATTCTTCAATCTGTGATAATTGCTAGTCTTATGCCCCTTTCTCTTGTGATAGTCGCAAAACTCATCATCATTCCACCATGTAGGTTTTACCTTAGGTTCAAATGGTTGATTATCTAGAAATATAATATGCTTGTTTGCAACCAAATTCTTCAATGTGGTTTCGATTGGTTCTCTCGATGGAGTGTATTTCCTTGGAGGTCTTGATGGCCTTTGAGAATTTACTTGATTATTGGAATTAGATGAACTTGCACCGGAGAAAGTTAAATTTAGTTTTACGATATTTGCATATAATACCCCATCATTAATAATATTCTTGTTTTTGTTCCAAAAGGAGGGTTTATCTTTCCCATTAGAATCATCTTTATTGTCCTCAAATAGTTTGATGGTACCTTGTTCAATGAGGACTTTCTCAACAACTAAACCCTTATCAATAAGATCTTTGAAAGTAGCTAAACAAGCTTTTCTAAGTTCATATCCAATGTCCTTATGAACACATTACGAGTGAACATTTCAACCATTTATTTTTGTGGAATATCACAAGAGCAACGACTGGCTAAACTTCTCCATCACTATAAGAATGATGCAAAGGATTCTCAATTTTTCTATTTGGTATTACATAAGGTAGTCACTCATACATTTGTTTCAATGTTGTATGAGAAGTGTTGTATAAAATCTTCTACTAGTTCACCCCATGTTTGATCCTAGGCATAAGTTGTGAAAACCATTCTATGGCTTGTCCACCTAATCTTTGTGGAAATAACCTCATCAAATAGAATTTCTCTCTTGTTACTTTTATGCAAGCCATGAAAAACTCTCTAATGTGCACCTTGGGATCTCCCTTTCCTCTATAGTTGTCAAACTTTGATTTTGCAAAATGAGGAAGAAAATGAGGTATTGGTATACTTTTATCATATGTATAAGGACATATGTCATTTATTATGTAGTCCTTTGTTGGTGTTTTCATATCTACCATTTGTTTTTGCAAATCCTTGATCTATTGTTGCAAGTTATTACTAGATGGTGCTTTCCCTCTTTGAGGTATTCTCATGCCTAAGCCATCGGGTGGAGGAGGAGGAATATAATGCATGTAAGGATGATATTGGTCATAGATATTCTCATATGGAGGAGGAACATAATTGTAGCTATTGTATGGGTCACTTGGTATGGTATTATAATGAGGAGCACTAGGCCTAGGATGATTGTAGGTGTCATGTCCATGAGGATGAGGGGTATTGTAAGTATGATCTTGATTGTTTCCCCCAAATATAACATGGTGTCTCCTTGTATCATAATCTTGAATTTTCCCTTG
Organism: Cryptomeria japonica; assembly: GCF_030272615.1. Taxonomy (NCBI): domain Eukaryota; kingdom Viridiplantae; phylum Streptophyta; class Pinopsida; order Cupressales; family Cupressaceae; genus Cryptomeria; species Cryptomeria japonica. The sequence goes on from NC_081406.1 coordinate 141,639,791, forward strand.
GGTGTGGGTACATGCATTGGTTCTCTTTTTCCCTTAGATAGGACAATCACAGGGTGTTTCATGAGTATGTCCAGCAAAATTGGTATAGGCATGAGTACCAGTTACTCCAGGATTTTGAAACAAGGATGAGGGTGACTGAGGCATAAGACATTCTCTTATATTTCTACCATCATTACCACTAGGATTTGCATTGGCTTGATTAACTTAGTTGGGATCCTCTTCCAAAATTTGTGGCACATCAAAGTCATGGAGTAATATTGCACCACTTTGCATAAACATTTTCACAAGGTATTGATAATCCCTTCTCATGATTTCCTCAATCATTCTATTAAATCGTGCATCAAATACAGTGTCTTGAATGTTTGTGGAAGTAATGGACTCACATTCATTGTCATTGTCATTTTTTGGTGGATTACTGTGATTTTCAAAAGCTTACGAGTTATAAAACTCATCTCCATCAAACTCATAGGTACTCATGTTGAGAGATCTTAGAGCTTCCCCATCTTCTCTTCTAGACCTTTGTGAACAGGTTTCAGCCATGAACAAATCTTAGCTAAGATGGAATATGGAAGACATGTGAAGACAATGGAAGACCAAGAGGATTGAATGGAAAGAGAATCTAGGATTGCCTTGTAATGTCCCAAAATGTAAGATCAAGATAAATGTGATAATCTAAAGAAAGGTGTGGCTTCCAAAGAGATAATAGACTCTTGATGAGGTAAGTTGACCTTAACAAAATATAGCCAAATGGTACCCAAGATGATAAATCTGATGCAGGAACCACCTAGTGATGTGAGGTAATGTGTTTGCAAGATATGATGAGGACTACTAAACAACCTTTTGACTATAGTTGGAAAAATGTGAATAAAATATTGCAAGGATGTCTGAAAATGTATGAAAATATTGTGACAAGTGATGATTGACTAAAAATGAAGCCCTAGAGAAGCAACCTTAGAAACTCTTTTGATCCATGAACATAGACGCGGAATGAGTTCACGAACATGTCAAAGTTTCACTTATACATAGTTTTAGAGTCCAAATACATGTTTTTATAGTTGATATGCAAGTCTCAGTTTCTTCTCAAATACACAATAATAAATTATAGATATGCACCAAAATGCAGCACAGACACGATTTTAATTGTTGGCAATGTTTTCAATTCTGATCAGATATGCATCAATAAGATGCATAGACATGACAATATATGTCATATACGCATCAAAAAGTGACACAAATGCGATTGTGGTGAAGTTTTGATTTTTGTCCAAATTTTGCAAATGTTGAAAGTGACCAAATCTCAATGTTGATTGTTTTGTGGCAAGAATGCACAACAAACAAGAAGACACAATGTCTGAAGGTGTTTTTTGTCAAAATGTTGACTGTAAATGTGTATGTTCAATAAGTTTCCACTAGTATAGCACAAATTGAAAACACTTGTAAGCAAGAACAACCTAGGCTGGAAAGAGAATACTGCTTGTTGAGTTCCCAATGCAGAATTTAATCCAAGCCACATTTATTCAAAGTGGATAGCCTAGGAATTTGGTAGCACTAGCTCCCCTCGATGACACTCACTTCTCGAGCATACCAAACTTTGAATTCCCAAAGACCAAAAGATCTAAGGAATTTTCTCTCTCTACTTTGAACTGTGAGAATGTGGGATTGCTTCAGAGGTCTAACCTCCTGCACCAACAAGCAATGGGATTTTTAGCCACTACAACAAAGGTATCTAGTGGGGTAACTTTAGCAAAACTTGGTGTCTACCCATGCGGCAATTATAGGCAGCGATGACTCATTTAATAGTCTATCTCAGTGTTAAGGATTTACATGCATCTCACACAAGTGTGGATACTGGGGAAAAACATCAGTGTAGATTGTCATCACATAGGAATTTATGTCCTTAAAGGATCACTACATTGGACAGGACTTCTCACTTGGTGCATTCGATAAGTTACTGGAAATCCAAGTCAGTTTTGAGGTCCTCGCATCCATGTTGAAGGACGAAAAAAAGAAATTTGTAGAGGCTGAGGATACGATCTCCCGTGTTTGTGTGATCACAGATTCTACCCAAATGTCAAACCAAGCAGAGATGGAGGCCATCATGACTAGGTTCGAGGAATTCCACAAATCAAACGAGGAGGAGAAAAATGAATAAAGTGTCCCTTTTTGGAATTTTCTTTCCATGTAGTTGCATTGTTAGATGCTGCAAGTTTTCTCGCAGCTGCATATTTTCTTTCTGTTGTAGTTGTAGTCAAGTGGGACTGCACAGTTGAATTAGTCAACTATGCCCATATTTTTCTCTAATTTTCTTATATATAAGGGGGGCCCTCATTTGTATATTTTTATCTTGGATTGTGATAAACAAAACTCTGCCAATTTTTTGCCTCAACTAAGACTTTGAGCTTTGTTGTGAAAATTTGATCAAGCAAATAAAGAAAGCGATTTTATTTGATCCCAAACTTTGTGTTGTGTTTAAAAAGAATTGCTTATATGAGTTAATGTTCTTACGTTCATGACTTATATATGTTCTTGAATTTCCTGATATAAGAAGTATTGTTAAGCGGATTAAGGAGCTCTTGAATTATGAAAGTAGACTTTGTGCTCCTTGAATATTTGAGAAATTTTTTATTGTTAAATAATTAGTAGTAGGCTTTGTATTGCTACTATTGCTTGTGGTTTTTAGGATTAAGGAATTAAACTTGAGGATTTTGAGTTGCAAGTTGAATTCCTTTTCATTGTGATAATTTGTTTAGTTGGTGTTATATTCGAGAAAGACTTTGTGCTTCTTGTTTATAAAATCTTGATATAGTTTGTTGACTAAATTCATTAATTTCCTTCGTAAGTATCAAAGTGATAGGGAAATTGTAACAAAGTGAAGGGAGAATACATTAACTTTGAAAAATGAAAGTTATATGCCCAACACTAACCCACAGATTTAAATTTCTTATTAATTAGAGAAGAGATTTCAAAGGGAACCTCCCCTTAATGAGAGGAGAGATTAATTTCTCATTATAGCTGTGAGTGAATCATATATTTTGTCATTGGTACGCTAGTGACAAAATATTCACCCAACATAGATACACGTCATCAAGCAATCGCGGCTTTCTCCTAGCTTATTAATTTATATAGCAGGTTGAAGAAGTACTGATTGGGTCTTTCCCTCTCACTTGGCGTTATGGGCTACTCAGGAGGCAGGACCTACCTAAACAAATAAGATAATAACAATTTCTCTTACACCCAAGGTCCAATGAACTTAGACGACTAGAGATAATACTTTTGTTATTATCTTAGGGATTAAACACAAAAACATTCCTAGAGCACAAGACACTTCAAACAAGTTAATTTACCCCTAATGAAAATTATGTGACCCTAATTAAACTATGAAAAGGAAGACACGGGCCTAAATTACCCCTACAAGCAAATGATTAGTATTTTCAATGATTACCCCAACATTCAAGCAAACTTGTTAGGTTAATTTTAGAAATCCCAAAACAAAATGTGAAGAAGGGGCCTTCGACAAGAGGATAGAGACAGCTACACCACTTTTTTAGGCCACAGGGGGTTAGGACAAAAATAAAATAAAATCTAAAATCTAACCCTTATCAAAATATAAATGCAGAAAACACATATGCAATTATACCTGATAGAAACGCAAAAAACCTAGATCAAAAACATACAACCTACAAAAAAATAGAACAAATACATGACACTATAGAATAGATACGCAACAATAAATGTAAGATGCATGGAATAAAATATCAAAAATGTGGTCCCATGATGCGCACACACAAAAATATTAAGTACAGATGCAAAAATAAAGTGCAAAATATCATCAAATTTCATAACCACATACGCTGAAAAAGGATACACAGACACGAAAAACATGCCTCTCGGATGCAGGAAGACAATTCATATACATTTTTTTGCAATCTTGCAAAACAAAAAAATCAAACATGACACAAACATGATAGAATGATGCAAAGACATGATTTCAGCTCGTAATCGTCATTGATCTGATCTGCAACTCGACAACAAAACTTAAAACTGCCAAATGATGTTAGAAAAAGGGAAAAGGGTCCCACCATCCATGCCAAAATGTATATGGTGAAAAGGGAATGTTAAACTATTGCAAAAACAACAAATATCCAGCCACATAAAACTCTAGTTCTATGTAATTAAGATCCACCATACATCAATGAAGAAATTTAAACATGCAAAATATCAAAAACATGAAAGATTATACCATTCACATGCTTAGTAGGGTTTTATCTTCATTGATCTGCTTGATACAATTGCTCTAAGATTTTGTATTGTGCACAAGAGCTCAACAAAGAATGAATTGTAGTTTTGTAGATGCTTGATTGCTTGATCGCCTGAAAGATTGATTGATCGCATTGGTTAGATTAGGGTTATGAAAGGATGAAGGAATCCTCTTATATAGAAGACATCTTAGAAATTGGAGGGATAGGATTAAGAAGTGAAAGGATAAATGGTCGGCTCAAATTAGAGGGTAGGTATAGGAAATAATAAAATATGAAGGGTATAGTTAAAGGAAAATTAAGAGATGAATGAAAAGATTCGTGGAGGGAAAAAGATAATGAATTAATTAAATAAATAAAGATCTATTTAATAAATATAAGTGAGACTAATTAAATAAATAAAATAACTATTTAATTTACGAAAAGGATAATTTAACTAAAAAAAAAATTAATGAGGAGAGGCTAGAAAAAGGATAAACGAATTAATTAAATAAATAATATCTATTTAATTAATAGAAGTCTTAGGATAAAATAACTAAATAAATAAAATATTTATTGAACTAGGCTAGGACAATTTTTGGTATCTACACTTCTAGTACCAACCTCAATGGGAAGAGTAATAGAGCCAATAGTAGGACAAGAGAAACTATCAAATACCTTAACCACTACATCAGATTTATCATATGTTACTTGATACAATTGTAAAGTATAAAGATATTCTTCAATTATCACATTCACCATACATGTTGGATTAGTGAGCACCCCTCATTGAAGTTTGTCTTTTATCTTCGCAGTGATATATAGTGAGCCATCAAGTGCTTCAATAGTCTCCCTAGGATCAAAGGTAATGCATAGGTATTTAAGAGGTATAGGTTTATCAACAAGATTCGCCAAATTGTCAAACTTAAGGCTAAAGTCATTGAAAGAAAATGCAAGATGCTCAAACTCAACCACATTAGTAGAATGGGAAGGCAAAGAATTAGTAAATATTTGAAGATTTTGATTAGGAGCTACGAATTTGTTTCTTTTGTCATTCACACTAGCTATAGATATGGTATTGTTATCAATAAAGTCTTGAATTCTACTCCTTAAGGAATAACAGTTTTCAGTGTCATGACCAGGTTGACAATGATATTGACAAAAAGATTTGGGATCATGATAGGGTGGCAAAGGTTTTGAAGTGTCAATTATTTTGGTGGGAGGAAGTTTCAACACATTTTTGTTTAACAATTGTGTCATGATACTATGCAAAGATTCAAAAAGAGTAAATTCTTTTCTAAAATACTTGGATAAAGGAGGCACACCTATTGTTGTAGCTGTTATTGGGTCTTGTTGTTGTCATTGAACTTGATGAATCCCTTGTTCGGTTTAAACTTCACAAAATATTGTTGATCCCTTTCATTCTTATCAACCGAAGCCATTGAAGGAGATGATTCAAATTGACTCACTTGAAGCTAATAATTATGAAGCATTGCACACAACTGCATAAAGGAGGTAAACTCAGAAAATAGAAGCTTATCCATAATTTATTTTTGTAAATTAGACATAAAAATTCTTTGAACATCTTAATCATGCATAGGATAAGCAATTTGAGAATACAAATGTTTATATCTACCAATAAAATCAATCACTTTTTCTTTAACACCTTGCTTGCAATGAATCAAATCAATCAAAGTAATCTTAGGAACAATATTATTGTGAAATTGTTGAATGAAAGCATTAGCCAATTTTTGAAATAATGTAACAGAATAAGGAGGCAAAGAACAATACCATTGCAATGCTTTATCCCTAAATGTTCTAGTAAACAATTTAGCCAATAGTCTTTGATCATGTGAGCAAAATCACTACACAAAACTTGAAATATTTTTGCATGAGTCAAGGGATTACCTTTTCCATTATAAAGTTCCAATTGAGGGACTTCAATATGTTTAGGAGGGATAGCATGGATAATATCATTAGATAATGGGATCGCTACATAAAATGTGGGCACATTAAACTTGGATTGGATCATAGAAGCTATTTGTTGTTGTAAGGATGAAATGATTTGGGCTAAGCCATTGATGGTTGCTTCAGTGGATGGATTGAAATTGGACATGTTGGATTGGGATGGAGTAACATTTTTGAATGAAGGTGAAGGTTGAGAGTAAAGAGGTGGAACACTATGGTATGTAGGTATAGGAGATAATTGGGTTACAAATGGAAGACTCGTTGAAGGAGGCATGAAAGAGTTTTTATTAGCAATATTGCCACCTTGACTAATATTTATAGGATTAACATTTTGTGTGTAAGTAGACATGATAGTAGATGTGAATGTAGGCACAGTAGGCAAGGATGTAGGCATAGGAATGGTATGATTAACTTGACTAGGTGCTTGAATGTAACCAAGGACTTCAACACAACTTTTCATAGGCGTGATATTAGTGTCAACAATATGAGAAAGTCCACGCAACAAGTCGATGCCAATTTTATCACTTTGAACCATCCTTTTTAATCCTTCAATCAATGGGATTGTCTCATTTTTTTATTATTTTTGACTCATCCATTGTTGAATATTTTCAAATTCATTGTCAATATTTTCCAATTGATCAGCAAAAACCCTATTTAGTGATTCACCCTTATCATGAGAATTATGTAAAGAATGGGGATAAATGACATTAATTGTTGGAATAGAAGAACCAACATTCTCATGAAACAAGTTATCCAAATTAGGCTTCATATCCTTAGTAATTAAACTTTGGGAAGCCTTAATTCTACAACTTATTTTCACGAGAATATTATAGGTAGAACTAATAGTAGTAAAACTCATGCACAAAGGAAGGAAATTTGAATTTGAAAATTGGAAATGGTGATTAAGCAATACAGAATTTTGCAAAAATGATTGATTAACCAATTAATTAGGCAAATTGATTTGTGAATTTGAAAGAGAAATGCATCTAAATAATGGCATAGACTTCATAAATATCAGATCTGAAATTTGTTTTGAAAAATTATGCCACCCACGTGTAAATTTTAAAATTATAAATTTGGGTTTTTGTAAATTCAACCACTAAATTTATGTAATTCAATTTGAAAATGAGATCTAGGAGAGAAAATTTTTAATTTAAATTGCGTGAAAAATCAAACCTGAAACAATAAATACAATTTAGACAACTCACGAGCTCAATTTTAGAATTAATAATTAGGGTTTTTGTGAATTTAACCTCTAAATTTTTTAAATTCAATTGGAAATTAAACTTGCAAATGTAAATTTAAATCTGAAATGCATAAACACTCAAATCTAAGAACATAAATTAGAAAATTAAAGTGTAAGATGTCAGGTTCACCAAAATGTAATGGTGAAAAATATTAGGGTTTTCACCATTAGAGGGGAGAAGACTGCTAATATATAGACTTAGGGACCAATACATTAAAAGGGGCATGAACCTACTAGATCTAGCCAAAAATCAACAAGAATAGGGCTAATAATTTTTATTAGATTCACTTTGGGGAAGATCCTCTTTTAAATTAGATTGTGAAAAATGTTGAAATTAGGGTAAATGTGTTGGATTTGAAGTGAAAATGCATAAACAGTGAACTACAGTCATCAAATCAAGCCACAACCCTAGATCTGAGCAATGTAAGAGTGTTCAGATCTGTTCCCAAAAGGAGCTCTTGAAATGTCAAGACCAAAATGCCCACCACTCTAGTCCTCCACATTTTTCGTTCTCCAAAGGCGAAACTATTCATCTCTGTAAATAAAGCCAATTCTGAATATTGTAGCTCCATACATGTTCCTTCGCACACTAAAGAAGGGAAATAGGTTGGGGATAGGGGTTTGCCTTAGGTCAACCCCCAGTTTGGGAATTAACCATGAAATAGAAATGAAATGTAATTGAATTGCAATAATGAAAAGTGATCATCTTTTGACAAAAATGTTAAATAATATTTGAAACACTAATGATATTACCTTTTAATGGAGTTTGTTTGTCTCCACAAGGAATTAGGGTTTCATGAAGTCATCATAAACATAGAACATGAATGTCAACTCCAATGCTTGAATCTTGACTTTACTTCTTCTCCAATGCTTGAAAGAAGTTTGATTGCTTGGTCACTTGTATTTGAATGAATGCTTAACTGCTTGATTGAATTTATGTATGTCGAAATGAGAAGGGTAGACCTCCTTTTATACATGCCCATTGAAAAACAATTTAATTTTCCAGCATGAGTTGACATGGGGTCTAGGTCCCTGCCAAGATGATGCTACCTCCCAAGAGACCACAGAAATGGGGAAAGAAAGTGTGCATGTTGAAAAAAAATGAGATATATGCATGGTGTGATTATAATCAGGGCTTTGATCAAGCCTCGAGACATGAACACCAAGGTGAGGGCCTGAATGAGGACAAAATTGTGAGGGAGTACAATTTAGGATACTACAAAAAGATATCGAGGCTTACATACATGTAAAGTTTGAAAAATACGACCATGGTAAGTTGGTAATTTTATGGATGGATAAGCTAACAGGAGATCATTTTGAGGTGAAGCTAGAATTTTGAGCCCTAGTTGAAAAGAAGTTGAATGTGTGGAACAATTTCCCTAATTTATGTTTTGATGACAATGGGTTAGAACGGTAATGAGCAGATTTCATGATGAGTTTTTGCAACTTGAACAATCATACCAAATCACCAAGAATTGAATGACTATGAGCCTCTTCCGACACCCAAGTCTATAAAGAATAAAGATGTCAAAAAGTTTACCAAGGCAACCTTTGACGAGTGTTTTGTATTTGTTAGTACGGTTGAAAACCCTATTGTGAAATATGCATCACTGATGATCGATAACAAGTTTTACTTTACCAATCGGGATAACTCATTTCAGTCACAGCGATTAACATGGCCTATGAGATGGTGGAGAATAATATTGACTACGATCTATTTGAGTTGATGAGATTGCAATTCCTTGCGAATTTGAGTCAATGTAAGGAAAATAAGCACACATTCAAGTATGGAACCCTAGCATTGTGTATTATGTTCTACTTTATGCAGGAGATTCCGGAACAATGCAAGGTATTTTGGGCACCTAACAAACCAGTTGCACATTAGATCGCGGAATGTTTAAGGAGATTTCTAGATAATAGGGCCCAAGATATTGCGTTTACCTCATTTTTTATGTGTTCTTCAATATCAGATGCACAATAGGGAAAGGATCCCTAAATCAATCATGGAAAAATATAAAAATGACATCAAATTTCTAATCACTATAGACAAGTGTATCATGGAGGTTATCGTGCCAAGAATCAAGAGGATTCCTACTTTGGTTTATGAAGTTTCTAACAATATTTTGAATGGTCTAGCAAAAGTTCTATTAGAAAGTCCGGTTGATGAAACTCATAAAAGGTTTGGGACTACACAAGAGAAGTCCATGGAAGTACACCTATAGCTAACCAAGACAGGAAGAAAGAAGAAGGTACAAAAGGTTATTGATGAATCTTTGAAGGAATTTGGTATTATAGTAGAAGATGATGAGAAGCTCAAGAGATCTAGTAGGATCGTTGCCTCATCTAGAACCCATATCAACAAGAAGACATCACTAGAAGAAATAAAGGAGAAACCAACAAAAAGAAAGAAGGAGATCCCCTCATCTACACTGTCAAAAAGGGGAAGACAACCTGATGTCAAGAGAAAGATTATTGATGTAGAGTTAGAGAAAGAGAAAGAGTTGGAGGAATCAAAACCAGAAAAGTATAGACTTCATGTCAGAAAGAGTATAGGCAAGAAAGTGATCATGCGGACACACTATTCAATTCTATGGCACAAGAAGGAAATTTAAAAGAGTAGGTAACTTGTATGTTATTGTTGATGATGAAGACAAGGGAACTATAATAAAATCCTTTATTTAATATTGTGTTAGATTAGATACAGTTTTGGAAGATTTTAAAAATGATATTCCATAAGATCTTTGGATAGAATTGGATGAGCCTAGGAAGAATGCAATAAGTGAAGATCAATAAATTAAGAGATATACTTTGGAGGTTGTTGGTAATGCACTTTCTAAGGAAAACAAAGCCTCCCTTAAACAGATTTTTAAAACGGAACTCTAGACTAAGAAAAGATTAGATATCCTTGTGCAAGGTAAGCAAGATGTTGTAGAAAAATTGAAAAATAGAAACTATAGATATGCTCAGGACTATGGCAAGAAAACTTGGAATGTTGTCAGTTGATGAAACCGGTCCATTTGCAGATACACCTGAGATTGTTTCTATAGAACAAGACACAGACAATGTTGTTACAGATAATGTTGTTATGGATGAAGGTCCTCTAGTGGATGCACCTAAAGTTGTTGATGTCCCTCTAGACAATTCTAAAGAAGAGGAGGATAGGAAGGAAGAAAAGAAATAATAGAAGATATCATCTAGAAAATGTGCCACAATTGATGACACTAAAGAAAAAGAATATGCAGGTACCAACTCCAGTACCCTTGATGATTCATTGAAGAGTTTACTCATTGCCCCTCTAAGTTTCCAACCAATTATTTCCTATCGGTTAATTGTTGATTTTTCCAAAGTTGATCGGTTTCATAAGTTTCAGACTGGAGAAGCCATTCAGGCTTCAGCAAGAAAAGATCTCTTAGAGGATCTGCAAGAAAAGAATAATTTGGTTGAAGAGGCAATAGATACACTACAGAGTGCCCTTTCAGATAGCTCAGTTGATCCATCTACCTCTATCCTGGAAAAATGTAACGCTTTAATGAATTCATTGAAGAATTATTCAACTTCTTTGGAAGAAAAGATTGCAAAAGAGAAGGAAGCAAACAAAGAAGAGCTCCTCCAGGACTTTTAAGGCAAGTGTGCAAATGCACACAAACATCTCTCTCAACTAGTAGCTCATCGAAACGCTTGTCTTATTAGCGATAATTCATTATATCTTGTATAGCTTGCAATGGCTAGAAGCCACCAAAAGTATCAAGATTAAGGCTAACTTCATTGAGTCAAAATCAAATAGACCTATCACAGTTTTCAACTCTCTCAAGATCTTACCGGCTCTGGAAGATTGGTAATTAAAGAACTGCACAAAAAGTATTTTGAGCTTCAATAGAAAAGGTATAATAGTATCCTTCATTTAGGATAGTTAAGAGATATGTGCAGTGATAGTATTTCATTGATGAATCATGCCCTATCCAAGGCCCAACAATTTACTTTCTCAAAACCGAGCTCAATAGAAGAAGCAAAGAATATACTTGTATCCCTCCAAGTGCAGACAGAGCTTTTGGTGGATGTCATTCAACATTGGTTCAACAATACAAGTGATTGGACTGTGCATATTCAGAAAATCAAACAATCCTCTAGTTAGTCGGAAGTTTTTTCTTAAGGGGAGTTGGTGTATAGAATTTTTGTATGTACCCTTTATCATTGATGTAAAAGGGGGAGTGAGTAGCTATGTATATAAGTATATAAATATCTATAGAAGGACAGTTTTGTTTATATGGGCAAATATGTATATGTTGTGTTGTTACATGTCATGTTACCATGAATGACAAAGGAAGAGATTGTTAGAATGTTGTCATTAATGTCGTTGATGTTTTTGTGATCTAGCAACATGAGTCTCGTATACTTTGGTATAAGCCCGACAAGCTCCAGTATACATTTGAGTCTAGCATATACCTTTTTGGTCCACATTTCTCCGCTGTACCAGATACTCTCTGTAGCATCCTAAAATTGCGACACTTGCAATTTCGACTGCATTTGGGCCTTCACGATGGCGGCACAACGTTGAACCTGAATGGAGACCCCGAAACCTGTTTATAACACCAAAAACTGCATTTTTCTGCACCCTGGCCTAATCCCTCCTTGCACCCTGTTGTCCCGGGAGGTGGGACCATGGCACCCAATGCCCTGGTCCTTCTGGACTAGGGCGCCCAGTGCCCTGGTCCCCCAGGACCATGGCGCCCAGCGCCCTGGTCCCTGGCCCTATTTTTGGGCCCAGTCTCTTTTGGGCATCGGGTCTTTAAGTTTGCAATTTGGGAAATAATGTTTCCTGGTCGGCCTAAGGTCAGAAAAATCAGTCTATCAGCCCTAATTGACAAGTATATAAACTACATTTCCCCTCTCAAAAGGAGGAGGAGATATGTGTGCAAAAGGCAGAAGCGATATTCGAACATTCAAACATTCAAGCATTCAAGCATTCCTTCAAGCAATTGAGCATTCTAAGTCTCCATTCAAGGCTAAGTGTTGCATTCAAGACAAGGATTCAACCATTGAAGAGGAGATCACATACAACATACTACATACATTACACCTTCGCATGTAAGAATAGAAACATTCTTACAACAAGGTATCAGTACTTGTTTACATTACAAACATTTACATTTACAGCATTCTCATTTCTTGGTTAATTCCAAAACTGGGGTTTGACCTAAAGGCAAACCCCTCATCCCTAACCCCCCAATCGTCCTCTCTTTTCTGTGTGTAGGTTGTAGGTACGCGGCTGTAATTGAAGATCTGGAATCCTTGTGCAGAGACGAATAGATCCACCTTCGTTTCACGGATTTTTCGGAGGACCGTGTGCACGCCGGGCGCCATCGTCCTGTCAACTTTCGCTCAAATTTGCAGAACAGCACCGTCTCAACATTTTACTATTAATTCCAGGTCCGCAGCTTCATCCCATATCCCTATCTCTGTTTATAAGCGAATCTTTCCTACTTCACATGCATTCCTAGTTCAATCTTTCTATCTACATTCTTTACAAAAGAGGGTATCCTTGATGTCACAACCCTTGAAACTCATTTAGAATCCAATCTTGCATTGCGTGGGATTGGATCTTGTGGGTTTCAACCCCTCTTTTGAATGTAAAGTCTCTCCTAAGTGAAAACCATCAACCCTAGTGACTCTCCCTTCTCTCTCCTTGGAGTTGGGGAGGGGAGAACAACTAGGGTTCGATTTTTCCACTTTACACTCTCGTAAGATTTTGAAAACATTTTTTTTTTTTTTTGGTCTAAAGTCTATATTTGATATTTTAGAGGATAATGTATTGTTGTGGCACAGTTATGGGTCCGGTAAAAGCATGCCCTGTTTATCAGCATAGTGAAGTGTAAAGATTTAGGTCTGGTCTTCTCCAGAAACAACAGTAGCGTGTTGGTTTTGATGACTCCACCTATTCTTTGGATTGTGGAGAAGTTCCTTTATGTTTTGGCCAACTTCTCTGGTATGGTAAGAACAATTGACCAGTAACGTGTAAATATTTTTGGTTCTAACCCTTCCTCAAGTTGAGCCGACTTGAAGAAGAATCAATTTTGTATATATACAGCTGCTTAGCAAAGGATAGACATGATCATTTTTTTATCATATCATAGTTGTATGCGAACTTTAGTGAATGTGAAAGTGATTATGTATAGCGAATGTGAAAGTGATTATGTGCAGTGAATGTGAAAGTGATTATGCACCTCAGTAGAATAGTATCTCATGCATGTGATAGATGCAATCTTAAGAGTTCAAATTTTGTAATATTGGTTGTAAGCCATCCTCCAACAATGAATCGTTATACTTTGGGCAATGAGCCCTCCGGGCAATGAGCCACCTCTATACTCTATAACCAGTTACATAATATTGAGAGTTGATCCTCTTCATGGTTTTTCTCGTCTTGGATTTTTTCGTGTATAAATTCTGGTGTTATATGTGGTGTATTGTGTTTTTGCTTATTGTTCATTTCAATACTACAATTAAGCTATGTTATATGGATGGCTGATTAAAAGTTTTGATAAATTCAAGGGAATACGGATCCGCCCCTCCCCTCTCAATATTCTGAATGTTTAATAGATTGTTCAAACACCTAACTTTCACTTTGTGTGTGTGTGTGTGTGCACGCGCGCGCGCATTGGTAAGGCCAACACTTTAATTGAAAAGGGATAATATTTATTATCTGGCTCTTCTATTTAAAGTGTCAAAAAAAATCATAGAGAAGATTAACATTGGATCATCAAAGATAGAGTCTATTATAAACAATTTATGATGATATAATGTCAAAACTACTAATCTATTTGAAATAATTACAATTTTATTGTTGAAGTTGATAATGTTTGTCAATATTTGAGTTTCACAATATTGTTTGACTCATATTCAAAGTGTCAAAAAATTATTGAACAAGATAAGATTGCCTCATCCAAGATAGAGTCCATTGAAAACAATCTATGACAACTTTATAGAGATATTGTGTCCAAACTACCACTCTATTACAAGAAATTACAATTTCATAGTTCAAGTTAACAATGCTTGTCAACAATTGTGTTTTACAATATGATAGCATTTGAGATAGATGTATATCTAGTCAAAATAAATCTAATGTAGTGATTCAAGATTCCATGATCACCCCAATAAAGAGTATAGAAAGGATTCAAGCATCAACAAAACATATTAAAAAGGTAGTACATGATATACATGTAAATTTGGAGGCAATGGGAATAAATATTGAAAAGACAACCTACCCTCAATATGGATCCAATAGTTTAAGAATGTAAATTTTGTATAAATATTGTGTAGGTGAGCATCCTTGCAAATCTTATTAAGTGGGTTTCTTTAATCGTTTGGTGAATTTGTGAGGTGATGATCTATAAGGTTGTTCATACTTGACAATGTCTTAATCCCTAGCCATTATAATCATATTTTGATTTCTAGTTTATTTAAGTGGATAAACCCTTTTGAGAAAAAACTTCACATGGGAAACAAGGAAATTATATTATTAATATTCACAATGAACAACACTTTGTTACCTGCAAAAACTCAACATCATAACACCATCATCTCATAACTCCAATTTATAGAAAATTGTGAGAGGGAGACCTACTATGGTATCCCAAAACAAGAGGCAATAAACTCCCTAAAGTGGATGCCTAGGAGCTATATTTTCTCATTTTATTATATCTCCATAACCAACACATGTTTTCCTCTCATGTCCCCAAGAACACTTTCCAAGGAACATGTAGACACATGAATAACATAGGATTGAAAGGTTAATGTCAACCATCATAATATTCACCCACTTGATATTATACATTACAATTAAATCTAAGAGATACAAATAATAAAATCAAGTATGATAATCAAGGCCCATGGCCTTCCTACACTAAGAATTTATATATGGGCACTAGCTTCATAAGAGAATTCCAAATATTATCCAAAGTGTCAACATTCCCTATTAAGACCTTACCATTTTCAACCATTTCTCACACAAAGCAATATTGAACATCAACATGGTTAGTAAGAGGATGATAAATAGGATATTTGGCCAAACAAATAGCACTCTAACTGGAACATCTGATCCTTGAAGTCTTGCAAGTCTTTGTAACCATATTGCCTCCTTAGAGGTATGTGTAGTAGCCATATACTTTGCTTCAGTGGTGGACAAAGAAATTGCAAGCTACATTGTACTCATCTAAATCACGAATCCTCCAAACAAAGTAAATATATAGCTAGTGGACCTCTGACTATCCAAGTCACCTACCCAGTTTGCATTAGCAAACCCCTATATGTCCAATGGATTAACCACATTGTCAACACCATAATAAACCAAACAATAATCAAAGTACCTCGCAAATATCTAAATGTTGGCAAGAGACATTGGACAACTATTCAAATATTGTCATTGATGGCAAACCAAGCCAATGATCCCATCCGCAGTGCCTCATTTGCTCGTACCGAAAGTCAAAGTGAAGATTTGGTTAAGTCCGGCGAGCTAGAATAGAGTATCAGAAAGTGTATAGTATTTTGGTTGGCATTTTGTTTCTCTTGTATATTTTATCTTGTGGATCTACGGGAAGGTAGTCAGATGTCTGCAACACCTTATTCTATATTTTTGGTCTCCGGTGATAATTTGTGTGCAGGTTAGAAGCTTCTATGTATTGATTCTTGGTCTACCAGTGAATATCAAGCCGACTAGTGAAGTTGATCATTGTGCGGATTTGGTAGAGCAGTTTTTGTGATTGGTTTTATGATCCAAAATGATTAGCCGACATTTGTGGAAGCGTGTGGACAATTCTTTTTGGTCTGCATAAGTATTTGAGTCCAAATTCAACCGACAGTGCATTCGCCTTTGGAAAATGTTTTGAGTCTTGTTGAGCCGACTAGAGATGTGATTTCATGTAGTGGATATATAAGATCGATGTAATTGATCATTTTGATGGTGTGGAAGGTGTGTGTGATCGATTATGTATAGTATCACGTGTGCAAGATAGCAATTTGTGCTCCAGATCAAAGCAGAGCAGTGTAACAGAGTAGTAAGAGATGAAGTGTAAGAAATTAGTGTATGGTGCTTAACCAGAACTATACATTGGCATTAGTATATGTTCTTCGGTTCTGATGCAGGAGCATCCCCAGTTCTTGGCAATCTTGCATCAACCAAAAAAATTTATTTTTCATTTGTTTTTTTGTTTTAGCACTTCTTTCTGTATTTCCTTGCATTGGCTCACCGGATCTTGCGGAGTTGGATTTTTCTTGAGGACATGATCATCTTCCTTATTCCTAAACCGCAGAGCATTTGGATCATTTTCTGACAAGTTATCGATTCTGAATTTCGAGAGAGTTTTCTGGCACCAAAACCGGTTGGACCTATTTGCATTGGTGAATCTACTGGATCCTTTCTGTAGCTTGTGGATCCCAGTTCGTTGATTCCATTCTTTGGCATGTGGTCAACCTTCCCTTTGATCTACACTTCACCCTTTGGATTTTTTGAAGGAATCTCTTTGGAAGAGGCTGACCAGTTGGTTTTACACATTTGATCTTGTTCTTTGGCATTTGATCCCTTCTCAACAATCGGATCCCCTTGGATCGTATAAATCATTGTAATTAAGCATTAGAAATGGGTCAGACAGAACATAGAAGATAGATCTTAAGATTTAGAGGTTTGGAGTTGACTAATTCTGTAATTGAGCGTGTATGCAGTAGGACAGTGAGACAAATCTTGTAACACAGATGTTACTGGTTGCTTGTAAACAGTTTTAATGATCTAATTCATTCAGTTTTGCATTGCCTCCATCATATCCTCTTGTTTTTGTTGTGTTTACTCTTTTTGCCTGGTCTGGATTAATCTCTTTGAGGTCCCTCCTAACCAGTGACTGCACTAGAGATCAGGAATCAAATGAAGAAGACATGGGTGAAGAATAATGAACCTGATGCAGGGAATGGATACCTGAATCTGGTGCTGGAAATTCCTCTATGAATTGAATTAAGGCCTCTGGCCTAGGGGGAGTTTTCAAGAAGATCCTATTCCCCCCTGTTAGCGATTGGTGCATGAATCTGGCAGGCTAGCAGATGATGTGTTGAGGTATTGCAGATGTTTTGGAATGATCCTTAGAAGGATTTGTGTTGATGTCCAAGATCCATGGAGAAATCCTCAAAGCTGTGAGCAGGGTAAGGTATCTAGAAGGTTTAGGGTTAGTGCGTTTATTACACTGAAAAGTTAAGTGTGCGGATGATAAATGGTAACTTATCTTTGTTATTTGTCGCTTTGCATTAGAAGCAAAAGAAGTTTAGAGCACTCTGCAAGTGAATCTCTAAGAGATCAAAGCTGCAAGAAGTTTCTCATTACAACCCTAATCCAACGAAAAAAGGTATTTATCTGCGTAACTCTGCAAATCAAAATTTTTGGCAATGGATATGTTGTTGGTAGTTTATATTACTAAGAGATCCCGCCCGAAGTTCAAGAAGCACCCATACAAATCTGTAGAAGATGATCCACTAGGTGCATTTTCATCAATTTTGAACGGTGTTCTTCATGTCAAGCATATTAGTGCATACATTCATGCGAATATTGAGGAGTTGGGAGGATCCCAGTTGCTAAATTTGTACTCCAATCACATTTTGGGAGGGAATTTCAAGATCAAGCTCGAATTCAATGCTTTGAAGGAGAATAATTTTATGCAGATCGTTAGGTTTCTAGTATTCAACAAGAATGAGTGGGTCTGGTATGTTCTGAGCTAAATTCATGATGAATTCATGTGGTTGAATCAACCATTCAAAATCACTAAGGATGTAATCGAAACCGTAACAGGTTTTAGCTCATTTGGTGGTTTGTCCGCACTCTGGTCTGTGAAGAATCAAATGGTTATCGATGCAATTCACCAAAAGAGCTATGACAATCAATGATATTATTGAGCTTGATGTGAAATTTGCTTCTATGGTTGTTAGGTACAAGGTTTATCACTCCAGCAAGGAGAATTCAGTATCCACCACTACAATCTATGTTGCATACCAGATGGTGAAAGAGAACAAGTAGTATGATTTGTGTGAGCTACTCTAAAGTCAACTGATGGAGAATCTCACTTCAATCAAGAAGGACAAGAAGAATACATTCAAATATGGTACTTTAAACTTTTGCTTATTCTTCTATTTTATGAATGAGATTCTGAGCATTAGTAATGTGTAATGGGCAAGTGAGAGATCGGTAGCAGTACAAACCAGAGATCTTTTTGTAGCGTAGAAATTAGGAATCATCACAAGATAAGTAGATCAAATCAAAACACAAAACATGATAACATAATCATAAGAATACTCATTGCAATGAACCTAATTCCAAAGCACATTCAATAGAGGTATGAAAATGAAGCATTCAAAAGAAAACATTATGCAAACCAGATTCAAGATTGAATACTCCTTCCATGCGGCTCCATTGTTGTTCTTTCCTCTTCAATAATTTTGTGGATCTCACCTACAAGTGCTCTCACAATTGAAAGCAAAAAGCTCAAGAGTACTAGAACTAAAATTTGATAGTTTGACAGCAATTCGGATTTCAAGAAGTAATTGAAGGGGTTGATTGAAGAAAAATTATCCAATTTATAGAGAAATTGGAGAAGTGACAAGATTGGCATGATGCAATTCAAATGGAAATTGCAAATCAATATGTTAATTATGACAAATTATGCAAATTATGCACTTTCCATGCACAATTTTGATTGATTGATTATGACACATTTCATGTCAAAATTGATTGATTAATCAATTATGACAATTTCATGACAAATTGAAATGCCACTCCCATAGAATTAGGAGATGAAATAGGAGGGAAAAAGAATTAGAAATTTGAAAATTAGGAAATTGAAATTGATGACCAATTAGGAAATTGGAATTAGAAATTGATGAAAAATAGGATTTAGTGAATTAGTGAATTAATTAATAATTTTTCATTTATTAATCAATTCACAAAGAGGAATAATTAGCCAATTAAATAAAGATTTAATTGTAATAAGAAGACTTAGGATTAATAAATAATTTAGTAATCCTAGAGGAAGAAATGGCAAATTAGGTTAAATGACCAAATCATAAAACCCTAGAAGACGAATTAGAAATGCGAAGATGACAATTAGGTCTTGATTAGAGATAATTAATGTCATGATTTTGAATTGATAAAGGACCAATGCGACAGAATGATTTGATTGATAGATGTGCCAATTGACAAGGAACAATGACAAATTGATCCAACTTGACATAATTGAGACAGACAATGATCGATAGCAAAATTGATTGCAAAATGACAAAATTGACAAAATAGATTGCAAGATGACAAGATTAGACATGACCACAATCAATGACAAATTGATCGTAAAACGACAAGATTGAAGGATTGATGATAAATTGACAAGATTGATAAGAGGACAACGATCGATGACAAATTGATCGTAAGATTGACAGGATCGATAAGAGGACAAAACCCTAATTAGGATTGACGATGTCCAAAATGATGAGATTGATGATAAGATTGATAAGATTGACAGGAGGACAAAACCCTAATTAGGATTGACGATGTCCAAAATGATAAGATTGATGATAAGATTGATAAGATTGCTAGGAGGACAAAACCCTAATTAGGATTGATGATGTCCAAAATGATGACAAATAAGCATGCTCATTGATGCAATAAGATAAAAATCGATCAAAATCATGACTAGATAATGTTGTCGACAAGACCAAATTCGAGGATGAGATGATTGAAAAATGTAGAAGAATGACTCGATGTTCGCAAATGATAAAGACCAAGTGCGTGACATAGGAGAAATGTTAATTCGACGCAAAAACCTAAAATGAGGCAATGCGCAAATGTTAAAGTATGACCTCGCAAGCGTTGACCATTTTTGGGTGTCTACACTTTTATACAGCATTGGAGATAGCAAGGCATAGAGAACTGCACTTTGGGGATACTTCAAGAATTTCCAAAGTATGATGCAGGCTAGGGAAAGAATCCCTAAATCTATTGTTGAGAAGTACAAGGACTCCATCTATTTCATGGTTGACATTGATCAATGTTTGATGGAGGTTGTGGAGCCAAGATCAGTATGGATAATGCCCATGGGATATGAGGTTGATGAGCAGATCCTTGATGTGTATGCTCAACATCTTTTGAGCAAGCCCATAGACACCTCAGAGGAGAGATTTGGCACTTTTGTAGAGAAAGATTTTAAGTTGCAATCTCAGTTCAAGCGACCTGAGATAGTCCACAAGGTAAGGAGGGAAATTGAGGAGTATGCAAAGAGTATTGGGATAACCAAAGAAGTTGTGAGAGAAGCTTGGAAGAGAGCCATGGTAGCTGAAGAGGAGAAAACCGCCAAGGTAAGATCTACTATTCTGGGTGCATCTCCTAGCAAGTCAAGTCAAACCAGAAGTTTTATTGCCACCTTCGGTTCTTCCAAGGCAATCAGTGTTGAGAAACCCCAATAAAAGCCATCTGGCAAGGAAGGAAAAAGGAAGGACAAGAGCCCAAAATTTTTCATTAAAGTCCTTGATGATGAAGTGACAGAACTCGATGAGGCAATAAAGGAAATGAAGTCAAAGGGTGCAAAAGTATCTAAAGTTTCCTAAGCCAAACCATTCGGTGAGGAAAAGGTGAGCAAGAAAAAAAAAATTGTTAAACCCCTTATGTTAGTAGATGAGGTTGTTAGTGTTGTGACTGAGCGTGGAAATTTGAAGCCTCTATCTGATTGTTATGAAAAGTTTGATGAGGATGGGAAAAGGAGTTTAGAGGAAGCCACTATTAGATATTTGAATACATACAGTAGGGATTTAATTGAGATTATGTCTGAGATACCTAAAGGCATGTATGATATTTTGGAGATGAGGAGAGTTAGTGCCAAGGATGAAGATGAAAAGCTAAAAGAATATGTATTGGTTAATCTATTCCTGTAATAGTTGTTGAAGAAATAAACAGATTAATCAAGGAATCCCAAAGGGAGTTTAGGAGAAAAACAAGGGTTAATAAGCTTATGGTTGGAGAAATGGATGATGTAATCAAGGAGATTGAGAAAGTCATGAAAGCAGTCCTTGAAAGGAACCAATTCTATGTTCCGAAAAAGAATAATATAAATAAAGAAAAGGAAGATGTGTTACAGCAAGGTGGAAAGGAAGAAGTGGGAGTAGATGCAGTTAAGGATACTCATAATCCTCTGAATCAGCCTATAAACACCATGCCATCTATGGAGACTCACGCTCCATCTAAAGTTGAAGATTCGAAAGATGTTTGGTCAGAGGTAGATGCAAAGGAGAAGAAGGTTGAGATTGTTGGTGCTAACTCTAAGGCAAGAGACACTGCTAAGGATGTTAAGGGTTTTCTTGAGAAAGATAACTAGATCTTTGATGATCTGGTATTGTATCAAGGGCCAATCAACTTGGATACTCTATCTCTTATTCAGAAGTTGAAGCTAGCATCACTTGCGCATGCTAACGCAAGAGAAGAGATCCTGAAATCTCACATGGAGGACAGCGAGCTGCTTGATCTTGCTTCCAGTGTCCTAGAGAAGATAATGCCCATGTTCCAAAAGGACACATCTGATTCTCCATCCGAACAGCTGAAGAGCCTAATAAATTCAGTAAGAACTCATTTTGAATCTTTGGAGAAGTCTATTGAAATTAGGACTCGAAATGAATTTGATGCAAAAAGATTCAATCTATTGAAAGGTATGGTTGCAAATGATAGGATATTGTTAGACACTAGTATGAAAAGCATTCAAAATGCCTTATCTAAAGGAGGAGGTAGTGTCTACAAGTCATGTTTATCATGTTCCAAATCTGTTGAGGAGATTGAGAAGCAGATAAAGGAAAATGAAAAGCTATTGGCAGGTATCTCCTAGTCTTTTGATCCTTTAATAGTCTCTATGGCCAGTCAAGAAGCTCAAGTCATATCCTTGCTTGAAAAAATTAAGAACTTAATGCATGATAGGGACAAGATTGTTGGCGGAGTTGGTGAACTTTGAAGTTTAATAGCTCCCAAGATGGAAACAATGTTGAGTGCTTTGAAGGAAGCCCAAGCTGCTATGGTAACCAATGATCCGGTTGATCTTCAGATTGCAGAGATGCAGGCATTTTTGTTCAGTGATCACATTTCAGTGTTGGAGTGTCTCAAGAAGGGTTGGGACAATGATTTGAACCTATTGAAGAACATTTTTCTAGACATCTTTAAGTTCTTGTAAATTAGGGAGTTTCTTTGTAAATATCCGGTCTGTTCATAAGTTTTTGCATGGATTTTTGGGGTGTGGATCTCTACCTTTGTCACAGATGTCAAAGGGGGAGAGTAGGGCAATGAAAAATGGTATATGCATCTTAGGGAGTCCGAAATTTTGGTGTTTTTTAGTTTTGCAGTATGTTCATATGTTGGTACTAATTCCGACACTTAGTCATTTTTCATTAAGTGTTGCCATCAATGCCAAAGGAAGACATTGTTGGCAAGAGACATTGCACAGCTATTCAGATGTTGTCATTGATGGCAACCTGAGCCAGTGATCCCCATCCACAGTGCCTCATTTTCTTGTACCAGAAGTCAGAGTGAAGATTTAGTTAAGTTCGGCGAGCTAGAACAGAGTATTAGATAGTGTATAGTATTTTGGTTAGCATTTTATTCGTCTTGAATATTTTGTCTTGCGGATCTAAGGGAAGGTAGTCAGATGAATGGAACACCTTATTCCAAAGTTTTGGTCTCCGTTGATAATTTGTGTGCAAGTTAGAAGCTTTTGTGTATCGGTTTTTGGTCTGCCAGTGAATATCAAGCCGACTAGTGAAGTTGATCATTGTGCGGATTTGGTAGAGTAGTTTTTGTGATTGGTTTTATGATCCAAAATGATTAGCCGACATTTGTGGAAGCATGTGGACAATTATTTTTGGTCCGCATAAGTATTCGAGTCCGAATTCAGCTGACAGTGAATACACGTTTGGAAAATATTTTGTCTTGTTGAGCCGACTAGCGATGATTTGATTTCATGTTACGGATATATAAGATCAATGTAATTGAACATTTTGATGGTGTGGAAGGTGTGTGTGATCAATTATGCGTAGTTTCACATGTGCAAGATAGTGATTTGTGCTCTGGATCAAAGCAGAGCAGTGTAACATAGCAGTAAGAGATAAGTGTAAGAAATCAGTGTAGGGTGCTTAACCAAAATTGTACACATTAGTAGATGTTATTCAATTCAAACTCTTTTGTAATCATTTATTAATGATTTTGTAGGCAGTTAGCCTCCTTTTTTAGCAGTGAGCTCTAGGCAGAGTGCCTAAATGCATGTGCATTCCCCAATTGTAATATTTCTATACTTCTGCAGAGTATACATATTGTGGGTTCATCCCCACCATGGTTTTTCCCCTAATAGGGTTTCCACATATAAAATTGTGGTGTCATGGTTTTGTGGTTGTTGTTCTTGTGTTCTGGTATCTTTCTTTTGATTAAGTGTATTAACTGGTTAAAAGATCTAGTTAAAAAGAAAATTTGCAAGAACACTAATTCCCCCTTCTCAGTGTTCAATATTTCCTACACTAAATACCCTCTAAACAAAATTCGAGTACTCTCTACCAAGATTAAACGTAAACCTTCTCAGAATTCCCACTACTTGGGCAATATCTACTCTAGCACAATACATTGCATACATAAAACTACCAATGACACTAGTATAAGGAACCTTAGACATCTCCTCAAAATCATCATCAAAATTACAAAACATGTATAAACTCAACTAAGTACCAACCCACAATGGAAAATTGATTGGCTTGCAGTCATGCATATTAAACCTCTAAAAAATAGTGTTAATGTGCATACTTTGGCTTAAACAAAGCTTCTTGTGAACCTCATATTTTCTAATCGTCACCTTGTCGTTTCCAATAAACAATTCATCGACATACAAGACAATAATTAGTATCAAAACATCAATACCCTTAATATAAATACAATGATCCTCCTCACTCCTCGTATAACCCAAATGCAATGCAAAAGCATCAAATTTTTGGTACCACATCTTGGGTGATTGTTCCAAATCATATAAAGATCTCTTCAACCTACAAACCAATTGTTCTTTTATTTCCACCATAAATCTCTCAAGTTGTAGCAAATAAACTTCTTCCTCAAGATCCCCATGCAAGAAAGCAGTTTTAACATCTGTTTTCTCTATCATAAAATCACAAGAAGTAGCAATAGGCAATAGGAATCTAAATGAATTCAATTTAGCAATAAAACAGAAAACTTCACCAAAATCAACTCCCTTTGTCTAGGAATAGCCCTTGACCACTAGTCTAGCTTTGTACTACTCTGACTATTTGTGCCAAAAAAAAAATTGAATATCCACCTGCATCCAATGGGCTTCATTTGGGAAAACTGACAAGATCCTAGGTGTCGCAAATGTCCAAGGCCATCATCTCCTACATGGCCTACATTAAAAACCCACTTTTCTCCAAAGAGGGGGCCTTTTTGGAAGATCTAGGTTCATCATCAGTACTCAACAAAGAAAATACACAATGAAAATTGAGGTAGCTATACCTATCAACTAGATTTAATTTTCTTCTGGACCTCCTCGAGGTAGAAGTAATGGGCTCTACTTGTTCATCTTCCTCTATGTTCTCATCCTACACATCAACTAAACCCTATGAAACCTCTCCATGTTCTTCATTGTCAAATCCGTCCAAGTATTCTTCCACATGTGCATCTTCCTACTTCTCAGTATTTGTTTCAAAGTGCACTATCTTTATCTTATCCTCCTCCTTTGGTTGTTCTTCACTTGAGTAAACTCTAAACTCCCTAAAAATAACATCTTTTAAAAAGATTATTTTATGAGTTAGAAGATTCCAAAGCTTATAACCTTATGTTATGTTCACCATAAACCAACGAAGATGAAACTATGTCCTTTTGTGTCGAGTTTAGATCACTTCTCTTGAGGTGCACTAAAAAAGGCCTCAAAACTAAAGACCCTTAAGTACAAAAATGAAAGATTTCTACCTATCCACACTTCATAAGGAATTTTATCAACAAAAGTCAAACAATGAGATTTATTAATTAAATAGCAAGAAATACCTACAACATTTTTCATCAAAGTTTCATTCATTCTTGTTGCCACCCCCATTTTGTTGGGGACTATAAGGAGTATTCTATTAGTCGAACAATACATGCATGCTCACAAAACTTATCAAATTACCTTGAACAATATTCACCCCCATAGTTAGATCTCAACACTTTTATCTGAAAAATATGATTGCTTCTCAACTAAAGGACTTAAATTCCTTAAACTTAAATTAAAACTTCAAATTTAGAATGCATAAAGTAAATCCAAGTGCACCTTGAGACATCATCGATGAAAGAAACATAGTAATGAAATTTACCCAAAGAATCAACATCCACAAGATCACATGCATCCGAATGAACAATCTCTAATGGTCTCTTTGCCTTACAAGTTCTTTTAGAAAATAATGTTTTATTCGATTTACCAAACACAAAATGCTCTAATATAAGAAAACGGAGGAAAGAATTTGAACATTGATGTAATGTGTCCTATTAGGAGTGTGCAAGAGTTTCTCTTTATGAACAAGAGAAAGCTTAAAGCTATGACTCACTTTCTTTTGGTTGAGAATAGCTCTTCTTCAAAAATAGTCCAAATGGCCCAATCTACCCAAGTTTTGATTCCACTTAAGAGTTATTCAATAAGGTTTGGTTTTAAACCTTCATGATTCTTGTTATGGTTGTCCCTTTGTTGTGGCTTTGTTTGTTTCTCGAAGTTTCTTCTTGTTTTAAGGCTCATTTATCTATTGGATCTTCTTCATTGTTTTTGTTGGTTCTAATCTTTAAGTTCTAATCTCTTGTGGTTGTTGCCCATTGATGTACAAAGTTTTAGAACACTTTCAAAATCCACTTACCATTCATAAATCTAGTCAAATATGTTTTTATTCAAACAAAAACCACAATAGATACCCACAATAATATGCACATATTCATTCTATAATTAACTCATACAATAATATGCACATATTCATTCTATAATTAACTCATACAAAATCTTGTGCCAAATCAACCATCTTGTTCAACATTGATTAGCTTCTAATGTAACTCTTGGCTATTGAAGTCTCCATTTGCATATGAAATAAAAACCCCTAAGACCAATTTTTATATTTTGTTATTTTTTCTTCCTTGTTTCTACTTTTTCAACTGATATTGATTATAAACGTAACTATATTTACTTTATTTTTCTCAAAGGCTCTCATCAAGCTTACTCGTGTCACCACCTTAATAGTTATCTGTAGTTTAATTTCTTGTATGCCACGCTCTACTTTTCCTTCCAATGACCATTTTCTATAATTCATAGAGCAAGAGAAAATTGCAACCTCGCTAAACATTTTAGCATGCATTTACAGTATAAATGAGTTACTCTACTTTAGCAGTCCAATACTAATAATATAACATTTGCTTCGTATTGTCAGGTAGAGACTCAAATCCATGTACGTCATAAAGGTACCAACTACCTTGTTGAGAACCCTAATACAACTATGTCCTTTGGCATATGCACTGTAACCATAAAATCGATACGTGGGTCAACCATAATTAGTTTAGTTTAGAGTCTTAAGCAAGCTATAAAAGTTTTGAGCATGACTTGCGATTAAAAGATCAATCCCTGAATGCATAATTTTCAAATTTAAAGCAACTTATTAAGCTCAAAGTCAAAGAATGTATAAATTAGCAACACAACCTCAGCAATTAGTTGCTGTCGGTAAAATAATCAAACCCAAGTCAAATTGGGTTCTAATGTGGAATTAAAGCATATATCACCTAGAAGGGATTTGAAGTTACTGACTTGTTACTAAGAAGTAATTTGGATCAGCAAACAAGTTACAGAACACTTTGAAGGGGAGACCAAAATAGAAGCCCGTTGTAGATGGTACAAATCAATACCATCAGACAACTCGCACATCATGTTTAGCATCAATTCAATTAAATTCCAAAACTTTGGAGGACATCTGCAACAAAACATTCAGTGCACTTGGAGAAAATTTACGAGCAAAAAGGAAACATATTGAAGATTTCTGACTATTGTGCATGCAATGCCTTGCATTACGAATCTTCCTCAAGAACTCTTCTGTGATGTCCTCTTTTCCAAACATAGCTGGATGAGAACCACCCCTTGACCAATCAACCCATGTGATGCTTCTATTCGAATTAAATGACCCAAGTTGCATATTCACCAAGGTTGGAATGTAATGCTCATCAACATAGCAAGATGGCCTGCAATGTGTCTGGAATATAGGATAATATTTGGTGTCAGAGATTATTTTAACTGCTAGTTTCCGATTAACTTCAAACCACTGTGACCCTTTTCTCCATTGCCGTAATGTTATATCTGGTGCCATGTTCCTGTTGTACCGCCCTCTTCCATATTGACTTGGGTCATCAAATGAATGCACAAAACTATGATAGGACTGTACCAAATAAGCATAAACTGTAGAGAAGTTAAATACAGGGATGCAAGTTTCTGATAAAAGTACAAATCTTTCGTTTGAAAAATCAAGTAATGCATTTGCAAGAAGTCGCCTTTCTGCATCAACCATATTTGAATCTCCCCACCGTACAACCTGCAGGAAGTATATAGATTAAATTAGCAGTGAAAATGGCCAAATTAATGCATCACCCAACCATGGAGAGATATTAAGACAAACGACAAAACCAGCCATGATATATCATAAAGAACACATAATTACGCCCACTCCAAATGATTTAACTTTTAAACTTGGATTGGAAAATATTACCTAGAAGAATTTTCTTAAAAAGATGCATAATACAGTATTCCAGGCGCTAGAGACATCTCACACAATATACAGAACCAATGCTCTGGTAAATGTTAAGGTGAAACAATTTTCCGTTAATGTACATATTCAATTAGAAATTAAATTTATTAACAGATTACTCTGCAGACACTTTTACATGGCAGAAATCTTGCTACCATGTATTGAAAAATCCGCATCTTTGACCAAAAAATCTTGATTCAGTTTACAGAGGCATCTCAAGTGTGTATATAGAGTCCAGGAACAAATACCGAAGACAATGGAAAAGACTACAGTCCAACTACCTAAATTATCCTGTTTAATCTCAGAAACCTATTTAACAAGAAGTTGGGAAGGCATGAAACCGATGGCCAAAGAAAGAAATGAAGTTACATTGGATAAATTTGCCTAGGTGCTAACAGACAACCAAACGACAAGCCCAGATATGCATATACGCATCTAGTAGGGATGACATGTGTTGTTACTCTCCATATTCAGTGCATTTGTCTGCTTATATACAGTCTAAATCATCAACCTTACAATTACAATCACAACAAGAGTTTTAAAAGACAAAAAGCTAAAAAACTGAAATGATGATATAGATATCCAACTGATAATGGCCCTGGCAACACATAGTATAAACATATATGTAAAAATCAGAAGCTTCAAAGACGTTACACAATAAATACATCGAGATAAGAAACGAAACTAATTTTCATGATGAATATGCACTTCCAGTAAGTAAAGTGCCAAGGTAGTCTTTTTAGTCACTGCCAATTGTCAAGAAAGATGCCAGTTTGCCATCGTTTTTTTATTTGCCTTACATATTGTTCAAATTTGTAACTGTCCGATTTTGAACTCATGACCAACCTTGGTAGTTAACTCAAACTTGTCAATCCACATACAACGATAGAAAATGAATATGCTTACCCTCCACAATCATCAGCCGAGCAATGCCACATTATAGCTTAACATATTAAGCGAATTCTTCAAAAGATGAATTTGTTGACTACACCCAGAAAAAGTAGAAAGACATGCATTTCCTAGATTGTTATTTGTATGGATAGATGACTAAAAGTAATATGTAAACCATTTTTTTGATATAGAAGGTGATGAATACGCACATCTGATAAGGAGAGGGGAAGCTAATCTATTTGGCCGCTGCTAAGCAAGATGCCAGTTTGGCATATGAGACCCCACATGGGGATCATTTTTTATTTGCCTTATATATTGTTCGAATTTGTAACTGTTAGGTTTTAAACTCATGACCAACCTTAGTAGTTAACTTGAACTTGTCAACCACATA
Organism: Cryptomeria japonica; assembly: GCF_030272615.1. Lineage (NCBI taxonomy): Eukaryota > Viridiplantae > Streptophyta > Pinopsida > Cupressales > Cupressaceae > Cryptomeria > Cryptomeria japonica. Next base: position 141,669,360 of record NC_081406.1, read on the forward strand.
GAAGGATGGAAAAAGAATATACTTACATTCCACATCCATCAGCCCAACCATGCCACATTATAGCTAAACATATTAAGAAAATTCTTCAGAAGAGACAGAATTGTTTGGCAACACCCAGAAAATGTAGAAAACCTTAAGCATTTCCTTCATTATTATTTGGACGAGTAGATACCTTAAAGCAATTTGTAAACTCTTTCTTTGATACAGAAGATGAATTATATGTGTTGGTAATCAGATTTATCACTGCAATGTTTCACTGAAAACAACTTGACTCGCCCAATGGGCAGTGACAAAGTTTACAACACTTGAAGAAACCACTTTTAGATTAGTGATTTTCCACTGCATTTGAGGAGCAGCTCCCTCTTATGATATAGGTTTTTAGTTTCTGGGGTATGCTTTTAACTAGAAAGCCAAATAGACACAGAACTAAAACTGAGATAAAAGAAGTGAAGCCCTAGATAAGCTATATTATGAGGCCAAAGATCTAGTATTTCCATAAATGAATTGCTTTTGAAGAAAAGTATGCTACTAGGGCTTGAAGGAGGAAATATCATCTAATAGAAGAAAGATATATACACACAGGGTTTTCTAACTCATAGATCTGAAAATGACCATTTACCTCATCTCAAGGTGCATATGGTAGCCATTAATATTGAACAAAACTAATTGCATCCTCCACACAACAGGACATATTTATAGGAATAGCTACAAATTTAAATGAGGAAAATCTACAGCATAAAAAAATAATACACAGGCTCATAGACCAGTAATATCATCCTTTATTTGATTCAAAGCGCAAAGACCCTTTCTGCTTCTGTACAGTGTGAGAGATTGAAAGGTCTTTCTTTACAAATAAGCCTTCATTAAATAGTCCTCATCGCCCATAACTAATTTGCAACCCTTTTTGTTTATAACTTTATAATGTTTTAAGAGAGTCGTTACTTTTTCTAACTTAATTTTTCTAACCTTAAGTTATAAACATAAAGTCAGTCCATTAACCCATATAATGACTTAGATTACAATTTAGATTAAGTAATATAATAACAAGGAAAATACTCTTTAGCCTTGTAATGGTATCTTTTCAAATATTTTGCTCATTTGAAGTCTCAGACTATGATGACTACAACTATTGTAAAGAGGTTGTGGCCCTGCTTTTGAAATTTACTACAATTGGCACAATCATCTTACCCCTCGTATAAAGGTCCTATGGAGGTGTAGTTTCCAAGTCAGTAATGCCTCGATTATCTCCTCAATTCTCCCATGAAAGACTGTCAGTGAAAAGGATATACTGCTTAGTTTTCTCATATTAATGTCATCAATAGTATCCTTTCTGAAAAGTTCCTCCAAAATCATATCCTTGAAATTATTCTGTGGTATGAACATTGGCCAGCCCAGTTGCATCCTCTTTAGGCGAATCAGATTTGGAAGCTAAACAACTAGCCTGAATGTCAAACATTATTGATTCACAAGATTTTGTTATCCTTTTGAATTCTGATGTAGATTGTTTCAAAACCATTATTTGACATCCAACCCTTTTGAAACATAAGATACATTCATTTTCTTCAAGTTTGTTGAAAACTTTCAAAAATCAGAATATTTGCATCAATCTTCATCATTTCTTGTAGGCCTCTAATTATTAATTGCCACACATTTTCCTTCTTTTTCGTGGCTTGTAGTTCAATTTCTACTTCCTTTTTCTTTGCTTCAACATTTTTGTATAACTTGGCAGCTTCTTCAATATAAATAAGTCCATCAAAGATACATTGTTCTACCCAAGATTCGGATGCTCTGCCATAGGAGTGATATTCGCTAATGGTCTCAATGCTCTCTTTGCTCAAATCTCCCACGGTTGATCTGGTAGAAGCTAATAATATGCTTAGAGGTTGAGCAAAGTATCAACAATAGATTTGATATACAAAGTCCATACATGGATCTGCTCTTTCAATTTTTCTTGTCTCCTCCTTTTTCTTTGTTCTCTCCACTAACTTGGTAGCCGTCACTTAAAAGTTGTGAATGTCATTCTCATGTGTGACCAGGCCAAGATCAACTCGAGATTCTGTAATCAACCTCCGTCATATCCTATTTGTTCTTGTTTGGTGTAGGCTCCACGATCTCCACACACTAATCACCAAAAGAAGAATCCACCATCAATCTATTGGTAAGAGCCTTCTTAGGTGGAGGTGTCATATGTACCATCTTCACTACTGCATTGAACTGAGGATCTACAACTTGTGTAAGTGTCCTCTTCTAAGCAACTATTTCCTTCAACAAGAATGATGGGAAGGGTACTGATTGAGAATTGGATCTTGACAAAGAGTAAGGTCTAATGGGAGGTACGGTAGACTTAGGGATAGTATTAACACCTATGTTACTTCATGGTGTAGGATATGGACAAGAAGGTGGACAAGGAGGAGATGGTGGAGGAACGAGAGATCACGGGGGGATAAGGAAAAAAGTATGGACATTGTTCATCAACAAAAACTTCAGGATTGCCCTTCTACACCTTAGGCTAATGAACTCTACATAGCTCAAAACTTCCTCCTCCACATGTATTCTTTAGCCCAAATCCCTTCTTAGGATCTTCATCGTCACAACCACCAACCGTGTTAGCACTAGATTTGGTGGAGTATACAAATGCAATGAAACAAAGATACATTGTGCTTTGGCTTCATTGTGGTGTTATTTTTTTTAGATATCATAGTGGTAGTGTGCTCTGCAGTTCTTTATTTTAACCATCTTTTTGTTTACTACATTACAAAAAGTGTTATTTCTTGAATCTCAATCATTTCCCAATTAATATGCATAAGTGATTGGATCGTAGAACCATAGACTGGGTCCAACATGTCTTAGCAATAATCTTCAATGTCATCTACATCCCATTCTAGATTGAAAGCTTTAAATTCTTCAATTGTTAGCCTCATCCAATCACATCTTCTAACTTCAAAATCATCTTTGCAATCTTCCCAATATTCTTCCGATTGAGGTGAATGAATGTACCCGGTCTAAGATGCAAGTGATCTCTAACATAGTTCTTGTTGTCAAAGAGGAATCTTGTGTCGAAAAACTGCAAGTTAACCTTTGTAAGAAACCTCTCAATGTTTTGAGGATCTGAAGATGATGACAAATATACTAGCTCAAGCTCAAGGGGAATGGGTATCCTACTTTCTTGCTTTCCTTCTACTTTTTATTAACTGACCCCATTTGCACCAAAATCTTTATCATGTTCACATCCTTCAACACACTATGTTAGCATAGCCATTTCTGAAATTGGTGGTCAAGATAACATATCTGCCACAACATTGTTAGTTCCTTTTTTATATTTGATTACAAATGAATTTGTTGAAGAAAACCCATTCATTTGTAACGTCTTGGCTCTTGTAATTTATTTTGTGCTTGCAAATATAGTAGAGGTTGGTGATCAATATGCGCAGTAGTTCCTTACCAAGTAAATAGTGTCTCCATTTCTTAATAGCCTGAGCTAGTATATTTATCATAAGTTGCATGACTCCTAACTGCTGAAATAAACACCTTTGAATGATAACCTATAGGCTTACCACCTTGAAGTAAGACAACATCCATTGCATATCACTAGCATTTGTTTCTACTTCCAATGGCTTTTCTATATCAGGAAGAGCCATAACAGGACCATGACTTACTTTATATTTCAATGTTTCAAATGCCTCATTTTGTTCATTACCCCAATTAAAATTATTTCCCTGTGATGCAATTTGATGTAAACGTGCAATGATGTAAGAAAAAGAAGAATTAATTTTTCTCAATGAATTGTGCAGCCCATTTAAACTCCTAGTTTCTCTAGTACTTTTTGGTGTAGGCTAATATACAGTTTCTTCAACTTTAAATGGATCAATTCTTAATTCTAAATATACCAATGATTCTTTGTCAATTTCACATTTCTTTAGATTCCATAGTAGTTGTTCATTTTACCTTTGCAAGACTTGCTTAATTTGAAAATGTTCTTCCCATGTACAACTGAATATTAGAATATCATCTAGATAGACCATCACAAATCTATTTGTGAATTTCCTTAAAACATTATTCATCAATCTCATGAAAGTAGCAGGCACATTACTCAAGCCGGACGCAAGTACTAAACATTCATAAAGTCCTTTCTTAGTTCTAAAACCAATCTTCCAAGTTCCAACTAAGTAAAACATTTAGCATGTCTAAATTCAACAAATCATCTATCCTCACGGGAGGATTTATTTTCTTAAATGCAATTTGATTAAGAGCCCAATCATATATGCACATTCTCCACAAACCATCCTTTCTCCACACTGTCACTATGGGTGACCCACAAAGTGAAATGCAAGGATTAACCCTTGCTCCAATAGCTCCTATAGCTATCTTTTGACTTCCTTGGTCTCAAGTAGGGATTGCTAATACAAACCAACATTTTGTAGAAGGGACTTTGGTAGGATTTGAATCTCATGCTCCACCTCCCTTCTTGATGGCAACCCTTTAAGTTCTACAAACACTTCCTCAAAAGATGACAAGACTGCATCCACGCCGTCCAATTTTGAGGTAGTCATGGTAGATATGCCAATTCCATCCTCATTCTTATCTTTAAATAAAATTAAACAAAACTATTTATTTTCCTGAATTGATTTGATTATTTGGAATGGGTCCTCCCCATTATGGACATAACTCCATCCTTGACCTGTTGTGACATTTTCACACATCGCCCCATTCCAAATGGGGACCCCCCTAATTTTTAGGTCCTCTTGGTCTTTTGGTTGTGTTACTCTGGGTCTTTTAGCAGCAATCTCTTTGATCTCCCTGGTCTGCAAGTGTTTTGGTGAAATTTGATCAAGTCTGCAAATCATTTGAGTGAATTTGGCTAAAAGTTTGGAACTCGTTTGGTTTATTTTAGGGTTTCGCCCTTCATACTTAGATTTGAGGTCTTTTCCTTAGGGTTTTGAAAAAACTGAACATTGCATTGGAATCAAGACCCTTCAACTTCAACGAAGCTACCAATGAAATTTGAGTCCTATTTTTTATGGAATTCCACTGCCTCTAGGATTGTTTTTATTTTGCCAAAAATCAAACTTACTATTTTTAGCAGTTACTATTTTTAGTAAGTTTCTACTTTTAGTGTCACCCTGTCCAGATTTACCCTAATTTTAACATTTCGGCAGCTAGTATATGCTCAAAATCAGCCTCAAGAAGCCCATTTTATGCCAAATCAGCACAATCACTATCCTAATCAGCTCCAAAATGATGAAAAAATGGATATTGCAAACATCAAAAACATATTGCTAGATTGGACCAAGCAATTAGCTGATATAAAGAAGCAGTAGGAGTATGATTTGCAGCAGGAAGAGTTGGCATACCAAGCCTATCTTCATGAGCAGCAGTTAGAGACTCAGAGCAGACAACACAAGGAAGATCTTGCACGGGAGATGGCTGCGAAAGAGGAGCAAATGAAGTTGTTGCTAGCCCAAGCACAAAGGTTTGAATCCCAACCAAGTTCTCACATTCCAGATCAACTTACAAAAGAAGAAGTTCCAAATCATCCCATGGTTTCTCAAGAACAAGTTTCCAAATCAGCTCTCTATTTTCCAAAACCATTTTTTGTTGAAGAGGGGGTTCGTAAGCACAAATTTCCAAATTTCAAACAAAGTAAGACCCTTGAACCCTCAAGTAAGTGTCCGAAATTTGAAATTCCAAGCTTTACAAGGCCTCATGCTTTGCAAGAACTTATGCTTACACAATTTGAGTCTGTTGTTTCTCAAGAGCGGTCTTTTCAAGAGCCCACTTGCTTTCAAGAAACTCAACAAATTTCTCAAGTTTCCGTGCCAAGTCAGCTTCCTTGTCCTAGTATCATTCACCTTTATCCAGATGGACCTGTTGTTAACCAAGAGAGCAGGCCTAGTGAGTAAAATAACGAGATTTGTGATGTAAATGAAGAATCTTTGGTTGGATTTTCACTTACACATGATGAGTGAAATAAAAAATCAAACTTGCTGCAAATGAATTGTAAGCAGAACCAATTAGAACAACAAGGTGAAGAGCAAGCAATTGGTGTTAATAGAGAAGGGTGAACTGATTTGTTCAGTGAAATTCCATTTTTTGTTGAGCAGACTAATGAAATAATGACTCAATTGTTCAATGAACTTCCATTTTTTGTTGATGATGATGAAGAAAGAATACCCATACTAACACCATTAGCAAGTTTTGAGCAGCAGAAGGATGAAAGCCATTCGTACAAGGTGTTGGTCCATCAAGAGGAAAAAGAAGATAGACTTGTTTTGAGGGATGAAAAGGCTGATATGAATGAAAGTATTGAGAAAAATGAGCAAGAAGGTAAGCAACAACCTGATTTCCAAGGTATGGTCCGTGATAACTTTTCAAATCTTGAAGAAAATAGTCATGAAGTGGAGGTAGGACATATTTTGCATGAAAAAGTTGATAAGAAACTTCAGGAAGATTATTTTACCAGCATCAAGAAGAGTTTTGTGCAAAGATTGAACTCAAGACGTTACTGCCTAACTCAGGAAAATGTGAACAGCCTAGTAAATAGAGAAAGAAGCCTTTTTTGCACTTGAATCACATGAGCTAATCAATTCTAACCAGCAAGGTGAAGTTGAGGAAACAACTGATCAGCAAGAAACCGGCAAGAGGAGCTCGAAGTTCATCTTTTCAAGGGGATGTCCTATCAGGCATCTTGCTAGGATGGATGCCAACAAAAATCAGTCATGCTTGCACCCAAGCATGGGGTTGCAACTGAAGAAGAGCACTATCAGCTCACTTATCCATGTCAAAACAGCAGTGTTTATGCTCGGTATGAGGAGGTAAGTGTACTTGTGTATGTTCTTCAAGGGGTATTGCGGCTATTTGTTGGTTGTCTATCCATGATTCATCTTTCTCTAGCTGTTCAAAACCATGTGAAGAATTGCATGCAAATGAGAAAGGGCAGCTACTTCAGAGAACCAGTTAATGGTTTCATTTAATCAAGTTTCATTGTTGGTTAGTTTAGGTTAGGTTAGGTTTCATTTCCAATATGCGTTGTATCACATTGTTAGTTTTGTTTTCCTCCAAGTGCTTTGGCACAATCAGTTTGTTAGTCTTTAGAGGTGTGAGCAACAATGTTCAAGTCTGGTTGAGAGCATGTTTCAGGTCTTTTTGACTCTATTACCCAATAAATATGCAAGGCTGCTCGTCTTATGAGTTTTAGCAAGCAAAACATCCACAGAGGTCGCCAAAAGTGTTACTCTATTTTTTCCTACAGCCAAATAGCCTTTAACATTGTGTTCTCAAGGTTTAATAAGTCATGAGTTTGGTCCTAGCATTTGCAAAAAATTAAATGTAAACTTTGAAATCCTATAGTCTTGTCAAAAAGGGTCCTGGGTCCTTTGAAGACAACTTAAAATGTATAAAATGCAGAGAAAAAAAGCAGTTTTACTTTTAGGACTCTTAGGTGTCATTTTGACATGTGAGAATGTCCTTTGTGGATATGAATGCATTCAAGGTGCAGTTTGGAGCTATAATGACATAGTTTAAAGTAGTTTTGGGGGTCTTTAATGGCCTATTTCAGTTCAATTCAACCCTAACACTTTTTCAACTTCAAAACAAACAAAGCACATGCCCTATTAACATGGAAGGAGGTTGGCCTATTTCAGTTCAATTCGACCCTAACACTTTTTCAACTTCAAAACAAACAAAGCACATGCCCTATTAACATGGAAGGAGGTTGCAACAGTGAAGGAGAGAATCTAGGACAGTTTGAAGGCTTTTTCAAGTGGTTGAGAGCATCTAGGAGGAGATTGAAGACTTCTTCAAACAGTTGAGAAAATTTAGGGGGCACTTTGAGACTTTTTCCAAAGAATTTCCAAACATCTAGGAGCTGATTAAAGAGCCTAATCAATAGGGTAACAGTTGGGAAGAACTTTTCTTCATAAAAACCACTTTTTGGAGCTGATTTGAAAGCTAAAAAATAGAAACAAACAACTTGGACGCCCAAGGAGGATTGACCAAGCAAAATCAATGTAACACATGTCGTCCTTGTCATTGAATTCTAAGCATATGTTCCTTGTAGCAAGTTGTTGCAGCTATAAAGCTCAACCTTGGGCTTCATTTTTAAGTTAGTTCTTGCTGCTCCAAGCTTGTATTGTAACCTAAAACAAGTTCTTTCTTGCCTATTGTGTATTGTAACTCATATTCAGATATGTACAACTGTTGGAAGCACCTTTTTTATTAATAAAGCAAGTATTTAACTTCTCTAATCTGTTTTTTGTGTGCAACATGGATGAATGATGTTTAACTTCTCTAATCTGTATTTTGTGTGCAACATAGATGAATGTTGTTTAACTTCTCTAATCTGTATTTTGTGTGCAACATGGATGAATGATGTTTTTCTAGTGATTCATATGTCAATCCTTTAATATGTCTTCTTCCTACAATACCTTCATGCACAAATAGCATGTTTTATACAGGTTATAGTTTGCGTTATGGCTTTCATCATTTCTTAGTTGTGAAAACTCCCTCTTTTTCTAAACGATGATGTATAAACATGTGGAGCTTGAGTTGAGTGAGAGAAATCTTGTTTTTGAGATAGATTGTGTGTTAAAATCAGAGTTCCGTGACTTGCGGCGAGTCACGCGAGTCAGCGGGCTGGGTGACCCCTGTCGGGTCACGATGACCCTGACCCAGGCTCGGACGGGTCAGGGGGCGTGACTTGCCTGACTCGCCGAGTCAGCAAGTCACTCCCTGACTCGCCGAGTCAGCAAGTCACTCCCTGACTCGCCGAGTCCGAGGGTCGTGACCTGGCCGGCGTCACTTAAAAAAGTACAATCAAAAAAAAAAAAAAAACATAACATTTTTTAATGATTTTTTTGCCATTTCCCTTTCTTATAACCCTTAAAAGGATTGGCATTCACTTTTATGAGTGGAAGAGAGGAAAAAAGAGAGGAAGATGGCATAACCAGCTTCATAGGCCCATCCATGCAGCAGCTTATTACCTCAATCCATCATTCTGTGCTGATTTCAAAGCGGATGAGGAGATTCTTAGCAGGCTATATTCAGTAGTACAACGGATGGGCATTGATACCACAGCTACACTGCTCGAGATGGATGCATTTAATAATGTAGTAGGGGCGATATTTGCCAACCAATTGTGCAAAGAGGGTCAGACAAAATTGCAGCCAGGTAGAAAATTCTAAAGTTTATGACTTATGCATTTTAATTTTTCATTTTACAATCTACCTTTAAAGTTGGAAATGAGACTAATGTTTTTTTCTTTTCCTTATCTCAGATAGATGGTGGCAAATGTTTGGGCCTTCAACCCCAAAGCTTCAAAAAATTGCCATCCGCATATTGAGCCAACCATGCAGCACTTCTAGATGTGAGCGCAACTGGAGCATGTTTGAGCACATCCACTCGAAGAGGCAAAATAGATTGTCTATGGAGAGGTTGAATGATCTAGTCTTTGTTCATTACAACCTCTGTCTCAAGACCAGACAGATTTTGGACGCTGACTCCTCTCCAATCACTCTAGAGGAAGTCGACCCCGAGTCTAATTGGCTCACTGAGTCCACTGATCCAGTCTTCACTGATGAGGACCTTGAGTGGGTTGACCAGGCAGACAGAGAGGCTGAGGTTGTGGCTATGGCAGAGGAGGAGGATAGAGCACGATCAGGCACAACACCTATGGCTACTCAGACTGGCACATCACAAGCAGAGATTATGGCTACTCAGTCATCCAGGACCTACCTTAGACGCCTTTCTAGGAGGCTGATAGACAAGGTTGAGCCAAAGCCTGAGCCATAGACTTGTTTTTGTTTACACTTTACAATTACATATATGTTTGGGAACATTTGAAGTCATGGATTTTATATACATTGGACAACATTTATAACTCTATATATCTATGTTTTCTAGTTCCTTCAACTACAATTTACATTTCTACGCATGTGATGGATGTACGTTTATGTATGTGATCAAATTAGCTTCTGTTTGATGATGTTATAGTGTCTTTAAGCTTAATTCAATAATGGGTGTATGAAACAACTTTTAAATCGTTAAAAATCTCTAAATTTCAAGGGTTTTCTTATTTTGCCGAGTCATTGCCGAGTCCGAGCCGTGTCAGCCTTGCTGAGTCAAAGCCGAGTCCGAGTCTAGGAACTTTGGTTAAAATAGCAAGTATAGAGTCTAAAAAACAATTTGGTGCATCACCCACTAGAGTAGGTTTCAATTGCAAGCATTTCTTCCCTTTTCCCAGTCAAGAAGTAGTTTTAGGTGATAGTTCCAAAAGAACCAACTTTCTCTAGAGATTCACTTCAAGTTTGGGCAACCCATAGGCCCAAGAGTGTTTCCATGTTTTAATAGATTGCTGAACTCTAAGTTTAGTAGGGTGCAAATCTTATTGACAACAATAACAACTCTGTTTTACTAAACATATATATATATAATTATTATTACAGTCAAAGGACCCCACTCTGAAGAAGCAACATTCATTTTAGTTGATCAATAAGGACCATTTGTCTTGATCAATCTATTTAAATATAGAATCCGTTAAATAAGTATTAATCTATGAATAATATCACAATTGATTAGTGATAAATCTTGTTAAGTCGGGAAGATAGGTTGTCCAAGTTCAATTGATAGGAAAACTACCAGAAAATGAAACCGTTAACTTATTATCTTATGATGGTTGACATGACTGTTGATGTCAGTAGATATTAGGCAAATGGCTTGCCTAGTTGGTTGTCAACCAAAGAGTCAGTTGGACTCAAGAATTGAATGTACAAGTCAAGCAAGGATGGTGAATACTGACAATGCGTAAATCATGCTTGCAACTTTAAGACCTTGGCCAAGGTGGTGCAGTGCTTTGCATGCTGTTAGCAAATGTGTCATTGATGTCAAAATCCAATAGATGTTGGAATGAACACATGAATGTTGAGGCATATGTTAAGTTGGTGTTGCAGAATTAAATGTAGAGATATATCTCAAAAGCAAACCTTTAATGTGTTTGTTCTGTGGATCCTTCATAGCCGAATAAGATAAATTTGTTTTGAAAGCTGAAAGTGATTTGAGCAGTATTATACATGTGTCATTGTCTTTGAAATGAAGACATTCTTCTATTAGACCTGAATGGTATTGAGTGATTCAGATATGGAAATAATCTAAGACTCTTTTGATATATTGCAATATCACTTTATTCAGTGATCCTATAAGTTAGACAAAATGAACATCAATGGATACAACAAAGAACGTCCTACCCATGCTGAATTCATTGTCGGTTGAATTCTCAACATTGAAAAGACTGGTTATATTTCTTGTGCATTCCGCTGATGTTATATAACTTCAGAAATAAGTAGAACAACAATCAAATTATGGAAAGTATGTTCATGCATTGAACGATAAAGAAGTGTTTGTTAAACATATTGTTGCAAGTAGTATTAAGTTATATGAAACAGCAGTCAGTTGTAACCAATATGGACAGTTGTATGGTGGTTGTATTAGTTGAAACTCATTGCCGATAGAGAAAAGAATGTTGTATATATATGATGCTTTAAGTCGATATATTAATAGATATATGTAATGTCCCCTTCTCAATGATGTGCTTTCAATGTTCCATTGGCCTATCTCAAGGACCCGTAGGCTATGTGGAATGAAGAATTAGGGTTTCAAACAGTGGTGCAACATGAACTTACTATTTTTAGTAAGTCAGGGGTTGACTGTTTAGATGGTGCTATCTTATTGAGTTTTCCATGTTCTGTCACTGGGTGCGAAGATGATGTTTTTCGGAGCTATACTGCTTGACTTAGTATTTTTAGTAAGTATCAATTCAGGTGATTCTATTTATAGCAGGGCAGTTCAAAGATTCAGTTCAGTCCGGTGGATGGTTCGGCACTTCAGTCCTCAATTCATTTGGGTTTTGAGCAGTATTTGGCTTGTAGGATGATTTATTAATATTTAATTATATTATTTTGGACGACTTTGGGAAATAGAAGTTTATTTTATTCAAGTGATTTTATCATTTTTTCCTTAGGTCAATGGCATAAGGGAAATCGAATTATTTCATGAGCATCACTTAATGTCTTGTTTGCAAGTTGTTATCCTAGGCAAAGTTTGAACTTGCCTAAGGGAAGGGAACGCCATCCTTGAGGGACTTATTTTATATTTTTCAAATGTATTTGGGTGCCCTTGGGAGGTGTAATGAAGTGGCATGTAATTTGGATGTATTTGGGCGCATTTGCATTTGAATTTAGGGAGCAAAAAAGTTATAAATAAGAGCCTTGGGCTCTCATTTGGATCATCTAAAGAATTTGCATTGTTATGCTGCCGAAATGGAGAGCAAAACTGAGCTTCGGAGTTGAGACTTCCTAGCTAGCACAGTTTCGTACTTGCAATACAGTACCTAGCTAGTGGGTGTGATTGAGAGTTGATTTTGGTGTGAGGATTTTCAGTTTTAGAGTTTTGGTGAGTTTTCTATGTTGCTGGTTTGGAGTGGCTGAAGTAGATTTTTGTTCACAACTCTCTGCCTGAGTGTCTGTTTCTTCTGGGTAGAGGCTCGTCGGAAGCGTACTGGAGAGGCGATCATTCCTCTGGAAGGGCTTTGGATTTGGTGTTGATTGGATTTTTTAAGAGCAAACCGAAATTTTCAGCTAGTTGTACCTTTCCTGGAGTGCCTTGGTTTGCATGCCATTTGTGTGTGGTGATTTGGGTGCTGGTTTGAGCTCCTCGTTGGTTCGCCTTGGTCATAGCAGTTATTCGCTTGAGTTCGTGAGCATTTTGGAGCTGATTCGGAAGAGTTATGTGCATTTCTATGTTGCTAGCCCTTTTCTGGAGATGCTGGTATTTATATCAGAATTGTTGTTTTTATGTTTTAGCCTGAAATCAGTTTTAGTCTATGATTGAATGTTGTAGTACTTCATCGTAGTCATCTTGTATCATTGGTTAGTAGTACTAACCTCTTTTTGAACGTGAAGTGCTCATTGTAATCCCCACTGCATAAGTGGAAGAGGCTGGCTGGGCCGCCTTAGTGTTTGTAATTTCTTTGTACTTTTGTCCTCCCATTGAATAAGTGGAGGAGTGGTATTGTCCTCCCGCTGAAATATGCGGTTGAGTGATAGTTTTTAGCATAAGTCCTCCCGCTGCATAAGCGGTAGAGTGATTTGGTTCTGGTTATGCTTTTGTTCCCTTGGCTGGTTTACCGCCAAGTTCTTGATCTTCATCCCGCTGAAAAGTGGAAGGGGCTGGCTTGTCGCCCAGTATTGCACTTGCTTTATAATTTCCAGCAGATCAGTGAGCTAACAAACCCCTTATCACTGTATGCTCTCACCTTCCCACATTGGGCACTTGGAGATCAGAAAGTGGAAGGGTTACAATTTCAGCAAGCATTGAGATTATATTTTCTAACCTTAACGGGTTATGTGTTTGTTTGTAATTCTTATTGCACTTAAAACCACAAAAAAATTATTCGGGATATTACAATATATAAAAAATAGAAGCGTATCACGTAAGTTCAAAAAAAAGTTACAAGTATGCATCAAAAAAATAAGTATTATATCTGATGTGAAATGAGAAAAGTATGAGAACTGCTGAGCGGATTATAAGCTGACAAAAGAAGATTGAGTGTGTGGCGTGATTCTTGAGAAGTATTAAAGTATGGAACAGTAAGAAGACACATCTCAATCTGTGTTGAATGTTTTGAAATATTTTATTTTGTGAGAGGGTTTCATTGATAGTAAATGTGAAATAGCAGAGGTATGAGTTATATAGAATATTTTGACAAGTTTATGTTAATTTGTATGAAAGCATTTAATGTTGTAAAACAAAAAGGAGCGTTGTGTATCAGAGAAAATCTAAGAAGCAGTAAGAATTAGAGAAGCCTTGGGGCAGCAGATATGAATGCATGGAGCAGACATATGAATACGGCGGATTTGAAAGTAAAGTATGCATATCGAATAAGGGACCATCTAAGAGAATCAGTAAGGAAAAGCATCAAAGGAGATCAGCAGTCTTCAATATAGAAATCAGTCCAGATCTGAACCATATTAATCAACTGTCAATACTCAATAATACTTTAGTTCTTGTGGTATGCATGAATAATTGTTTATATATATACCTGATGAATGCCAAAATAAATGCACAAATCTTTATATACTAATATAATATATCTATGCATTTAACACCATGTATATTACACATGAGTAGTAATATGGTTTCCAAATAAGCAACAATCAATCATAGCGAAGTTAGGAAGAGAAGACAATGAGGGGGAATGGGTATAGATTCCTGACTAGGCAAACCACCTCATATGAGATGGTGGAAGGCCACATAAGGCCAAGAGGGATGGTATAGCTGCTCTTGGGCCGAGGGGAGAGTATCACTCTGGGCATCCTATTGTAGTTTCTCCTCCAACCTCTACATTGACCGATTCTATGGATTCAAGGGAGTCTCAATCATAGGAGGTTGAATAAGGGTGGCACAATGAGGGAGAACGGCTATAGGACACCTCGCTAGGCACACCACGTCATATGAGATGGCGGAAGGCCACATGAGGCCAAGAGGGATGGTATATCTGCTCTTGGGCCTAAGGTAGAGGATCGCTTTGGGCACCCTATCATATCTCCTTATCCAAGATCCATTATAATTGTACTCAAACAATGAATTAGATAGGTCATATGACTAAGATAATTATGAATATATGAACATCTTATGAATTGTATCTTCAATATTTGTCTAACATGATCGCCGGATCTCAACAAGGATCTATCTTTCTTTTACATCCTTTGGGTAAAGTTATATCTCTAACTATATTGTGTTCCCTGTTTTATTGAATTTATGATTCTAGGGCAGAATCCAGGGTAATTCCCAAAAGGGGACATTACAAAAGGACATGTATATTTCATAATAATGTCATGAGAGCTACAAAGAAACCTGTCATAAAGATCATAACGAAAACATTACGAAATTCTTGTTAGTAGGATTAGAAAGAACATGGTCATAGTAGTTATAAAGACTCTTGAAATGATAAGCAGGTTTACATAGCAAATTAGGTGTACAGGGAACTACAAAGAAACTTCTCCCAACAAGTGAATTACAGAATATTTAAGTATTTTAGAGAGTTGCAAGAACCATGGTGTAATGAGCCAGTCACAAAGCATCGAAGATGTCACCAAAGAAGATGAGTAAATATAAAAGCATCATTTCAGTCTTAGTAGAAGGCATTTTGAGTGTTACGCAGAGTGCCTGCACAAACAAATAAGTGCAGCATCTGCAGCGGTTATACTGGTCCTTTACGTCCTTAAAACCCAAATTGGCATCTACACACCTTCAGGAAGAGTCCCAGATAGTTTATGTATTTTTCATGTTTCAAAATTGTCTGGATTTCTTGAAATCTTCAGATCTAAAACTTCCAAAGAAAATGTAGGAAATGAAAATTATATTATAACTTCTGGTGCAGTCTTCCCTGTCTATCATTCATTTTCAGATTTGCATCTCATCCAATCCTGACACCTACCTAATAAGGTCCTGTCCTTAGAAATCAACGTGATTAAAAAAAATCATAAATGTATGCAACTGAAGCTCCCCATATCTGGCCCTTACTAAATATGTCAAAATCGTGAAAGACAATACATTGCTGGGCTCTTCAGAACTTTCAATAAGTGAAGATAACATCCCATGTTCTTCAGAAATGGCAGGTTCTTCACAATTCCTGGGACATTTCCGAGAAAGGCTCCCTGTTTCCAGGCCATTTCCAGAACATAATCACAACAAACTTTGCTGAAGCCTGAGGCTTTAAGAACAGAAATAAATAAATAAATATTTAACTTAACCTAAACTAACGTAAATGCTTGCCTTTTTTTAACATTATTCATTATCATTGGTTTTGCCAGTGTGCTCATGTTTGGCATATTGATGTTTGATATCAATCCACTTTGGCTTAGCCTACTTGCCTTTGCTCTATCGACCACCAATCGCAAAGCCATCTTTTTTGGAAAATATCTTAGTTTACTTATATCATCAATTCCTTGGTTGAATTCATACAAAGTGTAGGCCCTCACACTTGTATAGATATCCTGGTTCATAAAGTCACCTTTATTACATCCCCCTTCAAGAGATTTAGCTTCCTCCAAGCTCCCTACTTTTGTACACATTTCAAAAGCCAGCTATCACCATGCGTAGCCGTTGAGATAGCTGAACCTATTGAAAGAAACTACAAGAAGCCACGGAGAAATTGGGAAAATTAGATGATCAAGGAAGTTATGAGATCTGCCCATCTTCTCTTTAACTTAAAAAAACATTTCTTGTTGTCTTCCATCTCCTTCATCTGTGAAACATTTCATGCTACTGTCTCCACTTTCAACTAACAAACCTTCTCCTTGTCACACACCTCCCTTTTCAGATGTAAAATGGATTTCCAAACTGTTGACCTTCCTTTCAACTGCATAATCTTCTCTTTTAACCAAAAACCCTTCTTCATATTGCTCACCACTTTATTACCTGGAAAAAGGATGGTTAAGCATCTTTCAGATTTTGATGACATTTGGAATGTTATTTACAACAATACTTTGATTTGAACTTTTTTAAATTTGTGAAATTCGTTGATTGGGAACACTGGATCTCACAAATGTTAGAAAAGGCATCTCAATCTTGCATCTTAATGTTGAGAACACAAAAATGGAATTTCTGGACTATTGAGATTGCTTTTGGCTCTGAAAAATATTGAAACAGACTTTAACCAGCTAAAACAAGTTGCAATCATCTAGGGCTCTTCAAGATCTTTAATTTATAAATAAAATAAAAAAATGAGCTCAACATGCTTCTTAGATCAAAAGTTATAGCCTTTGGAAGTTTAGCTCCCCCAACAAAAATATAAGAGCATCTATAACACATCTGTAAGATGGAATTACACGTGTTAATCCAGAATATTCACGAACCTATGACAGGTCATAAGTATTAAGAAACATAATAAAGCATCTTTCAAGAGTTTAGATAAACAAATTGGAGTGCCCAAGTTGGGAGAAGAACTATGACATGTTATGAGAACTTCTTATTACAAGGGTAAAGAATATGCTATATTAGCATGAGGATTCCTCTTGGGATTTGGGCACCACTTTTGGGTGGTGTTAGCTTATGGTTTTGTGATTTCCCTTTGGTCACTTTCATGTATTGGTTTCTTTATTTATCGAGTGCTTGGGATGGAGTTTGCAGAGTGTATTTTGTAGGTATTGTTATATTGTCAGTACTACTCCATATTTGAATGTTGTTGTTGTCCTTTGTGAAGTCTTCTTACCTAGATTGTATTGTAATCAATTCTTAGTTTAGAGTTTGGAGGTTGGGGTTTTTTTCTACAAGGGTTTAACCAAGATACACCATCGTGTCATACTGAATGATTTTATTGTGTTGTCTTTCTTACAAACTATTTCAAAATATTTTTTTGTTTATCTCTCCTTTTAGACTGGTGTATGAAACATTTCTGCACCTTGCTTTCCTTTCATATGGTCAAATTTTGGGTGGTAGGAAGAAACAATTTTGTACTAATCTTGGTTTGAGAGAGAGCATGCAAAGAGAAGATCTTTGTTTCAGGAAAAATAGCAAGCACTAGATCAGAAATGGAAAAATTCAGCAGCAATGACTTTGGGTTGTGGAAGCTGGAGATGGGGGCTTTGCTCATAGATCAAGATCTACAGGCTGTTGTATTTAGAACCAAACAAACTACAATGACATCGGATGATTCAAAAGCATTGGATAGAAAAGTGAGAAGCCTTATTAGACTTTGCTTAGCCAATCATGTGTTATTTGAATGTCTGGACTCTGAAGAATCCACAACAAAAACTTTCTCGGAAAATTTTGAAAACCTATACCAAGCTAAATCTCTAGTTAATTAGTTTTTTTTCAGAAGAAGTTGTACACTTTGAGGATGGGATAGTGATTCTACTAGTAAGCACCTGAATGCATTCAACATCAATATAACCTAGTTACAATCCATAAATGTGAAGATGGAAGAGGAAGATCAACGCATGACCCTTCTATGTCCTTGGCCAAACTCGTGGGACAACCTAGTAATGGCTATTGGATGCACTATCTCAAAACTAATGCTTGATGATATCATGGTTATTCTCCTCTTGGAAATTATATTAGCGGTGAAAGGGTATTTTTTAGTGGTGTTTACTAGAATGACAGATTAAAACATGATATTTGAGGGAGGACCATTTTTTCAATATTTAGGTGGGTTTAATTATTAAACTTTGGCATGTAGGTTTGATCCAATGGAGGAGATTCCAGCTAAAATCCCTATATGGATTCACCTTCCTGAGCTTCCAACAGAGTTCTAGAGAGGATATTCTACAATTGACTGCAGCAATTATTAGGAAACCCTTGGGCCCTTCTTGCCATACACTAAACAGAAAGGTAGCTAATTTTGCCTATTTATGTGTTAGAATCAATTTAAATAATCATCTCTCCAATTCTTTAGAGATTGGATTGGGTAGTATGACTTGGATTCAACAAATAGAGTATGTAAGCACTTCCCATTCACTATAGTGCATGTCATGAATATGGACAATCTTCAAAGGAACTATTCAAAGATGAGTTCTAGAATCCCTCAATCCTCCCCTAAGACATAGACTCTCAACTCAAAGGCAAAAGAAAGACCCCAATCCAATAGAAAGAGCTAGATGCACATAAATTCAATCCTGTGAAATCTCATTCTAAGGGGAAGGTCACAAATCATCAGTATAAGGAGACTCCTAGAACAACCAATTTGATGTTCTAGAAAAATGAGGAAGTGGAAGCAATGGAGCATGACAAAATCCGAGATAGCCACGGTGTACTTTCTATGGATTTGAGTATCTTATCTACTCCAATCGATACATATACTGATTCAGAAAAGAAAGGAAACGTTCTTGTTGCTAGCTTTACAAAGCAAATTAGCAGGCAATAGGATGGTAAAGGATTACCAATATTATGATTGGAGTTGGCCCATATGACAAAAATTCAAATGGAATCAAATGAAGTTAATACCTTGCTAGAAACTTTGCACAAATCTAGGCAAAAGAAGATGGCAAAAGGAAGATCCCTCCTTTGTTAGGGCTTCAACGAAAGAATATTAAGAAAAGGGGTACTTATAAAGTTTCAAATGCTGGGAAGCAAAAGGATCAAGAACTTCTTATAGGAGTCACTAATGGATTTGGTGTTATTAAGATAGAGGATACTCACTTTTGCATCCATCAAAAATGATTGTGATCTCTTGGAATGTCGAGGATTTGAGTAGCATCCCTCGACAAAAGGTTACTCAAGATCTCATTCATGAATATAGACCAAAGACAAAGCGTTGAGCGGAATATATGATTAGCATCTCTTCCAAGATTTGGAGAGGGGGTCAATGCTAATGTATTGGTTCCCAAGGTATTTGTTGTGACCAATTCACACATCACCCCATTAGAATGGGGACCCCCTCTTTTGTTTTTGGTTTTGCCTTCTCTTTGCTTGTTTTTCTCTCTGCTTTTAGGATTTTGATTGAGTGAGTGGTCTGTCTGAACTAGCTAGATTAGGGATAAACCTTGGAAGCTCATTTTAGGGTTTCATTCAAGTTAAGTCTAACCAAGTTTTGGAATTGTTAATAGTCTACCTGAAGATTCAAGATTGTCGGAATGAAGTATACCTTTCAAGAGAGTCAAATTGGTTAGGTCAAGGATAGGACAGGTCTCAGGTCAGGTCTAGATTGAAGGGGGGTTTTTTTGGGTAAGGTCCTGTTTGTTTCTGAGTCTTGTTTGCCCTCTCGGGTAAACGGTTAAATGCAGAACGTAAATGCACATAACATAATGGAAATATATTAAATAACCAACCTCTGTATTAATTCAACAGTCCATGTACATCAAGTGCTTATAACATTACATCTGACACGACTAACATGATCCTCCTTCGAAGAAAAGGTACACAATATATAATACCCGAAGGGGCGCGACACAACCGTCGCGACTCCAACTACCTACCTGTCGGCTAACTAACTGACCGCCGTAACTCATTATTACCGACGACAACATAAACATAATATAACAACATAACATAATGATTATTCCCGTCAACATCATTCCCCCCAAGAAAAGAAGTCGACTCCGACGACTTAATACAAAATAGAGATGAATGGCAGGAACTACTGACGCCAGTCGAGCCCGGATCTTATACACTTGTTGCGTCCTCGCCTGAAAACCCTTTTCTGCTACCATCCGATGCTCAAGTGCGGATTTCACCAATATTGCTTCCTTTGCCATCACAGTCCTCCTGTGCCTAACCCAAACTTGTCTGCAAAACACGTTTTCCAGTCTCAGCTTCCACCAACTGCTACTCAAATGATACTGTCTCCCTAGCCAATTTGTCCTCAATAGCCATCCGTGCTGCTCTCCCGGCATCCAACTCCTGGGTACGCTGAACTAAGCCTCACGCAACTATTGCCTCCAACCTGGTGGTCAGCTCCTCCCGAGCCCTCTATGCATCCACCAAGGCAACCTCACGTCCAGCCGAGACATACTCCGAGTTCCTCAAAGCGCACCAGTCATGCCTGGAGGTGGCCACAACCTGTTGGCACAAATGCTAGGAGACACCTGAAATCCTCCATCACACTCCCCAAAGGCTAAAAACTGAACTGAATAACTCCCTGGTGTCATACAACTGCACAGACTTGCAATGCCTTCCGTCAAACTCTGTTTGTTCCCAACCTTCAAATCCGTCTCCCTCTACGACTTATGGCTTCCCTGCCAATGCTTAGCTGCGGGCACAACACTTCCCGTGGTCTTCTGTAGCTCAAAATAAACTGGGGGTCTGGGGGCAACGCCCCCAGCGGGGTCGAGGGGCAACGCCCCTCGCGGGGTCTGGGGCAGCGCCCCAGCGGGGTCGAGGGGCAGCGCCCCTCGCGGGGTCCTGGGCGCATCATTTACAACCTTCAAAACCCCACGAAAGTCCATGGCGCGCATCATTTCTGTGATATTTTATGATGGCAAAACCCTTCTTCTACACTCCAATATTTTCAGTGTCTAGGCTCCAGATGTCATCGAATCATTTTTCAATCCGTCATCGTCGTTTTTTTTGTTTTTTTTTTTATAGGCACTGTAATGTCCCCCATGGCACCCCAGCCATACAACCTCCCTGTACGGTCAACAACAGCACTGGCACCTCCAATCGTGCGGTCAACACCCTCCACCGTACCACTGTGTTTGTTTGTGCGGGGGCTGCGTTTATGTCTTCGTGCTCCGCGACAGCAGTGGTTTCCACCGCACGGTGGTGGACGTCCCACCGTACGATGGTCCCACCGTACGATGGTCCCACCGCACGGTGGTTCCACCGTCGGTGTTGCCACCGCACGGTGGTTCCACCGTCGGTGGCCCCACCGTCGGTGTTGCCACCGCACGGTGGTGCTACCGTACGGTGGTTCCACCGTGGCTTTCTTCTTTTTTTTTCCGTACGGTCAGCTGACCCCTACGGCCATACGATTTTTTTATTTTTTTTTTCTGCTAGAGAGTCTTCTGCTGAGGTCCCCTGTCTCTGAGATCGCCCTTCATCCTTCTCAGTTTTCCTTGCCCAAGGGTTTCCTGTTGTGGTCCTGTGCCTCTTGAGTCGCCTGCCTCGCCTCTCAAGTCCCCTTCCATCCGCTCAGGTCCCCCTTTGGGCTCTCGGGTGTCCGTCCGGCCTCTCGGGTCCCCTGCGCACTTCGCGTGGTAGGGTTTCAATTTGGGCCCGTTAGTGGCAAGTCTATTTTCAATGGCCATCGGAAGAGCTGGAACCACAAATTCTACAGGGACCGCGACCTCCTTCCCGTACATAAGAAGAAGAAGAATAATAAAGATTTTGAAGACTGCGGTCTTCCATACAGGGTTCCAATCGTTGCCGACACTCTTCGGATTATTTACGTTGCCAGGGTTTGGGGCGTCTCCCTTCCAATATTCTCTGTATTCCGGCAAGTACACCTCTGTTGGTTGCTCTGGTTCCTCTACTTCGAGCCTATAGCTTTGGAACATTTCGTAATCCTCCATTTGCCAATGGAAGAGCCCGTTAAATGAGCATACCTCATCTTCAGAACATCCCTCCAATTCGAGCACCCCTTCACTGTTCGGCTCCATCGCATTCTTGCCCTTGCTTTCATCGGGACCCCCTTCCCTTTTATTAGAGTCCTCTGAGTCTGAGTCTGAAGAGGCGAGCTCTTCGCCGACATCTTGGGTGTGTAGGTCAATGGTATATTTCCGCCCTCCCTTCTCCATGGAAAGTGTATTTTTCTTCCAGTTGTGGTTTACCCTCGCGTTGATCAACCACACTCTCCCCAGGATGGCGTCATAGCCTTTCTTCTTCGAGGGAATAACCACGAAATCTAACAAGAATGGTTGTGTACCAATTGTCACTTGCTGGGCCATCAACAGGCCGAGTGGCTTAATGTCGTGTTGGTCCGCTCCCACCAGGTTGAATGTGGGTGGCCACAGGGTGGGCTTCCCCAGCCGCTTCCATGTTTCTTCTGGTAGTACATTCACCCCAGATCCACCATCCACAATGGTGTCCTTTAGAATGGTCCCACGGATACCCATTTCTACCACAGCTGGGTGTCTACCACTTCTCAAGGCTAGTAACATCGGGTCAGTCGAAGGGCTGACGGAAACCTCCACCTGTGGTGTACTCTTCAAAGCGGTGGCGGGAACCCCTACCTGTGGTGTACTCGACGATGCGGTGCTTTGCACATTGGTGAGGATGGCAGTCCTCAATTGTGGCATGGAGTCTAGAAGGTCTTTTACCTTTATCGACACCTCCATCTGCAAGATTTGCCCAATGATGTTATTTTCCGCTTCCGTACGGGATGATGTACTCGCCACCTCGTTGTCCCGTCGTTCGGTCGTCATCTCACGTTCAATATTGGCCTTTGCCTCCCGTAATCTCTCCTTCTCCGTACGGGGGTCAGGATAAGTGGCTTTTTTCGTCTGGGCGCGGGTGATCACCAGTACTTCTTTCTCACCAGTCTTCTCAGCCTTCTCAATGTTGAGGAGATTAACCCCTGCCTGCGGGCAATTTGCGTCCTCATGGTCGCCTGGCCCACACCAACGGCAGAGGTGCTGAGGGGTGGCTTCCTTCGTGCAATCACGGGCAAAGTGCCCCCACTGATTACAGGCCCTACAT
This sequence comes from Cryptomeria japonica, assembly GCF_030272615.1. Lineage (NCBI taxonomy): Eukaryota > Viridiplantae > Streptophyta > Pinopsida > Cupressales > Cupressaceae > Cryptomeria > Cryptomeria japonica. The sequence continues at coordinate 141,692,484 of NC_081406.1, forward strand.
TGGATAATTGGCCAGCCCTTGGCGTCATACTGGATACGGCTTCCATTATTGTTATTGGTGCTATTCCTTCCGCCGCCGCGTCTGTTGTCCCGATATCCTCCAGATGATGCCGTTGTGTTAGTATGTTGGCCGGTACCCGCTGGTGCGGATGTTGTAGCCTGCTCCGTGAACAACACCTGGTTCGTGCTTCGGGTTTTCATATTGTATGGGCACTCCTTGGTGGAGTGTCCCATCACTTGGCAAATCTCACAGAATGCCTTCTTCGGGCAAGTACCCCTTGTGTGTCCGTCACTCCTACAATCTGTACACCACACTTCATTTTCTTCCGTCTTACTTGTACTCCCTTTCATGGCTTTGAATTCTTTCAACATTCGTTCCATGTCCTTCTGGAGCGCGTGTACCTTTTTACCCGATTCGCCACCGCTACTGCTCTCCCCGTCAGAATCTTCATCATCGTCAGATGAATATCTATTACTTTTCTTCTTCCTTGATGTTTTATATTCGCTTTCTAGATCCATCGCCCTGTTATAGGCGTCATCATATGACATCGAGGGTACAATCTTCATTTTTTTTCGTAGGGAGGATTTCAATCCTTCCACAAACCATCGTTTTTTTAAGCCGTCAGCCGGTTGGCTCTCCATTTTACCCAAGAGTTCTTTCAGCCTCCGACTGTATGCCCGTACTGTCTCCTTAGTACCTTGCTTGGTACTGTATATCTCTGTCACAATTTCGTTGTCATCACGAAGCAACCGGAACTCCTCCGTGAATTCCTTCTGTAGGGTAGCCCATGTGGCCACTTTTTGCTTATCTACATCGGAGTACCAATCTATGGCGACTCCTCGTAACGTGGCTGGAAACTGCTGTACCCAGTCGTCGTGGTCTATTACTCTGTTGGCGGACCAAATGGTCTCACATGTACGGCAGTGCCGTAAGGGGTCTTCCTTGCCGTCCCCTGTGAACTTTGGTAACTTTTGTTTGCTCGCCATCCCTTGTCGTCTTCTTGGAGGCGGTTGTGTCTGTGTCTGTGTCTGTGTCTGTGTCCCTGCGCTGCTACCTCCGGTAGTGTTGGTGGTGTGTCCTGGAGGTACGGTGTTTTGCCTGTCGCCTGTGGCACCTACACCCGTACTGTTGCCCTCCCCTTCGTTTTGACACACTCCTACTCCTGCTTCCCGTTGGTGATCTTCACTCCGTGGCGTGAGGGATAAGTTCCTAAACTGATCCCGAGTCTCCTCGACTAGATTTCGCCGTAACCTTGTTTCTTCTAAAAATTCTTCATGGCTCCGCGTCCTACGATGATCTAGCGACGCGTAGAAATTTTCGTCGGCCTCTGCACCTTCCGTGACACCTCCTTGGTTCCCCTCGGGCCCCCCTTCGGCAGGTCATCCTTCGGCAAGTTGCCTCAACCTCCGTCTTCGTTCTACTTGCTGCTCCAGAATCAAAGCCCTCTGCGCGGCCTCCCACTCGTTCGTTTCCGGTTTTCTATTCCTATCTTTATTCAATAGGTTTGGCATTAATTGTCACACATCTCCATAACTTCTCAATTCTTAAATCAAAACATATCTTTATTAATTCATCTGCTCAAGTACAACTCGTGTCAATGACACTTTTATTTGAAAATAAGAAGTTCACAGTTCAATTCCCTCCTGGCCTGGCGCCATCTCTCTCCGTGTCCCGTCAGCTGTTCTCCTCGTAGCGTTGCACGATTTGTTGTCGTCGTTCCTCCTGGGCAATCTCCTCCAGGTGGGCCTGCTGTGCCAGCGATGCCTGTGCAAGCAGCCGGGGGAGGTGGTTCATTAACCGGTTTACTGCCGGGCTAACCTCCAGCGCTGTCCACACGGCACTTGGTGGGATTTCTGCCTCCGCCGCTTCTCGTCGAACGTATGTCTGAATGGCTACCTAGAGCAAAATCGAGAATTCTCACGTTGCCGTGTCTTCTCCCGTGTACAGTTCTGTCTGCGCGTCGTCGGCCTCCGGGTTTACCTCACCAACGGGTAGGCCCATTATGTCTGTGCGCCATCCGTGTCTTCCCTTCCCGAGTTCGTCTAGGCAACGGCGCCAAATGTTTGCCCTCTCGGGTAAACGGTTAAATGCAGAACGTAAATGCACAAAACATAATGGAAATATATTAAATAACCAGCCTCTGTATTAATTCAACAGTCCATGTACATCAAGTGCTTATAACATTACATCTGACACGACTAACATGATCCTCCTTCGAAGAAAAGGTACACAATATATAATACCCGAAGGGGCGCGACACAACCGTCGCGACTCCAACTACCTACCCGTCGGCTAACTAACTGACCGCCGTAACTCATTATTACCGACGACAACATAAACATAATATAACAACATAACATAATGATTATTCCCGTCAACAAGTCTGAGTCAGCTAAGCATGGTCAGTGAAGAAAGGGAGTCCAGTTGGCCAAGTTAAATAGAGAATGAGATGGATTAAGGGCCTAAAAACCTAAAATTCGCTCCTGACCTTTCCAGAGGGTCTAGAGCGAATTTCATTCTAAACACAAATTTCTTGTTTTGAGTGGACTTGCAAACTGGTTCCTGGCCTTGAAAATGATCTGACTTTGCCTTGCGAAATGGTTTGAAACTTTAAAAACTGAGCAATTTAGCCTGGAATGAGGAAATTCGCTCCTGACCCTTCCAGAGGGTCCAGGGCGAAAATTTTGTTTGAAGCTTATTTTTCACTAACTTTGGCTAAATTGTGATGTGCAGGGCATCTTGGAGGAAAGATTGGATGACATTTAATACATTTGAAGATTTGGAAGCATGCAAAATGATGAGTTTTGGACAAGGAAGGCAAATTCGCTCCTGACCCTTTCAAAGGGTCATGAGCAAAATTTTGAATAACCCTCATCTTGCAATGAAAAGGGTCAAGTCTGTGGCATGAATGAAACAAGAATAAATTGCTTTTGCCTATTGAGGTTGTTTTGACTTGGAAAAATGAAGGATTTTGCCTAAACCCAAATTTTCGCTCCTGACCCCTCCAGAAGGTCCAGGGCGAAATTTCTTCAATCACCTGTTTTCCTTGCAAAATCAAGTCAAGCTTGGGTTTGGATGAGAGAGGAATAGTGTCTTCTTTCTTGGAGAGGTGAAATCAACTTGAAATGATGATGGAACAAGCCTGAATTGAGAAATTCACTCCTGACCCTTCCAGAGGGTCCAGGGCAAAAATCTCTATAGGAGGCATTTCTTGCTTGGTTTGGTCGAATTAAAGAGTCAAAGGCGTGATGAAAGGTGAAATGAACATGATGAAGCCCCTAGGCCTGTTTGGAAATGAAGCAAATGAAGGATTCTAGCCAGGAAAGGCAATTTAGCTCCTGACCCTTTCAAAGGGTCCAAAGCGAAATTCCTTATAAACACATTTTTGGCCTTCCTTGGACATGAAACCCTATTTCTAGCATAGTGAAAGGTGAAATCTTACTTAACAAAGAAGTTTCAAGGTGAAAAGTGAGAGATTTTGGTCAAAATTGCAAAATTCGCTCCTGACCCTCCCAGGAGGTCCAGAGAGAAATTCTCAAAAACACCTTTTTCATGCAAGATCAAAACGATTTTTGTGGTTGGAGTGGATGCAAGGAAGTATGTTTTGTCCTTTGAAGATAATTTGGATAGTCAAGAAGAAGCAACCAAGCCTAGAATAGAAAAATCGCTCCTGACCCTTCCAGAGGGTCCAGGGCGAAAATTTGAAAAACCCCTATTTTACCTTGCAGAAACAAGACTAACTTGGGTGGAATGAATAAGGAAGAATATTGCCTAGCGATGAGTGAAGGATTCAACGAAAGATGATGAAGGAAATAGCCTAAGGAGGAAAAATTGCTCCTGACCCTTCCAGAGGGTCCAAGGCGAAAAACCCTAAAATCACACTTTTCCTCCTAAGTTGAATAAAACTAAGTCTGGAATGCAATGAAAGAGCCAATTTGGAGTGCCTTGAAGAGGTTTTTGAACTTTGAAAATGAAAATTTTGAGCCCAATTGTGAATTTCGCTCCTGACCCTTCCAGAGGGTCCAGAGCGAAATTCTCCTAAATGCATTTTTTCCTTCAAAATTTTGGTGAGCCAACTCAGTGATACAAGGAAATGGACCCTGGAGATTGCCTTGGAAGAGTTCAATGATCAAGCTAAGGTGGATTATGGCCTAGAATAAAAAAATCGCTCCTGACCCTTCCAAAGGGCCCAGGGCGAAATCCACATTTTCACCTAATTTCCTCCTGTGAAATACCAAAATTTGAAATGCAAGACTTTAATTAGGTATGAATTCACCCTCCAGGAGATTTTGGAGTCAAGGTATGAGATATTCAAGACTAAATTGAGAAAATCGCTCCTGACCCTCCCAGAGGGTCCAGGGCGAAATCATTAGCAAACTTCATTAGGCCTTGATCAAACGTTGATATTCTCCAGTTTGTACTAAATCACCAAATTTGCTAAATTCGAAACATTTGGGAGGTTTAAATTAAATTTGCATTAATTAAAGGCATTTTTAATTTAATAAATTAATTTTTAGGCCTTGAAATAATTAAAAAATTCACCTTGGAGGCATTAAAATTAATTTTTTGAGCGCTCAAAAATCATTATTATGCCTTTATAGACAAGTCGGCCACCTTTTCAAGGAATTTTTATTTATTTTTACCCCTTATTTGCCAAGTCGGCCTTGAAGGGATTAGGGTGAGCGCCCTATATAAAGGGGGGGTGTTGTTTCAAATTTCAAATCATTCATTCATTCCTTCTAAGTGCGATTTTGAGAAGCAAATTGAGGAGCAAAATCCAGCAGATTGGAGGCTAAATTTCCAGAATTTGCTACGTGTTGAAGGATAATTTCCAGATTTTGAAAGGCTAGTGAAAGGCGAACTTCTTTTGAAGGTTAATCAAGACAATTCATCCAAGAAGGCCAGCAATTCAATCCTTATCCAGCAAGATCTGATCTTGTTTCTTCCATTTACCAAGACTCATAGTTAGGCTTTCAAAGGAGAAGGTATGAGGAATCAAATTATTTGAAGTTCTTATTCAAGGCTTGTTTTAATTTCATAGCATTTTTTTAGAAAAAGGTCTAAGTCTTGAAAGTTTGATTCCATTAATTGAGAAATAAGGAATTCTAGATTTATCATTAATCTTCCCTTTGAGAAGTCTTAATTTCTACACTTTAAGATATGATGCTTAAAGACTAATTTTGAAATTTTTGTGTAGGCATCAAATGGCGACCCCCAAAGCCAAAGGAGCTACTAGTCGGCAGGCTCTCATCAAGGAAGATCAAAGGAGCGACGAATTGGAGACCAGGATCGTGTCCAAGTGGAGTAATATTGAAAACACCAACTTAGGAAACTTCAATGTGAAGAAGTTTCGAGAGGTCCCCTACATTGGCAAGCCATCACCTGTTGCGAGGAGGATAATTGAAAGTGGCATCATCAAGGCTGCAGGTTTCCCTCCCGCCATCAAGTGTCATGAGCTGATGATCGAGTGTGCACGCCACTATGACTCACAATCAAGGACGATCGTAACCAAAGACGGGAACATCTTAGCTTACCTTTCAGAGGAAGCTATAAGCAAAGCTCTTCATCTTCCAGACCATAAAGATATGATTTACAAAAGCTTAGAAGGAGCAAGGTCGATCTATGAAGATGATCCTGAGACTTGTCTGAATCTCATCAATAAGAATTGGTTGCTCAAAAGTCGGCCTCGCCTGAACAAGATTCCCAATACACCACATAGGATCGACTTCCAGGAGGAATACAGAGATTTGATAACTTTGCTCAATCGAGTTACAGGGCCTCCTCAAGTCTTCTTCTTCGAAAAGTGGATGTTCTTCTTCATTCAAATGATAGTCCAAGGAAAAGGAATGCTTCATTGGGCTAGAATTATTAGCAATTGTTTGGACGTACAGTTAAGAAGGCTCAGACCCACCAAATCATTCCACATGAGCTCATATGTTATATATGCCTTAATCAGGAGTTTCGAGTATGCAGGGCTACCTCACAGAGGAGTGATCGGAAGAGGACCCGAAGAAATGAGAGTTTGTGATTCTTATGTTCATCTGCATCATCCACCTAGAAGTGACTACAAGTTAGTCAATGACACCTTCACGATGAACATTACCAGGATATTGCAAGGTGGGATTCACAATTGACTATCTCTGGATGCGCAGGAGCTTGTGAAGAAGTATGGTGCATGGTTCATCCAGTTTCAAAAAATCACATACATCAGAGTTCATAGGTGTCCTTCACCTCCCTACATGTTGCCAAGATATCCAACAGACAGGATAGTACTACTTGAGGTGACTAGACAGTTGGCAGCTTATGCGAAGGCATCTAGACACAAGCATGGAAATGGAATTCCCGTGCCCATCATACTGGGGAATTCAGTTGAAGTGTGTCCTAACCCTCAAGCCTCGAAAGATGCAGAGAAGGAATTATCTTTATACTAATTCTCATTCTTTGCCTCGCGGGAGAATTTTGATCCTCATGGTTATATGGAGGAGACACTCGGCAGGAAGTACAAGCATGAGTTTCAGGTGGAGGACTTTTGGATGAATCTTCCCGGTGATTTAGAGGTTAAAAAAAAAGATGCATTCCAGGCTACCCTTAGATCTCATCAGGAAATGCAAAGTTTATAGAGTAGCTGATCAAGCCCAGGACAATGGTAGATACCTCCAGTCATCCTATGAGAAAGAGGACAAGGAAGTAAAAATAGATTGGAATGAGCCCGAGGTTTTAGACTTGAGAGCTTTGATGGCTCCCGTTTTATCATGCACTCACAGATGGGTGGATGTACAGCATCAGAAGTTGAAAGAGCAGAATGTATCAATGACATTCACTTTGGAGGCAAGACCAGAGGAAGGAGAAGCAAGCGTGAGTGAGAATACTTCTCATTCCAAAGGCTCAAAGAGGAAAGAAAGACCTGAGAAAAGGGAACCCACCAGGAAGAAGCAGAAAACAAACCCCGATCACCCACCAAGCACATCTTCTTGACATGAAAAGAAGGCAAATCAAGGAGAAGATCAGGGGAAGATGGTATATGAAATTGATGAATCTATGGAATCCATGGTACAAAATGACAAGCAAGAAAAAGGACAGACACCTCAGCAGTCGTCGAGTCAATCTCCCCAAGTTGATGCTAATGAGCTACATGAAGAGAAGAATGATGATGAAGCGACATCTCCTTTCCGAGAGGATAGACCACTGCTTAAAGAAATACAAGTAAGGGAAACAAGATCCGCCATTCCGGATTGGTTAAAGGAGAGACTGACAAGGGTAGTTGTGGTTGAAGAGGAAGAAGATGTATTTGATTTAGAAAGCCTTATAGGAAGTTCTCAAGAGGTGATGGAAAAGAAGGCCACAAAGATGTCCAAGGTAATTAGAGATGAGACAAGATCTAGGAAATTGCAAGTAGCTACACCAGTAGTGGACAAATATGAGGGTGAGATTCTTGCAGATGAGTATGACTTAGAAACATTTGAGCTTGGTCCACTTACCTCTGAGCAAGCGATGGAAGAAGCAACCAATTCATTTGAAGCACTTAAAGACAAACTTAAAGAAGAAATGGAAAAGAATAAGAAGCTTGAGAGGGAGGTCAGTGCTTGGAGAAGCTATTTTAGTCATCTCAATCAGCCCTTGAGACGTCAGGATCCAGCAGTATCCCCTTTACAGGCACTCCCTCTTGAATCAGTAGGCGAGGAAGAAAGGGTAAAGAGCTTGGTTCAGCTTATGAGCTCTTGGATTGATAAATCCCACACGGTAGCCGTTGAATTTGCAACAAGAATGATGAAGACAGTTCATTGAGCTATCTAGGTCCTTGAGATTATTCATAATCTAATGATAACTGTAGCTGCATTCACTCACACTAGAGATGTTATCATTCCTGTCTTACAAGTGATAAGACAAACACCAAGACGGATTCTGGCACAAGAAAAGATAATGGATGGAGGAACCCATAATCTCCTACAGTGGTCAGCTCTGCTCCAGATGAAAGAGGTCCTTTTTGAAGACATCAACACCAGATGTAGTCAAGTTGAAGGTATCATTCATCCAATTCAAGATAAGGTGTTTGAGGTGTTATGTACCATTCTTGACAGGCGGATCGAGATTGAGACAGATGTGGACATCCAAGAGTTGGAGGAGAGAGTCAAGGTCATCTTTTGCAAAGAGGAGAACATCATCACAGATAAGCAACGAGATCAGATGTTCACTACTATGTTCCTGATTGAGAAGACCAAAGAGCTTGAACCTGGATGGGAGACAGCTCTTCTCACTGCTTTTGATCAAGTCCTTCACTTGGAAGAACGAATGAAGAATCTTCCTGAGATTCCCATTGCTGAGATCGAGAGCGCTGTGTCCAGATTCATTGAATATGCTAAGAAAGAGCACAGGAAAGGGAACAAAATTCTAGATGAAAAGTTGTTATAGGATGATGTGGCAGCTTAATTCCTATTGGTCTATGTTTCCTCGATATTTGTGCCAATTAATTATTGGCTATGCATTTAATGATGTTTATCTAAATGGGGACCTTTTTGTAACAAACCCTAATTAGGGTTTACGTGTCAAAATCTCAGCCGTTGATCTTCTTTCGATCTGGGCCATTCATTGTATTTGAGGATGCTATATATACCCTCACTCATTTTCATTTTGATAGTTAGAAGTTAGAAAAAATGAGAGAGAGCTTAGAGAGAAAAAAGTAATTGTGTAGCAAGCTTGAGTAGTAAAGAAAGAATTTTGAACAATTGTTGTCTATTTGGCTTTGAGATCAATAAAATATTGAAGTTATGGTGTTTTATTGCAATACTTGTGGCTATCTTCATGATTGTTTATTTTCTTGAATCACTATCAGTTGAAGTAGTATTTAAGTTTAAGTTTGAAGGACTAAGTGTTGTGCTTGATCTTTGGTGAGATTCACGTTCCAAACCATTAGCTTCTTACTGATTGTAAGGATGCCTTGTGTGGTCAACTGGAAATATTGAGATTGCTTAAAAAATTCAATCATTTTGGGAAGTATTGATATGTATCTCTATGATAGTATCTATGTCCTTGATGATTTGAAAGTTACTAAATCACCTTAGAAGATCGCATCAATTCCAGTAGAGTTGTAATTTCTTGGCGATACTAAAATTGGTAAAATCTTACCAAGTCTAGCCTTCATTGAGTCATTCTTAGGATTAGATTAGCATTCCTTCCTTGAAACCCTTATCCTTCTGACATTTTTTGAAAATCTGTTAGTGTTTGGAAAATCCTGTTCCTGCAGTCGAAAAGAGAGTAACACGGACAAGCTTTCTCTGAAAGTACGTAAGGCCCCTTGAAGAAACAGCATATACAACGACCACTAGTGCTTATCCACACGTAGAGATCCTACAACGAAGAACCTTGAAGTCATCCCGATTGATCCTTTTCGCAACATCTTCAGCATTCGGAGACTTTAATCAAGAGAGGATAAGGTACCTTTTGGGTATTTTATTCTGTGTTTGGTGGTGTACAAAATACACATCAACAGTATTGTAGGTGGAGTAGCATGCTTATGGGATCCTTATAAGCTCACACCATGTTGGTGGTCAAAGACTAGAAATTCAATTTTAATTGTGGCATTGTCCTTTGAGTCAAGATAGACTCTTCTCTTCACAAATGCTTATGCCCCTAGCAAATTTTTAGGTAAGGTTGTGTTTTGGTCCCAAATTAGATCTATTTGTTCCTTAGCTCTCCTTTTCACTTGGTATTGGCAAGAGATTTCAATGAAATAAGTAGTTTGATGACAAATTGGGGCATATTGGACATCTTGGCCCATCTCCTACCTTGTTGGGGGATTATGTGTCCTTTCTTAACTTGGTGGTTGTGAAGCCAACCAATGGTATCTTCACTTGGAATAATAGAAGATGCAGAAATAATTCTATCTCTAAACGATTGGACAGGCTTCTTGAGTCAAATTATTGGGTTGGCAAAAATTGGTCTAGGGTGGAAAGGGTCTAATCACTGGCCCGCCAATTTTTTTCCAAAACTTACATGACTTCAAGATAATGAGGTGCACAAGCTCATGGAGGGGTGGTGGTTAGACGAGAAGCCAACCTTTGGAACAGCTGTGTACTCTTTCTTCAAGAGACTCCATTTTATCAGATTGAAGAAACTACAATTTATCAAATTCCAACTCAAGAGATGGAATAGATACTCTATTGGAAACCTTTTTAAATTTTAAATTAAATTTAGGATACCCTGAAAAGAATCACCTTCCAAATTATAGAGGGAATGACAGAGGATCTATTGGAGGAAAAGACTAGGTGGTCTGAAGAATAGTCTGAATGCGATCTTCATGATATCTTTTGTAAACAGAAATATCAAGTTGATTGGCTCGGGAAGGAGATAAGAACACTTCTTCATTTCATAATTTGAGGAAGGAACATAAAAGTGGTAACGTTATATATCTTCTCTCATCTCTACCCAAGGAACTCAATTAACCTTATTCAATGATAGTTCTAAGTAAATAAACTATTAGGCACTTTTCCTATCTATTCATAGAGCATAGTCTACAAGCTGTGGACGGGGATAGACTCGTCCTTGGTTGCATTCCTTCCTTGGTTTCTAGAGATATGAACAATTCTCTCTTAAAACTGATTTCCATTAAGGTGCTAGACACAGTGGTGTTCTTGATGAAGAAAGGTAAATCTATTGGACCTAATGGTTTTCCTATAGATTTTTTCAAGAATTTTGGTATATTCTAAAATTTGACCTACTATAGGTTGATGGTGAATTATAGAAATGTAAGCAGAAGCTCAAAGCCAATAATTCTACTTTTCTTGCTCTTATTCCCAACAAAGACAAAGCCAACTCCTTAGATTTTTTCATCCTACGGCCTGTGTAATGTGACAAGATAATTACCAAGCTAATTGTAGAGCGCTTGAAAAAGTGTTTAGCTTACCTGATATCATTTGAGCAAGAGAGATTTATGAAAGGACATTAGATCTTAAATGATATAGTAGTGCCAACTAAAGCTATCCATTCTACGTCTAATTCCAAAAAAAAGGCCATGTTTGTTAAACTCGACATGTCTTAAGGCCTATGATAGAGTCAAGTGATCATTCCTTCATCACATATTACAAGCTTATAAATTTTGCTCTCAGTGGGTTGATTGGGTTATGAGCTGTGCAACTTCAACTTCATATTCTATTTTAATCAATAGCATCCCGTTAGCTCTTGTTTTAGCATCTCAAGGACTTAGGCAAGGAGATCCTTTATCTCCCTGTTTATTCTAATGGCAGAAGGAGTATGCCACTTGTTGAAACAACATGAAGAAAATGGTCTCATCTAGGGATGGCTTGGGCTAAGAACATGGATTCTCAATCCCACCATTACTTTGTAAATGATATGGTTTTGATGGGTTTGGCTAAATTTGAGGAGGCAATTAATTTTAGAAAATCTTTAAATATTTGCTTATCTACCTCTAGTCAACAAATTAATTAAGATGAATCTAGTATTTTCTTCTTCAATATGCTCAAGCTTATTCAGCACAAAATAGCTAATATTCTTCAATTTTAGATTGGAATGCTTCCTATGGATTATATGGAAGTTCCTCTATCTTTGGGAATGCTTAAGAGGCTTCATTGGAAGAAGAATCTGGATGGATTTTGAATAAGGGTCAATCACTGGACCTTTCAATGGTTATCTGTTCCTCGAAGATTAAATCTTCTAAAATCTATCTTGCAAGCTCTTTGTGTTTATGGGTTCTTAATTTTGTCTACTCCCATGCGCTTCCTCAAGGAATTTGATACTCTTTCTAGAAAATTCTTATGAGCAGGAAATTTGGAAAATCAAAAATGAAGTCTTCTGAGCTAGGACGAGGTTTGCAAACCAAATGAGGCAGGTGGGCTTGGACTTAAGCAATCAGAACTCAATAGGTAGGCCTTAGCAACTAGATTATATTAGAAATGGTGCAAAAATCCTTATCAACCTTCAGCAAAAATTCTTAATTTTAAGCATTTGGGAGGAGTTGAGGATGAGAATATTTCGTGATGGATTTGATTAGGAGAGGCTCCATGATTTGGAACAAGATTAAAAGGGGGACCTCAATTATTAAGGAAAAGCATTATTGGATAATTAAGAAGCGCAATAATGCTTTGTTTTGAACTAGCTCCTAGGATAATCACCCTCCTATTCTCTCTTCTTAACCCCACCTCCAATCTTTGAGTGAAAATTTTCTGATGGCAAGGCGATCCATATTAAAATAATATTGTTGTTGAAATGGTTAGCTAGTTCGGATCATATTTTAATGTTGCCTTGTGGCAATTAAAATATTATCTTATTGTAATAAGGTTAAGCGATTTATGTCTATAGGGCTAGGCCCAAATGTAACATGTGGTGTCTAATAGGGCTGGGCCCAAAAGGAAACGTGTCACAACTTGCAAGTTCTGTAGGCCCCAATTTGGGCGCCAAAAGTGCAAATTGAAATTTGTAAAATAAAGGGAATTGGTTAAAGCCGACTTGGAAGACTTGAACATGAATCTTGTATATAAACAAGATTCATTCTACACAATGCATCATCTTCATTTTAAGCACTGCTAGCCTTATGTGAATCATCCTTCCAAGATCAGCGAACTATCTTCTTGAGGCAGCAATTCATTCCTAGGAACCAGCGAACTATCTTCTTGAGGCAGCGATTCATTCCTAGGAACCAGCGAACTATCTCAGTGGCAGCGAATCACATTCAAAGATCAGCGAATTCACTCCTATGCTCTACAAATGATCTGCATGACAGCAAATAGCAAATCTTGATATTGCAGATAAGTCTATCAAGCTATTCCTTGTGCCCTAGTTTGGAATCTTCATTCTGTTGTTCTTATTTATATGTTGCTTCAAGTGTTGAAGCAAAGTTGTATACTGATATTGTCTAATATAAACTGAGATCTTGTTGCTAGGTTTTCACCTCCAAGAGGGAGGTTTTCCCTGGGTACTTGTGTCTTGTGTTGTGTGTTTTTATCAAAGTTACCCCAAGTTTCCAGGACGGGGACGGCAGGGGACAGCGGGACGCGTTTCCGGGACGGCAAATTTTTTTGCCAAATTTGGGGACGGCGGGGGACGGCAAAGGGAACGGCTATATAAAATATAGGAAAAATTTAAAATATATAGGAAAATTTCAAAATTCTAAATGTTCATAAGAAAACATGGATAAAGCATTCATACATACATTATATTCATATGAAAACAACAAAACATGGATATAGCATGTGTATGATACTATGAAAAGTTGAAAACATTTTAGAATGTAAATTCTGAACATACAACATTGTTAATACTCAATAGACAATATGCAATTATGCATTCATAAATCAGAATTTCAATTCATTCACATTGTCAATATGCATATCAATAGACTCAAAGGTTAAATTTTCCCTACTTCTATCAACGCAGATTCCCCCCATATTTTTCAATGAGGGTTTGGGGGTAGCACCCCCAAGGTGGGGTCAGGGGGCATCACCCCTTGCGGGTTCGAGGGGCAGCACCCCGCGAGACCAAAAAAACTTATTCTTTAATAAAGGCGTTGGGTGTTATTTTTCTATTGACTCGCTAAGTTTGGCGATTTTCTAATCTCTGTGTCAAAATGCCCAAAGGCTACGCTACTGCCATATAGTTTCATTGTCAAAATTATGAATTAAATTAATAAATTTAAAATTTAATTAATGTTATCTTTTAATTTTTTTAATTTTTAATAACAATTTGAATTAATAAGGGGCCTATATTAGAAAATTTAAATAAAAAATTGAAAATACAACTTTTTAAATTTTTTTAATATTTTTAAGGGCCTTAGAATGGGGGACGTCTGGCCGTCCCCGGGACGGATTGGGGACGTCCCAGCAATCCCCGGGACGTACGGACGTCCCCCAAAGCTAGGGCAGGCGTCCCCCCATTTCGAGGACGTCCCCTCAAAAAACAGGGCAATTTGGGGACGGGGGGAAACGTCCCCTGGCCATCCCCAGGTCCCCGAAACGTCCCCGGGACGGGGACGGGGACAGGGGTTTTCAGGTCGGGGACGCGTCCTCGGGTAACTCTGGTTTTTATTATTATTTCTGCTTATTCTCAGTCTGTTTATAATTTAAGTAACTAGATTAACATCTGATTGCCTAAAATCAACAATTGTAATATTAATATAATAGTCATCTTAGTCATTTAGTTAGTATTTAGAAACTTTCATTTATGTATTTCGTCTTTAGTTAGTTTTAGGAAGTTTCCTTTCTATCTTTCGTATTTCTATTTTGGATCATTTTTGTTATGTAAAGATCATCTTGTAATTTTCTATATAAGGAGTAGCCCTCTCCTTAATTAATTACTACATCGAATTATCATTTCATCATATCAAAGCGAGGAAAGACATGGTGGGTTTTCTGATTTTTTTCCAAAAAAAGACGACGTGGGTTTTTTTATTTTTTCTGAAAAAAAAAATAATGGAGGGTTTTTGCGTGACTTTTTTCCAAAATATTCATGGTGGGTTTTTCATACAAAAATCATGGGTTAATTTTTGTGATGTCCCCGAAAAATTAATGTCTTCTGGTGAAATAAAGTAAACTTTAATTATTTTTCCAATGAACAAATATATTATAATTATTAAGTTGAGCTATTTAGCTAATTTTACTTTTTCAATAAAGTTCATTATTTAAATACTAGTTTTCTAAATAAACTATTATTTAATAATTCATTGCGGGAGTTAGTTGGTTTTCCTACGGGAATATTCTTCCCGATGGCTTGGTTTTAAATAAGTCACTGCAAGCAGATACAGGCAGACTTGATTACAGAGGTTTCAGATGAATTGGTAATTAATTTCTCTGCGTGAGAAATTGAAGCATCATTACTCGGCCTTTCATCAGAATCAAAATCTGACCTATTGGTCTATAGCCGTTGAAGGAGAATATCACAGTGCAGGTTCATTCCTATTTCAAATTTCGGAGCAGTGGCTTGGTTCAAAGTATAATTTCTCTGGCATATGCGTAGAACCGGTTGCGTTGAATGTTATATTGACTTCTATTCCTTCGGAAGCAAAAGGCTCGCATGATTCTTAAGTCCTTACCGCATTTGACATTCTTTCTGTGTTGACACCGTATGATGCGAACGTGACCAAATAAGACCGCCGTGGAGTTTGTGAACAATGTGTTGTGCTAAAAAATGATAATATTCCAGACGCAGATATTATTGGTTCATTTCCGGCGTTTTCCATGCTGAGTTCGTGGACCAGTCCGCAGTAATTAAACTGTACAATGTGGGTTCGTATTCTATAGCAGCATATGTCACTCCATTCCCTGGCGGAATCGTATCATATAGTGCACACTATTCTTTGGTATTTCTGTGACAACACAGTAGAAGGAAGAATCGTAACTGTTACTGTTTCCCTGGCAATCCAATTGCAAGCACGGTGATGGAAATTCATTCAATGGTTCGAGACAAACAGATTACTTTCCAGGTGCATCGTTGTTCATTCCCATTTATTCTTAAGCTGCACAGAATTTCATTTGTACCTAGCATTTGAAAATAAAAAGCAGAGTATGTGTTCTTTGTGGATTCCTGTAGAGATGTTTCAGATATCCCTGAAAGTGTTGCATATAAATAGTTGAGAATTAATTAATGTCATTGAAGCACTGAACATTAGTAAGAATCTAGAGTTTCAACAGAGTTTGCGTTGTCATACTTTGAACTTGTCTATGGTTAAAATTGCAAACAGACGGTAACTTGTGGACTTTGGCTTGAGATATTAGTATTACTCCAGAACTGTGTATTAATGTTTCCTGTTCAACAATACACCAACAATGATTGCATGCATTAAACAATTCCTGATATGTTTCTGAGGCATTCAAACAAATATAAGTTGAGGAATTTTACAATTTTCTCCAAATTTTATATTTTGAGTATATACATTCTATTTGAAGAAGATCTAAACTATTTATTTGTTCACAAACCAATATTCATAATAATTATTAAATAGATATTGATTTGCATTTTATAATCATAATCTATAATTATTATTGTTAACTAACATTCACAGTAATTATTAAATAAATATTAATTTGCATTTATAATCACAATCAATAATTATTATTAACTAATATTCACAATAATTATTAATAGCCACAGTAAATATTAACTTACATTAGTAATAATTACTGTTAAATAATATTTAAATAACCATAGGCAAGTTCGTATAAAACATTACCAAGAATAATAAGGATATATAACCATACACGTAAACAATGATCTGTCAAAGTCCAAAAGCAAGGGCCATCAATTAATGCCACTCTGCCAAAGTAACATTGGCCCACAAAGAATTAGCGAAGAAAAGAATTATATCTTAATATTTATTGGTATGCTACTATTCAAACAACCATATTACGGCCCATAATAATCAGTGATTACTATATGGAAGCAAACAATAGTGATTAGTCAAAAGCAAGTAAAAAATAACAAATCGTAGTTAAACATAAAAGATGCGATAAGGGATAATTAATCAGATAGCCATGAAGAGGTGCACTTAACAAAAAATATATCTCTTACGTCTAAAGGATTGCAACCTTTCAGCATGATAACATATATAATGGATATCAAATCCATTTTCTATACGGTGGGTGTTGGGTGTGAAAAAAAGAAGATAAGTGCATACACCAAGAGAGTAAGCAGAATTTTTAAGAAGAGATTGAGATCTCTTTGGAGAATAAGAAAAAAGAGGAAATAAGGAACACATCAGCCATCACATTGACTGGGAAACACTACGGGTATGAATATGAGGTTTGCTGGTAATATTATTAAAACAATTTAATATTATTAAAGCAATTTAATAATAGGCTGCTATTAATATAATACAATATTGTTAATACAATAATCTGCTGTTAATATAATAATATTGTTAATACATTATGATGCTGATAATATAATATAATAATGTTAATTCAATATAATTAATATGACATAAGAGGGGAATGTTAAATACTATTAATGTAATAAAACATAATGATGTATAATTTGTATACTTTATCATTGTTTGCAATTGTGATACAAGGAAGGGACACAATAGGGGGGACGGTGAGATTCCTCACTAGGCACAATGCCTTGTAAAGATGGTCAAGGACCATTGATTAAGGACCACGGGGCCACCTCATGATGATGGTTGAGGACCATCGGTTAAGGACCACATGAGGCCAAGGAAGATAAGGACCTAACCTTGGGCCTAGGGTTGAGGGTCAAAGCCACCCTATTGTAGCTTCCCTACTATCTCCACATGGATCAATTGTTGAAGTGAATCAATCATAAAAGATGAGAGGTTGATATGATGGAGGGGAAGGGCCCTCACTAGTTACACCACCTCATGATGATGGTTAAGGACCACATGAGGCCAAAAAGGATATCATGTCCCTTTTTCTAAAAATAACACTTACTAAGTTCCCATTGGCCAAAAATAGTAAGCCAGCTATGATAGGATACATTTGGAAAGATTATTTATTTAATATTCATAATGTCCCCTTTCCAAAATCAGCACTTCCTATTTTTTGTGAGCTTGGCTTTCCAAAAATAGTAAATTAGGATTTTTGGATAAGACTAGAAAATAATATCTTTTTGGGTTGATTTATTCCAATCAACAATAGTGGTTTATCATCAAAGATATTATTTTGAATTTTCTACTCAAGTGATGGTGTGGGTTCTTAGAAAGTCTTATTTTAGCAACATTTTGAATTCCATTGCCCATTTGACATTTGTTGGCAAAAGGCATGTTTCCTTGGGAGTTGTAGTAATTTGGAGACACTTGGAAAGAGAAAAGTTTCCTTTCTTTGGGAGTTGGATTTGTGGCGCTCATTTTGGTTGGAATTTGAATTTGAAAGTGATTTCATATATGGATGGAGTTGGCTCCATTTGGATTAATTCTATCTTATCATTTTCAACAGCCAAAAGCTATTTTCCTTCAGAGGCTAGTAAACCAAAGAAGGTGAAATCTCCAAGGCTGATAAACCAGGGAGATAGAGGCTTGCAGGCAATGTGTTTACAGGTCTCTAGTAGCAATCACATTCAGGGGTTGCAATTGTGCTTCGAAGAGATTTTTACGTGTGTTGTTTTGGCAAGAGTTGTAATAGTTGGTGTGTTGTAGTTTCTTAGTTCATTTTCAGATTTGTATTGCTGGTAATAACAGCATATATTGTTGTTCTTGGATGGTGTTAGACATTTATTTCATGCATCTTGCTACTGTGGAGAAGTGTGAGGAGTTTGGGGAGTATTTTGGATTTTATAGTGGATTTGTGAACTTTAAGCTCCATTATTTGGAGTCTATTTTTGTAATTCTTCATGGCAGATTTGTAGACTGTTATAAACATATTTTTGCATGCTGCTATAATGCCAAAATTTCAGCAAAATCTTCTTGTATTTTTATGAGGGTTTTAAGTGTTTATAAGCTCATTGGTGCAATTTTCGGCATACCCGATTTCATTGTTTGGTTACAAATTGTAAATCTGAGTTGGGTTATTGAAATTTTGTAAATCTAATATAAAATTGCAGCAAGGGTTATTATAGAGGATAAGGTTTTGCTGTTGGGCCTAGGGTAGAGGATACTTGGGGCACCTCATCATGTCTTCCAACTCAACCCTTGTTATGGTTGAGTTTCCATGTAATTATTGGTATTGGTTTATAGTTATACATATCCTAACCTTAGAATTGGATGTATTCCATGAGTTATATCTACATTGTTGTTTAATCTCATTGCGGGTTTCAAAAAAATAGGCTTATTTCATCTTATTCTTAAATGAAGATTATATCCCTAACTATGTTTGCCCTGGTTTCATTTTGGATTTGTGATTTTGGGGCAAAAACTAGGGCATTTACAAAAAGGGTCATTACAGAGTTTGTGGGTTTTTACCGTTTTTTCCACAAACAAAGGTTTTTGCTGATTTTTTCACAAGATCGTGTGTGATTTAAGCATTGCATCTAGGGTTTGATGATTTTTCCAAAAGATTGTGGTTTCTTGCAGCTTGTGTTGGGTCACACCTAGGGTTCCTCGGGCAAACAGTGTTATTCCACAAATGTTTTTTTGATGATTTTTTACAAAGTCATGGGTATTGTTGCTTTTTGAGCTGCGAAAGTTTTTGAGAAGTTGATCTCAATTTCCATGTCTCTGGATAGCCGGAAGGATGACTTTGTTACCCAACATCATGTTGGAGGGATGGTTTCCATTTCACAAAGCATTCAAAGAAGGGGGCAGCCTTCTATGCATTCATGGCCAAATGACCTGCAGAGTATGTCAAGTCTTTTGTAGGGTGGTTAGTAGAATGACCATTAAGGGAGGGTATCAAAATAATATTGTAATATTGATATAACGGCCATCTTAGTCATTTAATTAGTATTTAGAAACTTTCATTATGTTTTTTGTCTTTAGTTAGTTTTAGGAAGTTTCCTTTCTATCTTTCGTGTTTCTATTCTCAATCATCTTGTAATTTTCTATTAAGGAGTATTCCTCTCCTTAATTAATTACAACATCGAATTATCATTTCAGTCCAAAGTTGTTGATTTCAAGTACACTACTCCTCTAGGGGATTTGTTTTGTCATTGGTGGGAGCCCTTAAGATAGCCTAGGGGAGATTCTTTAGAGGAGCGAAATATTCTTGAATCTATTCTTGTAGACCTTTGCAATTCTTTGGAATACAATGATAATGTTGCTTGGGACCACAATCCTAAAGGAATCTTGAGTTGCTTGTAGCTATTATTCTTTAAAGGAGCAAAAAGAGGTGAATAGAGAGTCTCCTTAGTGGAGGATGACTTGGAATAAATTTAGTTTGTCTACGTGTGACTTGTTTGTGTGGTTGCTCCACCAGAACAATCTCACCTAGGAGAATATCAAAAAGAGAGGATTCCATGGGCCTTCTAATTGTGGCCTATGTGGTAGAAATGAAGAATGCACTAATCACTTTTTCTTTTAATGTCCTTTCTCTACGGTGATTTGGAGCTTCTAATGGAAGATTTGGAATTAATCTAGTATTCATGCTACTTCAACGTATTAGTTGTGGCTAATATCGGGCTGACCCTGGCTTCTACATCCTTCCTAGTGGCTATGTGGCATGTTGGTTCCTCTTTTATCCTTTGTGAATTTGACTTGAGTAAAACCTTTGTACCTTCCAGGAGTGCCAAAGAATAGTTATGCAAGTTTGGCATAAGATAAGGAGTATCCTCAAGGAGCCTATAAAGGCCAAGTTCAAAATTGACAAGCCTCTTTCTTCAAATGTGTGAGTTGCTAGACTCTTGGAGTTATCTCCTTCCAATGCCTTCAAAGTTTGACCTAGCCATATAATATGGCCTTCTTGGAATGTGGATAGGTTTGATAAGTGTCTCCTCCTCCTGGTAATTTTTATTTAAATTAATACTAATGAATCCACTCAAGGCAACATGGATGCAACATAGATTAGTGGAATCGATCAAGACAATTAAGGATCAATCCATTTTTTTCTCTTCCTAAATGGGATTACACTTTAATAATCAAATGGAGGATTGGGCCATTCTTGAGGCTTTAGAAATAGTTGTGAGCTAGGCTAGAGGAAAGTCATATGTGAAATAACTTCTATGATACTTGTTTCCTTGTTTGGTAATAATAATCTGCGAGATTCGCCTGTTAATGGGCATTCAAGGGTTAATCCTTCTCACAATTTGAACATTATAACTTCATGGACACCCCTGGATCAAGGATGGGTCAAGATAACTTTTGATGGTGCGGCTCAAGGTAACCTGGGTCCTTTGAGTGCAGGATGTATTGCAAGAGACGACAAAGGAAATTTGATTGCCAAATGTTTCCAAAATCTAGGAAGGGGTACAATAATGTTGTAGAAGCTAAAGCTGCCCTCCTAGCTATTCAATTGGTGGAAATATTGGGAATTGCCAATATCCATCTAGAAGGTGATTCACAGATTATTACTCATGCTATTCTTAAGGGCAGAACTGAACACTGGAAAATTGATAGAAATATCCAATCCATTAGACATCTACTCCCAACCTTTCAGAAGTTTCAGGTGTCTCATATAAGGAGGGAAGGAAATCAGGAGGTGGATGCTTGTGCCAATCAAGCTTTTGACATCCTAGAAGGTAAGACACAAGTTTTTAGATGTGAACCTAACAACGAAGTGGTGGAGGAATTTTGAATTCAAATGAATCCATTTTTGGGAAGGTTGGGTTCGAATTTGAATATGAGTTTGGAATATTCTCCTTGCCTCTTGCCTAGGTTCATGGCTGTTGAGAAGGGATGGCGGCTTTAATGCTCTGAGGTGTCTGACCTATTGGGATTTAATCCAAATCCTACTGTAATCTTTGGTAATTCATGCGACACTGTTGGCTTCGTCACACTTGACATTTGTTGGCAATTGACACTCATCCGATGGTTTCTAGCGATTTTCGGTGGCTGATTATTGGTTTAGGGTTGTCATTGATGGCAACTCTTCATAGAGATTCGATCCGGTGGTCGTGATTTTTCTTATCCAGAAGCGTGTGTTAACCGGTAGCTGATTAACCGATATTTCAGGAAGTATAGAGCATTTTTTGGTCCAGAAGCTTTCCAATGATTGCGATGCATTGAAGCGTGTTTGGGATGATTGGGCCGACTTAGACACATCATTCTATTATCATTTTGGTGATCCGCATTTATCCTTTTTGATCCGGTCAAGCCGACATGTGAATACACATTACACCTTCAGGTCGACATGATGTATGATCTATTTTGTGGTTGTCGGTATATATGTTTGGTGTGGGTGATCTTTCTAGTGGATGGTGCGATTGTATGCGAGCGAGAGGTGATCGAGAATCCGTTTTGGCGCAATTTCACGTGCGCATTCTTGATCCGATAGCTGACTGAGACAGAGAACAAGGCAGAACAAAGCAGAACAGCAGAAATGATCCAGTCAGTGCATTCAGTACTTAACCGGAACTCATCCAGGCATAATAGATGCTATTTCAGAGTTCATACATTATAATTCATCACTGTAACAACTTTGTAAGTCAATGAGACTTCCCTGAGGGTTGTAGCCTTCTCGGTCATTGTAATTGAGCAGTGGGCTCTAGACAGTGTGTCTGAATGCCTATGCATTCTCACTTTGTAATATTGTTTTGCTACTGGCCATCGTAGAATAATATTGTGGGTTCAAATCCCACCGTGGTTTTTCCCATTTGGGTTTCCACGTAAAAATACCGCTATTATGATCTTGTGGTTGTTTGTTTTATGTTTCTGCATTTCAGTTTCAAGTATTTGCTTCCAGTGGTTGAAAGTTAAGTCTGAAAATCTGCTAACCGATAGATCACTAATTCACCCCCCCCCCCCTCTCAGTGATCCCCGATTCCAACAATTGGTATCAGAGCCTAGTACCTCTGAGGAAGCTTAACCACTTGAGGAAGGTTCGGGAAATAGATTCAATGGATTCCGGTTTTCAGAGACAACTTAGTGTGGCACTTGAGGATCTTGATGCAACTAGAAATGAGATCTATACCTTGAAGAAGAAAATGAATGTTACTGATGATTTCATCAATGACCTGAAGGATCAAGTGAACAATCCTAGATACGAGGAAAGAATTGATGGACAAGCTGAAGGAGAAAGAAGATCAAAGCATGGAATACCGGGGAAAAGCGGATGAAGTTAACAAGCTTGAGAGAGAGAGTGTTGCTTTGAAGAATGAGATGCAATCCATTGTGATGAGGCTGACTAAGGAGATTGAGGACCGGAAGAAGAATGAAGAGAATTTGGCACAATCATCGAAGGAAAGAGCTGATGAATGCTTCAAGCTTACCTATGAGAATGATCAGTTGAAGCTTGAGTTGACACAATCAAGGAATAATGGTCAAGAACTTGAAAGACAGATTGCTACTTTAAGGGAGGAACTTGCTACTGCTAATGAATGCAAAGACAAATTCAAAGCTAGCTCAGCAAGGCTTGATGGGATGTCGGAAAGTCAGAGACATGGAAAGGACATGCAAGGTCTTGGATTTGAGAAAGGTGAATCCTCCGGATTTGGACAAGGCAATGCTAAACCTGATCAAAAGAAGAGCAAGAATCCTCCAATAAGACAGCCTAATTCTCACAAATTCAATGGTAGATGCTTTACTTGCAATAAGTTTGGTCATATGGCAAATCAGTGCAGAAGTAGGATGAATAAATGGAATGAACATGAATAATGTTCCTACCTTTACCCGTCAGTGTTTCATATGTAATAACTTTGGACACAAGTCAAATATGTGTAGAGCAGTAGTGAATAACTTCCAGAACAAAAGATGCTATGCTTGTGGGATGTTTGGGCATATCTCTAATTAGTGCAAGACAAGACAAAATTAGATGAACTTCAAACCTATGTAGAATAATGTTGTTTGTCATGCATGCAACAAAACCGGTCACATTGCAAAGTACTACAGAAGCAAGAACAGTGCTCCGGTAGACAATAACAAATCAAATGAGAAGGGAAAAGCAAAAGTAGAAGAGATCAAGGAGAAGCATGAGAAGATGTGGGTTAGAAAAGATGAATCTAAAGCAGAAAATGGGTCTGCACTCGAATCCGGTGCAGGATCTTCATCCGGTAACTAAGGCTTTATGCTTTAGGGGGAGCTTTTCATGCAGATTCTAAGAACTCCCTCTTCGGTGGTCTGCAATCGATTCCAGAAGGTTGCAGAAGGCTTAAATTAGTTGTGCAATTGTTATCCGGAAGTTTCTGAGAAAATTTGATGCTCCGATATGCGACTCTGTGAAAATCATGATAACCGGTTGTTGCATTTATTGCAGTGGAAAATTAGGTTTTCGAAGGATAAAAGTGCATTTCGAAGTTTCATTTGTCACAATGCAATCAAGCGAATAGAGCAAAGCGATTTGGTGATTTCTACAACAATATCGGCGACTCCAAAGCGAATTTCAGCGCCCGTTGTGAAGCAAGATTGTCAGGGAGATGAGGGGGAGAAGAAGGATGCTGAGACAGCAGAGGCCAAGGTTGTTGAAGTTGATAAAGGTAAAGGTGTAGCTAAACCCGCAATTGTCACTCCTCTAGTTACAGGGACCCCGCCTCAGATCTCTATTAATCTTGATGGTTCTGTTAATCTTGGAAAGATGTCTCCTGCAAAGAAGCTCATGCTCGTAGCTGTTGTGCAAGCCCAGGCCAGTCAAGATCTGGTGAAGTCAAAATCTGAAGATAAAAGGCTAATTTTGATGTCAGTAGATGTTTTGCAGAAGGTGACTCCAAATGTACAGTCGGATTCCAATAACAGCCCCTCCGGTAAATTGTTACAGTTGATTAACAGTGTAAATACCAGTTTTGATTCTTTGGAGAAGACTGCTACACAAAAAGTTTTGGATAAATTTAAGGATGTCAAAATTCAAACATTCCGGAAGATGATTGAGGATGATATAATGAGACTGAATAAGAGATTGCAAATTATTTCTGACACATTGTCAGAAGCCGGTAAATTGTATAAATCTTGCCTAATTTTGCCTAAATGCACTATAGATAGTGACAAGTAGATAGGTGTTTACCAGGGCAAGCTTGCTGGTATTTCTCAGTCCTTTGATCCTAATGCAACATTAACCAGAAGTGTTGAAGGGCGGGCTATAGCTCTAAGTGATCAAATCTCAAGCCTCCAAGCGGACAAGGCCAAAATTTTGAGAAGAGTAGGTGAACTCCGGAACCTGATTACCACCCGATTGGACACCATATTAATTAATAAGGTGGATTCTATGAAGGAGATGGCCCGGCGTGTGTCATCTGATCTAAGGGAGTTAGAAATTCATGCTACTGTATTTAGTGCATTCATCACAATTTTGTTGAAGAGTGGGATCACAATTTTGGATAACTTGAAGAGTGGGTGGGATACTCACCTAGGATTTTTTAAGACTATTTATGCTGACCTCTTCAAGTATTTGTAAATATCTTTGTTTAGGACAGCACCCCATTTTTGGCATTGTTGTCAAAGGGGGAGAGAGATGATGAAAAATGTACAGTATTGGAAAGTGGAATTCTTTGTCTAAGGGGAGCCTTAGAGATTCTTTTGATTCTTTTTGAACCAGTGTCCAGTGCTCAACACTTAGCCATTTTTCACGAGTGTTGCCATCAATGCCAAAGGGAGAGATTGTTGGCAATTGACACTCATCCGGTGGTTTCCAGTGGCTGATTATTGGTTTAGGGTTGTCATTGATGGAAACTCTTCATAGAGATTCGATCCGGTGGTCGTGATTTTTCTTATATGAGAGCGTGTGTTAACTGGTAGCTGATTAACCGGTATTTCAGGAAGAACGGAGCATTTTTGGGTCCGGAAGCTTTTCGGTGATTGAGATGCATTGAAGAGTGTTTGGGATGATTGGGCCGACTTAGACACATCATTCTATTATCAATTTGGTGATCTGCATTTATCCTTTTTGATTCGGTCAAGCCGACATGTGACTACACGTTACACCTTCATGTTGAAATAATATCTATGGTCAGATCCTTCAAGCCGACATAGCAAATTACAAATGTGTGAATGGCCTTTGGCCTTACACATTTATATATAACGATTTATAAGTTATCTTGCCTATTAAAAGGAATCATATTTATGTTATACGAATTTGTTCCTAACTATTTGTTATTGGTTAACAAATTGCATTAAGTGGTTAATACAAAACAATTATTTCATAAACCTGCCACCCCTTGGAAAGGTCACCATGAAGGATCATAGCCGACATCGTCAAGAAGACATGTCATTTGATGTATCCCACGAATGGATACAAATAGTGCGCCTTTCCTCTCACAAATATTTTTAGATCGAAGCGACATATACACAGATCATAAGACATATATTCAGATTGGGTCTTCACTACAGCAAGACACATAAGCATATCGATATTATCTTCAGCATCGTGGATATTGTTCACCATCATAAATGTGAACAAATCGAATTATATAGACTGCAATCTAGAATGTGTGAGCAGTGCGGATCATATTGTAGTAGATCGAAGTACATATAACATACTTGCAGATCAAACTATCATCTACAGCACTATCGTGCTGTATGCATTGTCATTCTTCAAACATTGTGAATTCTTCAGCACTATCGTGCAGTAAGCAAGCAACTCAGGAAAGCATTGGTGGTACATCCTACAGCAATTCAGTTTGCATCTCCTTCAGTTTAAAGTAACTAGATCCATCTATAAGCTTCAAGGATTGAAGCAATTCACATTGGTCTTTGTGTCATTGTAACAACATCTTGCTATTGATATATATATTGGAGATATAATTTTCGTGCTCGGTGGAGACGATAACAGTATATCATCTATGGTTGGGAGGGCAACAATAATGTGAATCATTGCCTGTGGTTAATCGAGCACACCCTATGGTTAATGTGCATGGTCATCTTCTTGTGTTCCTAGTATTGTAAGAAAAATCAACACTTTAGGCTGACATGATGTATGATCTATTTTGTGGTTGCCAGTATATATGTTTGGTGTGGGTGATCTTTTTGGTGGATGGTGCAACTGTATGCGAGCAAGAGGTGATCGAGAATCCATTTTGGCACAGTTTCACGTGCGCATTCTTGATCTGGTAGCTAACTGAGACAAAGAACAGGGCAGAACAGCAAAAGTGATCCAATCAATGCATTCAATACTTAACCGGAACTCATCCAGGCATAATAGATGCTATTTCAAAGTTCATACATTGTAATTCATCACTGTAACAACTTTGTAAGTCAGTGAGACTTCCCTGAGGGTTGTAGCCTTCTGGGTCATTGTAAATTAGCAGTGAGCTCTAAGCAGTGTGCCTGAATGCCTACGCATTCCCATTTTGTAATATCGTTTTGCTACTGGCCATAGTGGAATAATATTGTGGGTTCAAATCCCACCGTGGTTTTTCCCATTTCGGTTTCAACGTAAAAATACTAGTGTTATGATCTTGTGGTTGTTTGTTTTATGTTTTTGCATTTCAGTTTCAAGTATTTGCTTCCGGTGGTTGAAAGTTAAGTCTGAAAATTTGCTAACCGGTAGATCACTGATTCACCCCCCCCCCCTCTCAGTGACGCTGATTCCAACAACATTTAGGCGGCGATATTCCTTGTGGGTGTACAATTTTGGTAGGCAATGGAGGGTTGTGGTTGGTTGTTGCTCAGGCTTGCTTGGCATGAAGTATCTTGTACATTTATGGACCTTGACGAGTTGGATATTACGCATGGCTGAATGGGATCTTTATTTCTTAGCACTCATCATTTATTGCTCTTGGGTGGCGGATAGTACGTCGAGTTTTGAGTCTTCCATAAGAAGATGGCAGAAGCTAGTTTCATATTGTTTTTCCAAAAAAGTTTGTGAGGCTCAGAAGAAAAGAATTCTCTTCTCTGCTAAAGCAATGGAGGCAAATTTCTCCTTAACGGCTTCAAAGCCAATGGTTGCATTCAGGGGGTCGATATCAGATGAAAGGCTCTCAAACATCTTCAAGTTTGATGACAAAGACTTCTTGACGCGAGTCAAGATTATTCTAGGCGAGGAATACTTGAAAGCCTCTTTCAAGTATCAATGTTGATGTTGCGTCCATGTTTACTGCGTGGTGTTTCGCGTTGGAGTCGAAGGAAACAGTTTGGTGGCTGGTGGAGAATTGTGTTATAGAAGAGTGGCGGGGGGTTTTGAAAGTTTAATGGAAATGGCGCGAGATGGGCAAGGCTTCATCTGTCCAAGTGGTGTATGGCTTCCAATGAGTGAATTCATCCCAACCCTACACCCATTCCTTATCTGGAGCACAAATAGTAATAAGGAAGTTCAAAGAGCCTCGGCCCAGGTTGGCATGACGGGGGTGAAGGACTATCTAAAGGCAGTAGAAGCTAGGAGACTTAGGTGGGAAGTAGAGAAATGGGGCCCTTACGATCAACAGTCCCCTTCTACATTTGGTGCCGCCTCTTCGCAATGCAAATGGGGTAACTCGAGGGGCGCAAATAAGAAGACACGACAATCCCTTTGGATTGGTTTTAGTTTTCAGATTCTGCTGAACTCTAAGGGAGATGATCAAACTCTTTTCAGACATCATATATTCTGTAATGTTTTCGATATTAATACAAATACAACTTTACCGATAAAAAAATAATAATCTGCAAGATTCATCCTAGAGATTGGCTTTGGTGGTTAATCAAATTCTTCAATTTCCTTTGTCCATATTCCTAGGGAATGGAATAAGATGGCCTTTGGCTAAGTGGGCCTCTAAAGAGATGTATAATTAGAATGTTGCAGATTGGGGAAAGCTGACTCAAAATAAAGCTTAGCAAATTCTTCAACTTATCCAAGATGATCAAGTGGAATAAATCTAGTTGGTTGATTAGGGGAAATTGCTATCTAGATAGAAATCTACATTTTACTAAATGCAATACTGAGTGATATTACAAGGACCCCCGACGGATTACTCTCTTGTTGGCTATCTTGACGGCAATAGCTATCTGGAAATCTATTTGGTGTAAATGTAATTAATTTCTTTGAATTATTTTTTTATTTTTGCCAAAATATATATTATAATGTTAATATAAAATTATATTATCAATATTGATATATTATTATATGAATATTTATTTATTAATTTTACGATTACAGTATATTAATTTTATTAATATTTTATGAGGTTTATATGTATTTCTATGCATAAAAAATATCAAATAATATGTATGTTGTTTCTAATATTCCTGCTTTTAGGCTGCAAAGATATATTTAAATTTTTTATCTATTTTTTGTACAAATAAACTCAAGTCTCACAAAAAATTGTCGGATCCACAAACCAAATTATGCTACCTGTATTACACAAATCTAAGTATCAGTGTTGTCGCATATGAAGGCTCCTTGCCTAGATTGTATTGTAACCATTACTATTGTTGATTGATGCATTGGTTTGGAGTTTAAAGGCTAGGTTTTTGTTTAAATAGGTTTTTCCTAGGATACATCATTGTGTTATGATGAATAATTTTATTGAATTGTTTATTTTCAACAAATTATTTCAAATTGCATTTTCTCCTCTTATACAACTGTGGGAAGTGTTTCCGCACCTTGTTCCCTTTCAAGAAACACAAATAGCCACTTCAAGTTACTGGAATGGGAATTACTAGCCAAAGACAACCACCCTATTCACAATTTTCATCACATTGATCATCATCAAACCATAATTTAAAAACTCAGCAAAAGTTACTCACCTAATAACTCCACCAAGCTATTGAAAAGTACTCCCTAAGGCTTGCCAAGTGCTCTCCAAAAATCTCCAGCTAGCAAAAAGACTATTTTTCAACTTTTTTCCAATTCATTTTCTCAATTTCCTTTTTAATTCTTTTAAATTTTTTTCCCATTGCAATAGATTTGAACGCTTGTTAACACTATTAACTTTTAAGAAGTTATTTAAGTTGATTTTAGATTTAGAATATTCCAATTTTCTCAGTTCTTTCCCAATCCAGAGTCCAAGTCAAAATTTTGGCCTGCCAAGTTTCTGAACTATGGAACAAACTTACCAAGATCACATCCTAATTTTCATTTCATAATCACAGCCACACCTTTGTTCTGCTGTTAGAAACCACGACCATTCTTGTCTATTACTAGAATAAAGCAGACTTGTTTCGATTGATATTAATGATCTTATCCCCATTTTTCCCAGCATTACTTTTCAAGCATATTTTATTTTCAGCTTAACTATTCTTTAGAAAGTTAGATCTTGCAGATTGAATCGTCTCGGCTTTGTTACTTGACCTTAAGCCTATGACAGCATGTGCTTTGGTATCTAAAACAATAAAGCTCTATTTTTAAGTTTCGGAATTTCACAGCCATTTGGATTCTTTAACGTAAATTAGTTGAATGATGGTAAGCAGCTACCCAATTTAAGTGCAGTGTCTGATGTCAACACATTATGGAGTTGCTACAACATATAAGTTCGTTGTGCTCCAAATCATTCTGACTGAAAAACAGCCTTTTATACATTCCCTGAAGAGGAAACAAACTCCATTTTACAGGTTATATTCCTTTCTTTACACTATCACAGGAAACAAGCCCACCCTTTCCAACTTTAGCTCTAACTTGCTGATAGAAGACAGCCCCATTGACCAGCTAAATTTCTACATAAAGAATCCATAATTTAGGTAAATGCTTCAAGGGATGGTTAAGCCATCGAGTATCTGTTATCACAGTAAAATTTCAGGATGGTTGAAAATATCAATGGAAAACATAACTCGGATGATCTACTCACAGACCTGGAATATCATGACCAATTTGTAATAGCAACTTATGTTTTCAGGGGGAAGACAATGTGGATGCGAGCATCACATCTACCATTTGGCAGTTCTAACAAAATGGGATCACGAGCTAATTCATAGGAACTTAGAGATTCATCATTATCATTACCCTTATGCAATAATAGGGAGAGAGAAAGGGTAATAAGGTCACACTGAGAAAGATGCAAACCCAAAGTAGAAATAAGGAAAGAGCTTCTATCAAGGACACAAGCAGGAGATGCAATCCCGAAAATATTCTAGCGCCTTGGAGACAAGTACTGCTATCAATAATGTATGCTATCCAAAGTGCTACTGTCAAGAAATGTGCTGATATAATCCCAAAACTAGAAATCTAACATGACCGTTATATATAATATTCCATTTTAATATTTGTTTTAATTTGGTATTTAAATAGTTAGCTGTGACTGCACAAATACATGTTCTTCTCCTATCAAAACTAAGGGTAGTAGAACTCTGCCTTTCAATATAGTATCAGGGGGAGCGCCCCAATAGCCTTCCACCAGGTAAGGTTATGCAAAGATAAGACTTTAGAGATTTATAGTTCATAAAGGCTGAGGTGATTATTCCTATGATAAGGTGTAATTTCCAAATCACCATCACCAACTGCCCTATAACAACATTCATATATATCTCCAATGTGAAACGGGCAGAGGAAAAATCCTATATAAGCATGGGAAGAAAGGATGTGAATTTTTTGCACTCCCAGGACAGTGGAATCAAAAGTAAATTTTATTATAGACTGTGGACATCATGGACAAAAAAGCCGATATCATGACAGTTGTTTCTTGGTACAGTCTATTCAGTAAGGGGGTGTGTTGAGAGGTTGAGTGTGCTCATCATCTTCTTGAATTGAAAAAGGATAGAAAGCAAAAGACAAAAGTGACCAAAATGATTGTCTCATAAGCTTTTTTTTAACCTCGGAGATATTAAAATGTATTCATTCATTCTCCTCTTACAGAATTCCTCCTCAGATGAACTTGAACCCCGATCCTCACAAATTAGAATAAAATTAAAAAATCAAACCATCAAACGGAGCCAAATCCAACTAGTGGAGAATGCTTACTCACAAAGAGACTACAAGGTATGACTCCTCATAAGTACAAACTAAGAGGATGGAAGGATATCCAGGTACCAGCAGGGTGCTCATTCTGCAATCAGAAAATCAAACTCGGAGCACCCAGTGATCTAAAGATCTTCAAAATATCGTTTGCACCAAATTTTGATAAATTCGATATTGAAAACGAAACAGAAGGTTTCAGTGAGAGTCAGTCTAGCGGATGGGCAAAATTCAAATTTTAAAAAACGGAAATAAAATCAATGATATTTGATTTTACTCTTATATGGCACACAATTTATGAGAATCACTAACGCACTGGCCCAGATCTAAGCTTATATATCCCTGGCCACATGTATAATTTCTCGACATACATTAAAGCACACAAAAGTTCACTGATCAACAGTAACTTGTAAACCAAGAAAGCATAATTATATTTACCTGACTGGGAATCTGCCGACCATAGAAAGGAGACCTTGAGGTGACATTGAGCTTAAACGAAGGAAGCGTATGCACGTAAATAGAATACATTCCTTCATACCCATGAAAAAACTTTTCCCACAAAGCAATAAGCGGCAATGGGCCCTTGGTCAAAAACATGAAAGCCACTTTGGGAACCCTGTGAAAGGGATACCCTTTTCTCCTGGGCGCCAGGGAAGCTCTCCAAAGAAGCTCGCTATCGCTCATATTGTGCATTAACTCGCTTGGCTTGATCCACTGTTCTAATCCCGACCGATCCCTAGTCATTTTACATGATAGCTGAGCCTGTGGGAAAGCCAATGGCTTTCCAAGTGGGTTAAACATGTTCTGGGCGCCTAAATATCTGGTCATATGGAAGGTTGCGACCACCCCAATAACTACACCAAAGCCTACCAGTATCAAGTATGAAAGAATACGCAGCATCTTTATATGCCATTCTCGCTTCCCTGATCTGAAGGGAACTAAAAGCGCTGCTGTATCTTCTGCTAAATGAGTAGCCCCCCTAGGCTGCATATTGGCTGAATCCAATCCTCGAATTCCTTTTCATTACAATCTGTCCAGATTATCCGATGTTTATGAAGTTTTTTAGCAGCTTTGGGAGGGCAAAGTGTCGTGAAATCTGGACTGGAATGAAATGGGTTTTAGAGAAAGTACTTATAAGATAAAGAACAGCCGACCCGCAAGCAATGTTCCACACATTGACTGCACTTGGACCAGCTTTTTCCTCCATTTGAAGGCAGAGCCTTTGCTCCTTGCTTTTTCGGTGTTTAGGCTAAAACTGTGGTGATTTTGATTTGATTTGCCCCACCATATCAACAGATAAGTGAGATTCCGGCGGCAGAGCAGGGGTTTCCTATTTATAGTTTCAAAACCGTTTAGAATTATATTTAGAATCTACGGCCGCCATGGGAAGGATTATTTTAATCTGATCAGTAATTAGGATCTACGGCCGCCATGGGAAGGATTATTTTAATCTGATCAATAATTAGGATCTACGGCCGCCGTGGGAAGGATTGTATTAATCTGGTCGGTAATTAGGATCTACGGCCGCCATGGTAAGGATTGTATTAATCTGGTCGGTAAGGTCTTGTCTTATTTGCATACAGGCTAATTACTTTTGAGCTGTGTTTTTTATTAACTTTTTTAATGGGAACTTAATATTCCTCGTACACCCTCTATTAATATTAGCG
Organism: Cryptomeria japonica; assembly: GCF_030272615.1. Classification (NCBI taxonomy): domain Eukaryota; kingdom Viridiplantae; phylum Streptophyta; class Pinopsida; order Cupressales; family Cupressaceae; genus Cryptomeria; species Cryptomeria japonica. Next base: position 141,725,422 of record NC_081406.1, read on the forward strand.
AGTATATGTAACACGCGAATAGATTTCTTGAGTTTGTATTTAATATTCTGTTTATGAATAAATCATTTCTTTAGAGTATATTCAATAATCTTCCCTTTTTTCAATGACTATAATAATTTGATTGAATAATTTTAGTGTTTATCATTTTGGTGGTTAGATTAAACAAAGTAATACTCTAAGGGAATAACATCCCTTTAGAATATTTGTAAAGTTAAAAAAGTTTTAAATAATTGAAAACTTAAATTTTCATTATCTATTATAGTAAATAAGAATGTTTTTTATAAATATTAAAAGAATTTTAAATCAATGGATCATATTATCCAAAATGTTGATTTAAAAGAATAGAAAAATATTCTTTTCAATTATGGATCATGAAATGTGATCCAAAACTTATTTTCCTTCTTAAGGATGGATCACAAAATGTGATATAAAATGAAGGAAAAGCTATTTCCTCTTTGTGATGATGTGTATGATCCAAAGTATTTATTCAAAAAATCTCTACATAATTTTTCGCTAAAAGCATTATCATTTAGAATTTAAACATTTCATTTTTAATGTAATCATGTAATACAAGACCTACCTTAAGAAACTCTTTCATGGGAAGACTAGCAAACATTAGCAATGCTCTTCAAGTTTTTGAAATAAGAAAATTACAACACAATGAGAGAATTTGACCATGCTATAAGGAAATCTTCAACTCACTTCCAAGAGCTATTTTGGCAATGTGTTCGTGTATTTCTATTATCTTCTTCCTCATCTCAAGCGCTTATATATATAAGCAAGAGAGCAATAAAAAAAGTTAATATGAAAACTTAATAAATTTTCTAATCAATGCACCCAAGTGACATTTCTCAAGGTAACCACCCATGATTGAATCCAAAACTAAGAGTCATTTCAACCCGTAAGGAAAACCAAAAATACTTGACAATCCATGAGCTCAAAATGTCTTATCTTCTATGCTAGTTTATTAGGATTTTAATATAGATGATATATAATTGGATGTAATGAGTATTTGACATGTGAATTAATTTCAAATTTGTGTTAAGGAGTTTTTTTAACAACTCACTCCATCACAACACTTCTTGTCATTATAGTTACACCTATCAACGTAATTAAATGCATTTTCAATGTTGCACAAAACATATACCTTGGAAAATATTGAAATACCCAAAGTGTGGCATTGAACTTCAAGGTAGACCACAACTTTACAACAACAACAAAAAAAAAAAATGTATGAAATATACGCAATGATGAGCCTTAGGATTGGCCTTGTTATCCTATTTTATTTGTTTTAACTCGTACTTTTCATGACATTTCATATGCTCTTAAAACAATACCTTAACTTTATTATCTAAGTTTAATGGATGATATATATGTCATATGACAAATGAGTGTGTCTTTATGGATATTTATGGAATGATGTGGTTTTTTATGTTAGTAATGTTAGTTAATGTGAATGAATTCTCTTTGAGGAACTAACCCATAACAACAAAGCTCATCTATTGACCTACAACCAAAGGGTGATTACGCTACCCACAATGTGTCTATCCCTTGCATCTCATAAAGTAGTGGTTGTGGTACAGTTGTTGAGAATGGGAAGCGATTATGTTTATTTCCTGTTATTGTTGATTAATGAAGAATAAATATAGTCATAGAACAAAGAGAGATTGTGGAACAGTAAAGAACACGATTCATAATCATGCTACCATATTCTTTCATGTTTTCTATTTCAACAATTCTTTGGTGTTGTATGAGTTTGAGTAGGACTGTGACACCCTCAACTCCTTTTAGTTAGTTATTTATTATTATTTATGAAAGAATAAGTTGTATCCTTATTATCTTAGAGAACTGATAGCTGGTAGGGTAGTTGCTTAGAGTCCTACAACAATCTAACTCTCGGCCTTCATTTATAAACCTTAGATCCTATCAAAGTTGGAGGATTACCTAGAATATATCAATCAATCAATCATTAGATCCTCTCATAGTTTCCTTCATCAAATCAGCAAGCTATTATCGGCTTTATGTATTTCTTTTGAATCTCAAACCTGATGGAATGTTGATGACGAACTTTCAAGTTAAAGATCGATTTTGATATATGAGGTTACAACACTCAAGTAAGGGCCACTTGAGGTATTGTAACTCTCTTTGTAGTGTATATTCTTGTTGTATATGTTTAGTGTTGTAAATTGTATCTTCATACAATTCACACTCATTTGGGGCTCACTTTTGTGGTTATCCCACCATTCCTCTAATTTTGACTAATTGTGCTCAAGCCAATACCAAATATGGAAGCTTAGCACCTTTCTTTACTCACTAACCAAGATTCTAGCTCAAGATACCAAAGCTACTATGTCTAGCACCCTACTCTTGTAGAACTATTGCACCTAGCACCCTATACCTCCTAATCTACGACACCTAATGTCACGGTCCAATCAAAATGGGCCCAAATTCAAACCTCTAATGGTCGAAAAGTTGTTGAGCAGGAAAGTGTTCCCCAATGTTGATCTTCTTGAAAAATTTAACATGTTTCATGAGGTTGTGTATAAATACTAGTTTCACCCCCCTCATTCAAACATATTTCTACAAGGCATTCAATTCCAATTAATCAATTATGATTAGGCATTTTTAAGGCTGTGAAGGAGATTCAAGCATTCAAGCATTCAATTTAGCATCCATGATCAAGTTTGTGTGTTTCCTTCATGAATGAAGACATGCTTGAACTCCTATCAAGTAACATCAACCTTTCATGAGGCTTCAAGACAAGACAATTCATAGAAAAGGTATAAAATTTTCAATTCTAGATTTCCTTAAGATTTTTAGCCTTTGCCTTGCAAGGGTGAGCTCTCTTTCCCATTAATCATTGTTGTGGTGAAGGTTAATTCCTACTTGAGGTTTGACTTAGGAAAACCCATATACAACCCAACACTTTTCCTTTCTTTTGTGTGTGTAGGTGATAGATCCGACGACAAAGAGTTACAAATCTAGAAAGTGCAGGTAAAGATACACAAAAAAAATGAAAAACTATGTTTATTGTCAACTAACTACAGTGTCCAACATTTTTTTGTTGAAGATTCAAGAGGACAATCTACAAAGCATCCTGATCTGGATTTTGCACATCAAAGCTAACCAAAAAAACCCTAGGATAGTGGCACCTAGCTATAGTGACCACCACTTTTAGGCCCAGATTATAAACATAGGTTTCTCTATCTATCACATTTCCATATTTGAGCTTATTTCCTTATTTACAATTTTGTATCTTTCTTTTTTATGTTGTTTCTTATCAAAATCCCTAGTTCTTGCATCACTTCTCATTCCAATCATATCAAAATCAAACGAGAATAATCAATTACAATGTTATACTCTCCTTAAAGGCTGAAGTTGGGCCTAATTGGTATTCTTTAATGAATGTTAAAGTGGATGGGTTTGATTCCTAGTTTGTGTGTTTAGACTAGTGAACACCCATTTCCTACACCATTTTAATATGATAATTACAATATTGGTTAATTTGGTAGACTAATCATTGAGTTAATTTCTTTATTGATATAACTAATGGTTAACAACTAATAAGATAAGTTGAGTATAATGAGTTGCAACATAGTTAAATCTCGTTGGAACTAGTCACGCATAGCCACTATTGTGTTGTTGATTAGTCACCCCAACCACTCCTATAAATTTAAAATTATTTTTAGCATTGTTTTGTTTTCAATTCAATTTGTTACTTTCAGTCAAATTCCTATACATGGCTGATAAAATACTAAGAGAGTCCTTAGCTACACATATAGTGCCAACATCATCTAAGAAGAAATGTCCTTGATCGATAATTATATGAATACCCTGAGATAATAGGTTACATGACAAGGAAATTGTTGGTTTGTTGATCCTTATAGATGATTTTTTTTTGCATCAATCTATTATAATTAGAAGGAGTTAGCCATTTTTGGCACTATTGTCAAAGACGGTGCTAAGGTTTAGGATCTCTTAGTTAGGTTTCCTCATATGTTGTTTGCTTTATTGATTAGGAGAGTTTATTTTTTAGCAATAGGATTAGTATTTTTTTAGATAAACTTTAAACCATTCACTAACAAAGTGCAAGAAGACATTTGTTAAGCTCATCCTCCATTGCATGTGATGATAGAGGTGTAATAGTGAAAAATTAGGGTTTCCACCATAGAAGGAAGGGAACCGCTAATTTTTACTTAAAGACCATTACATTCAAAAGAGGGTTTCAATCCAATAGATCTAGTCACAAACCAGCAAGGATTAGGAAGGAGAATATTGATTGGATTGGGGGGTTTTGATGATGTAAATTAATAAACCCTCTTTTGTAAGTTGAATTGTTGAAATTAGGGTAAAAGTGTTGGAAATTGGAGTAGAAATGTATATAAACAGTGAGCTACAATTGTGGGATTAAGCCACAAACTTGGATCTAAGAAATGTAAGTAGATTTAGACTTGTTCCCAGAAAGAGCTCCTAAAATGTCAGGATCGTGGTGCCTATCACCCTGGTGCTGCTCCAAACTTTTCACACTCCAAAGGGGGGTTGATTTGTCACTGTAAATAATGATTATTCTAAAGATCACAACTTTGTTCCTAGTTCTTGCACACAGAAAGAAGGGGAAATAGGTTGGGAATGGGGGTTTGCCTAAGTAAAACCTCATTTTAGGAATTAACCTTGAATGAAATGTTGCAAATACTGAAATAAATGATGGAAAGGTATACCTCAAATCAACAATGATTGATAATGATGCTTTGCCTCTTGAATGTAACCATGTATGTTGTGTGAAATGGCATGAACATGACAAAACCCTAATCACACACACATGTTTTCATATGAATGATCTAATGTTTCTTCACAATGAGTAAATGAAGAATATGCAGCCTTGAAGATATCTAGAAATGCTTGATGATGAATGCTTCAATGTTTGAATGATGGATTGCTTGAATATGGATTGATCGGATGCCTTATGATTCTCTTGTGATGATGGAATGAGAGGGATGGACCTCCTTTTATGCTTTCCCATCGAAAAACATCTTAATTTTTTGACATAAGTCGACATGGAGATCACATTCCCACCAACTCATTATGACCATTAGGAGGGGCCAAATTAAGGTCCCATTTGAGAGGACCAAGGTGTCATGCCCTGGTCCTACCCCATTTTAGGGCCATAAAAAAAAGGGCCATGTGATGTGCAAAGAGAAAAGGAGGGTAGATTTGAATGGTATGAGCAGAATAAGGTCCTAGTCCGGCTATGGGACATGAACACTAAGATGAGGGCCCAAATGTGGACCATATTGTAAGGGAGTACAATTTAGGACGCTGCAAGAGGAATATATTAAAAATATTCCTTCCATCTACTCAAGATCAAGGAGACATTGTTCAACAAGAGAGAGTTCAACATCCTATGAGGAATCAACACTATCAATTGCATCTACAACAGTAGAAGAATCACTCTATACAATGACTGACAAAGAAGTAGAGAATCATGTTGAACTAGTAACCTTTGAATTCCCAATTATTGACACATTACTGACTAGGGGCATGTTGTTGCTCTTATAAACATATCTCCATCTACCTTACCTAATTTATATTGCCTAATCATGGAGGACCCTAATACCCTGTTATTTAAATTTGATGTTTTGTGTTAGAGCTTTGATTATACAACTAGTACCCATAGTCACCAACCTTTTTTCTAGAAACCCTAAAGGAGGTTGCTTTGTGGTGGTTTATGAGACTAGGTAAGAACATTTGCCATCATCGGCTAAGCACAATGAAAGAAAAATTCCTATAAAAGTATAAAGATTATTTTCATAGAGGAGATATGAAGTGAGATGATACCTTTAGGATGTCACAGAATTAGGATGAACCTCTTGAAGATTATGTGGAGATATTTCAATGTTACCTAAATAAATCATGAAAGAAAAAGCTTTCCTTGGAATCTCTTGAGTTTGTATTCTTGAGAGAAATAAATGAAGTTTGTATAGATTCCTTGAACTTTATTATAGAAATGGATGTCTTCAAAGTATCCTTCAAAGAAACCTATCAAATCTATAGAAATTACTCCCAGTCCTCTCTAAGATAGTCAAATAGATCTAGACTCCTACCTACCACTAAGAGACCTACTGGCGTCTCTAGAGTAGAGCTTATCAATATTCTCTCAATCACGAAGGAAGATATTATTATCCATCTTGCAACATAGTTAGACACTCTACATATAAAGAAGAAATAAGAGGAAGCAAAGGCAAATCTGACACAATACTTCACACACTATCAACAAAAGAAGGTCAATTGCAAATGCAAGAAGGTCATTATAGCATCTTTGAAGAAATGTAAGGAAGACCAATTTTTTGTACCTTAGAAGATGAACAAGGACAAGTTTCTACATTATCTAGTGCAAATACTAGCAACAAAGACAATATATATATCGACTGTTTGTCCTATAATGCTTCAATTTGTGGGGCAATACAAGTGCTTCAAATTAGAGTAGCCCACCTTGGAATTCTACACCTAAACAATCATGACTAAAACACTCCACCCTTAATTTTGATGTCACAATAGGGGATGCATCCACAACAAAAATCATATCAATTTCCTAACTATAACCAACAATGGAAATCCCCTCAATACCCATGCCCACAAAAATGGCAAGAAAGCCATTAGTGGAAAAATTCAAATGTGTCTTACCCACAACAAAAATAACCTTTATTTCAACAACTAGTAATCATGTCTAACCCAACCATGTATGTCGTCACACAACCTAGAGCACCGCGATTGCTTGTTCAACCTATAACAAACCCTAACAACAAGCTTGTTCAATAGGCTTATACTCTAGGTAGACCATCTAGTATCCAACCTATGTGGTTAAGATTAGTGATGTTCATCTACATTCAGGAAAAACTCTCACTGGCCCTACTCACAAATTACCAAGTTTTTTGATGAGGAACTAGCTATTGAAGTTAATAACAATGAGAAGCTTGAGCAAAACCAACCACACGTAGATTTTGCAAGCAAAGAGCCACCATTTCCAAAAAGGTTGCCTACCCCAACATATCATCTTGAGCCTAAAATAGACCCCTCGAGCTAGTTAATTTATGTTTGCATTAAAATTCCCCTTATCCAAGCAATCAAGGATGTACCAATATACATTAAAAGTATCAAGAAATTATGTCTCAAAAGGCCAAGGCAAAAAAGGAAGGATCCCCAAACTATCCACATTATATGACAATGACACCATGATATTAGGAATCCTAGTTGACCCTAAATACTCAGGCCATGGTAGCCCTATAGTGGATGTCCAAATTAATGGGACACTTATCTAAAACATCTTAATTAATCTTGGCATGGCCATAAATATGATGACTAGGAAAACAATGAACAATTTGTAGTTGATGAATAAAGGGCTACCTTAACATTGCTACAATTTGTAGATAGATCAACTATTAAGCCAAAAAATAGGATTGAGGACTTGGTTATTACACTTGACTCCTAGGAGTATCCCAGTGACTTCATGTTCTTACAACCTAAGACTAATTTGGGAGAGTACCCATTGATCTTAGGATGAGCATGGTTGGCCACAACAAATGCCTTTATTAGTTATAGGTCTAAAAATATGATCATTTCTAAATGAGATGTGATGAATAAATTGATTCTTTATCCCCCTATGTATCCCCATGTTAATTTATATCAATCTATATGGTCAAAATTGGAAAATGAAGACCAACATTCTCTCCAAACACTTATGACCATTGAAAGGATCCCCATGATACACATTTGGTTTAAGGACAAAATTCTTGCCCATATTTTGTAAAACTAGATTATGGGATAGTGGTGCAGAGCACATTTCATTTCACATCTAATTTTCAAGCACATGGTTTTGTCTACTAGTTCATTTATGTTGTAATTGTGGGTTGGATCAATGATCAACCTTGATGTAACTAAATGCCTATTTTGTATGGTCAATAATCTCTCAGGTGAGCATATAAACCTAGAGGTCTAGTAGGCCATGAAGGCTTGGAATTTGGATTTTGTCAAAGTTAGTGTGTCTAAGATTTTGTCTTAGGTGTTGGAGTAAATAATGACCTTGGTTGTGTTTCCATATGGTCAAGGTAGTTAATAATAGGCGTTGTTCTAAAATTGCAAAATGTTGCATTTGTTGTCAAGCAACTTTTCAAAGTTACCGGTAGATGATAACTACTTCTCCAACTATCCTAGCTATTCAAAAGTTGGTTATGGACATTGGAAGAGGTTTATATATATGTGGATAGCCATAGGAAGGCATGTTGAGGGTTTTGTAAAGCTTGGTGGAGAAAGTGAATAAGATAAATTTGATTTCGCCATACAAAGAATTTTCCGTACGATTTGTACAAAGTGTGAGAATTTCTGATGAAGTTTTGATTTGGTTAGGAGTAACTCTGAAATGCCTTTCTAATGCGCCAGGTCTGACCTCTCAAAGTAAAGTTTAGTAGAAATTACAAACGTTTAATTTCTGCAAGTTGAAACCCTCCATTTTCAAGGGTTATAATGCAAGTAAGGCCCTAACTTGCAGTCCACTCATTGGGATCCAATGGGCATGGGTAGAATGCTAGTTAGGGATGTGTATTTTGAGATTCCAGAGGGGCGAGGTCAGAGGAGTTGGTTGGGACAGTGCCACCAAGCCCTAGTCTAAATTGGTTGAGGGTTTAGATTAGATTAGATGAGTTTCTTTGAATAGACAATGAACAATGATGAGAAGATGAGTTGAAGTGCTGAAACTGGGTATTTTAATATAGGAGAAACTTCCCAAAAAGTTGGAACCTTCCTGTGATCCCATTCTCCATTCCTCTTTTGTGTGACCGGTCTAACCTGATCAATTAGGCCTGTAACCAAGTAGGTGTTGAAGAGTGCAGTAGTGATCCCAAAAGGGTGTCTGAAACCTAAATTTGGGTAAGAGTTGTTTGGTGTTATTTGGAGAAAAGTCCCAAAAAAGTCCCAAAAGACAGTGAAATTGGGCTACTAACCGATGAACCTATACTGGTAAGTCTGTGAAACCGGTATTGGTAAAACTATGAAACCTGTACTGGTAGAACCATACCGGTGGGCTTGTCTAGTCCTCAAAAACCAATACTTGTCTTGTGTTTCAAATGAGAATTGTGGAAGATCTTGATAGGTCTTAGGAAGTGGATAGGAGTGTGTGTCAACCCGATTAGTGGTGAGAAGTTGATTTCACCATTGAGGTGTGAAACATAACTGGAAAGAGAAGATCAAAGGTGTGTGTGTGGGTTTATCACCCTACTACTACCGACCTCTACATCAGATGGTATCAAATCACTAGAAGAACTTGGGAAGAGTTTGAACCATGGGAGATAGAATAGAGGGACAAGGTGAAGAAGAGATACCCTCTAGAGTCGCCAATGTGGAATTGCCTAGGATAGTGAGGGAGCAAGTAGCCAAGAACAAAAGGATAGAAGCAAAACTAGCAAAGTTGAAGAAGGATCAGGATGGGAAGGAAGTTGGCCTAGACTTGGAAGCAGAAGAAGAAGAAGAAGAGCAAGGAGAGGAACCACCTATACCGAGAAATCAAAGGCAATTCATTGAAGCCCTTAAGAAAGTAGGTGGAAGAGGCACAAAGGAAAAATTACTTATGTTTCAAGGAAAGATGAATCCAGAGGAGTGCATGGATTGGATTGAGGCCTTAGAAAACTATTTTGAATATGAGGAGGTGAAGGATAACCAAAGAGTAAAGGTGGCTAAGTCAAAATTGAAAGGCCTGGCCCTCAGTTGGTGGAATGTCCTACAGAGGGAAAGAACGGTGGAAGGTAAGAACCCCATCACTTCATAGAAGAGGATGGTGTCATAAGTTAAGAAGTAGTTTGTCCCTAAGGATTATGAGATAATCCTACACAAGAAGCTACAAAATTTGAGGCAAAAAGATCTGGATGTTAGTACCTAAACCGAGGAGTTCCATAGAATGACACTCAAAGCAAAGATATCAGAGAGTGAGACACAAAAGCTAGCAAGGTACATGAATGGCCTTAAGTTTAACATTCAAGATGAACTCAGTTTTTTTAATCCCGAATTAGTGCATAAGTGTTATCAAATGACACTTAGGATTGAGGAGAAGCAAAAAAGGCGAGGAGAACACCATAATAGAGGAAGGGGTATAAATTTCAAAGGTAAAGGCAGATTCAATAGTAGAGGATCATACCCTAAAACCCAAGGAGAAACTAGCAATCAGGAACATGAGGGAGAATCAGGGAATAGAGGTAGTTTTAGAGGGAGAAAAGCAAATGGAAGAGGAAGGTTTGGTGGAAGAGGACCTAGTGTTTTCACCAATAGGTGTTTCTCTTGTAACCAGGAGGGACATCAATCCTTTAGGTGTCCGGAGAAGCAAGGAAATGGTGGTCAAGGGGGTGAAAGGAGAGCACATTTGATTTAAGAGGAAGACAGTCAGAGCATGACCTCCTACCACACATCAACTTCAAAGTCTACAGACCCAGAGCAAGGAGAGCTCTTGATGATAAAAAGGACTCTCTTGAAGGAACCAATCAACAAAGAACCACCTCAGAGGAAGTCCCTTTTCAGAACCACCTGCAAGATACAAGGTAAAGTTTGTAAGGTCATTGTAGATTCTGGATCCACAGATAACATAGGTTCTATTGAAATGGTTACTAAGCGTAAATTGCAAAGAATACCTCATCCCTCTCCCTATAAGGTATCTTGGTTGAATAAAGGACAACAAGTGTTGATTAGTGAACAAGTTTGGGTAGATTTTTCAATTGGTGAGTATAAGGATAGAGTGTTGTGTGATGTGGTAGAAATGGATGCTTGTCATTTGTTACTTGGTAGGTCTTGGCAATATGATGTAGATGCTAGGCATGAGGGTAGAAAGAATGTCTACACCATCACCAAAAATGCAGAGAATTTTACCATGACCCCTCTCCCGGATGATAGTAAGGATAAACACATTGTGACTGGTGTCATGTTGGTGGATGAGAAAGAATTCATAAGGGATTTGAAGGAGAAGGATACTCCTTGTTTTGCCATAATTGTCAAGCCTAGGAATGAACCTAAAAAGCAGTCTAAAATCCATGAGGAAAAAGGGAAGGTAGGGCCTAAGGAGGTTCAAGACCTACTAGATAAGGACAAGGGAATGGTTGCAAACTGTACCACAGATAGTCTACCACCTCAAAGAGAAATCAGTCATTGCATAGACCTTATACCAGGTGCTACCCTACCTAACAAGGCAGCCTATAAACTGACCCCTGAACAAAATTTAGAAGTTGCAAGACAGATCCAATAGTTACTTGAGAAAGGGTTCATTAGAAAGAGTATAAGCCCATGTGCAGTCCCGACAGTGTTAGCTCCTAAGAAAGAAGGGACATGGAGGTTGTGTACCGACTCTAGGGCTATCAACAAGATAACAATTAGATATAGGTTCCCAATGCCAAGAATAGAGGATTTGATGGATTGTCTAGGAGGGGCCAAGTACTACTCCAAAATAGACTTGAAAAGTGGCTATCACCAGATTAGGATCAGAGATGGAGACCAATGGAAGACAACATTTAAAACTAATTAAGGCTTGTTTGAATGGATGGTAATGCCATTTGGGCTTTCCAATGCCCCTAGTACCTTTATGAGGTTAATGAATGAGGTTCTTAAACCAATTATCAATCATTTTGTGGTAGTATACTTGGATGGTATGTTGGTTTTCAGTAAGGATAAAAATGAACATCTGATGCATTTGGATTTGGTATTGAAAAGGTTGCATGAGGAGCAGTTCAAGGTCAAATTGGACAAGTGTGTCTTCTTGCAGAAGGAATTGGTGTTTCTTGGATTTTTTGTTTCCTAAGGTAATCTGAGAATGGATCCATCGAAGGTGGAGGCAATCCTCAATTGGTCCACACCTAGATCTGCAAGTGAGGTAAAAAGTTTCCATGGCTTAGCAAGTTTTTATAGGAAGTTTATAAGAAAGTTTAGTGGGGTTAGTGCTCCTATGATAGATATCATTAAGGGTGGAAGAAAGTGTCAATTTGCTTGGACTGATGAAGCCAACAAGTCTTTTGAGTATTTGAAAACAAAGATTGTAGAACAACCCATCTTAGTCCTTCCTGATTTTCATAAGGTATTCACTATTGAATGTGATACATCTAAGAAAGCTATTGGAGGAGTCTTGAGTCGGGAGGGTAGGCCTGTGGCCTTTTTCAGTGAGAAATTAAATGAAGCAAAACAAAAGTATTTAACCTATGACCTAGAGATATATGCCTTGGTACAATCTCTTAAGAAATGGAGTCATTATTTGTTACCAATGGAATTTGTTGTTTACACTGACAACCATGCTTTAAGTTTTTTGAACCGGCAGGAGAAACTCAATCACTGACAATGAAATGGATGGAGTACCTTCAAGATTTCACATTCACTATCAAGCATAAGAAGGGAGTGGCCAACAAAGTTGCAGATGCCCTTAGTAGGAGGAACTTGGTAATCCAAGAGATTCAATTAGAAAGCATAAGAATCACTGCTATGAAGGACATGTATCAAGAAGATGCAAATTTCAAGGAGGCTTATGAGGTTTGTCAAGCTATGAATGAAAGGTATCGTATTGATTTTTTTGAGTATATGCTTCAAGAAGGTTTACTTTTCAAGGATAGTCACCTTTGTATTCCTAATTGTTCAATGAGGGAGAATATTGTCAAAGAAAAACATTGTGGGAGTTTGTCAGGATATTTTGGACTTGATAAGACACTTGAGTTGGTTAGAAGGTTTTATTTTTGGCCTAGATTGAAAACAAATGTGAGGAAATTTGTTTTAGAGTGTGTGGTGTGTCAACAGGTAAAAGGTACAAGTTCAAATGCAAGCCTTTATACTCCTTTACCAATCCCTACCAAACCTTGGGATTCGGTTAGTATGGATTTTGTCTTAGGCCTTCCTAGGACTAAATCAGGTTATGACAGTGTCTATGTTGTGGTAGACCGGTTTTCTAAGATGGCACATTTTTTACCATGCAAGGTTACACATGATGCTTCTAATATTGCAGGTTTTTTCTTCAAGGAAATTGTCAGACTTCATGGGTTACCCTTGAGCATTATCTTGGACAGGGATTCTAAATATTTAGGACAATTTTGGAGAAATTTGCGGCATAAGTTGGGGACTAACTTGTGGTTCTCTTTTGCTTATCACCCTCAATCTGATGGGCAGACTGAGGTAATAAATAGGTCCCTTGGAAACTTGTTACGGTGCTTGACCAAGGAGCATGGAACTACTAGGGATACCATTCTTCCACAGGCAGAATTTTCCTAATTATGACTCTATGAATAGAAGTACCGGGTTAAGTCCTTTCCAAATTGTGTATGGTACACATCCCAGGGGTATTCTTGAAATTAGAGATGCAAAGAATATTGATAGAAGAAGTGCTCAGGCAGTTAACTTTGATGACATCATGAAGGATATACACCAACAAGTCAGAGATAAACTGATTCATACCTCTGCAAAATACAAGCAAGTAGCAGACCTCAAAAGGAGAGATGTTCAATTTACAGTAAGAGATTTGGTAATGATCCATCTCAATAAAGTAAGACTCCCTAAGGAGAAGTACACCAAGTTGCACATGAAGAAGATAGGTCCTTTTAAGGTCCTCAAACGATGTGGGAACAATGCATACAAAATAGACCTACCCCCGAAAGTGGTACTGTCACCTATATTTAATGTTTCTGATATATATGCATATAAGGGTGTTGTTGATGATGTTTGTGATGCAGGTCAATTTGATTCCTCTATTGCAGACATAATAGCAGGACTTTTCCCACAACCCAAACCTAAAATTGAATGTATTCTGGATCAAAGGATCAACAAGCAAACTAGGAGGAAGACTTACTTGGAGTACCTAGTCAAATGGAAGAATCAACCTTTAGAGGATGCTACGTGGATGACTTCTAAGGCCATTGAGAAGACAGGAACTCGCTTTACAAACATCCCAACTCAAGGGACTTGAGTTTCTTTTGGGCTAGGGAGTATGGTGCAGAGCACATTTCATTTCATAGCTAATTTTCAAGCACATGGTGTTGTCCACTGGTTCATTTATGTTGTAATTGTGGGTTGGATCAATGATCAACCTTGATGTAACTGAATGCCTATTTTGTATTGTCAATAATCTCTCAAGTGAGCATATGAACCTAGAGGTCTATTAGGCCATGAAGGCTTGGAATTTGGATTTTGACAAAGTTAGTGTGTCTAGGATGTTGTCTTAGGTGTTGGAGTAAATAATGACCTTGGTTGTGTTTCCATAAGGTCTTGGTAGTCAATAACCGGTGTTGTTCTAAAATTGCAAAATTGCAAAATGTTGCATTTGTTGTCAAGCAACTTTTCAAAGTTGTCGGTAGATGACAACTACTTCTCCAATGGTCCTAACTATTCAAAAGTTGGTTATAGACATTAGAAGAGGTTTATATATATGTGGACAACCATAGGAAGGCATGCCGAGGGTTTTGTAAAGTTTGGTGGAGAAAGTGAATAAGATAAATTTGATTTCGCCATATAGAGGATTTTCCGTACGATTCATACAGAGTGTGAGAATTTCTGATGAAGTTTTGATTTGGTTAGGAGTAACTCTAAAACACCTTTCTAATGCGCTAGGTTTGACCTCTCAAAGTAGAGTTTAATAGACGTTACAAATGTTTAATTTCTGCAGGTTGAAACCCTCCATTTTCAAGGGTTATAATGCAAGTAAGGCCCTAACTTGCAGTCTACTCATTGGGATCCGATGGCCATGGGTAGAATGCTAGTTAGGGATGTGTATTTTGAGATTCTAGAGGGACGAGGTCAGAGGAGTTGGTTGGTACAGTGCCACCAAGCCCCAGTCTAAACCGGTTGAGGGTTTAGATTAGATGAGTTTCTTTAAATAAACAATGAACAATGATGAGAAGATGAGTTGAAGTGTTGAAACTGGGTATTTGAATATAGGAGAAACTTCCTGAAAAGTTGGAACCTTCCTGTGATCCCATTCTCCATTCCTCTTTTGTGTGACTGGTCTAACCTGATCAATTAGCCTGTAACCCAGTAGGTGTTGAAGAGT